>NC_091464.1:90818911-91171411 GCF_027789765.1 Dendropsophus ebraccatus
TCCTGAACTAGCAAAACCTCAAGAGCCTCCAGAACCTGCAGAATCTCCAAAACTAGCAAAACCTCCAGGACATGAAACCCCCCCAGAACCCGCAAATCCTCTTATTATATCTAGGACCCATAATTATGTTAGGGCACCATGCCCCTCCTGTCACATAACATTGACATTTTGCAAGTCCCCATCCTCCCATTTCTTTTGCTGCATATCTCCAGTATGCCAAAATACACAATCCCTAGAGACAAGTTTTCCCCAAATTAGTTCTGATTCAGTCGAATTGGCCATCATATACAATTTGGATGTGAAAGTGGCCCAAATTCCTGCAAATGTAGTGCATGGCACTCCGAGGTCTCCCAGGACTGTATCCAACTGTATCTAAACTCTTTAACACCAATATAGCATAAATCTAACCATAACCCTAAGTTAGGATGGAGGTCAGTAGGCTTTAGCTCCCTAACCCTCTTTCGTAAGTAAGATAAACCATGGCTTTACAGAGTAAAGGGCAACAATATTTAGGCCCAGACCCTGTTGACATGAATGGTAGGGGTTTCTAGACATGCTGTGTGACCTATGCGAAACTCATTGTACAGGGAGGAGAAGGCTGTGATCAGATGACACATTCCCTTTAGGGGACTAATACAGTCTACTAGTGACTATATTGGTTACATCCTCCATGATGTAAGCTACGATATATGTTGGCATACCTTTTTGCCCAATATAAATTATTAATGTGTGGAAAAACTACTGTAGACTGTAGAAGGCCATACGTTCCGTGCATAGATATAGGTAGGAGTCAGCAGAAGGTTGGTTGCTTGGAGGCCTATGGCCAGTCCTGCGCTGTAATGCACTGTCCTATGGCTGCGGCACAGAACCCTTTGTCGGCTATTAGGAGGGGGTGCTGTATGGATGCAGTGCGCGGCTCCGTACGGATGGCATTACCCACCCAAGCTGCTGCCTGCAGGAAATGTCAATAAGTGAAATGTTAATAATTGAGATTTTTCTGCAGGAGTGAGGCGTAATTGCGGTTTACCATACATTAAATATAAAGATTGCACTTTTTAATTACAGTCTATGCCATTTCTGCAATTAGCGGCGCAGCATATTGTAGTGTAAGGGCTGACCGCCCGCAGGTATCACTAAAGGAAATATTACCAGTGATTTATTTGCAGCGTATCAGAGAGAATGACAGTCTGTAATTGATGTCACGCTCATCATCTGTAACATGTACAGACACGGTGAAGCACCTGTTTTCTTCCTTTATCTATATCCTAATACTCGCTGTCATTTCAGGTGACTGCCATGAGCACAGTCCTCAGGTATGGGCCATCTATCTTCAAAAGGGATCAGTGGTCCCTTCTAGGCTGGGGTTGCTGTCCACAGGAGAAACCTTGAGAATCACTATCACTGTGTGATTCCCCAGGGCACCCAGGACTCATGATCAATAACCACGTGACTCAGCAGACACCCAGGACTCATGATCAATGACCATGAGACTCAGCAGACATTCAGGACTCATGACCAATGACCATGTGACTCCGCAGACACCCAGGACTCATGATCAATAACCACGTGACTCAGCAGGCACCCAGGACTCATGATCAATAACCACGTGACTCAGCAGACACCCAAGACTCATGATCAATGACCATGTGACTCAGCAGGCACCCAGGACTAACAATGGCCATGTCACTCACCGGGACACCAAGGACTAATGATCGATCACTACATCACTCACGGGGACACCCAGGTCTAATAAACAATAACCATGTGACTCACCAGGACCACCCAGGACTCATGATTGATGACCATGTGACTCACCAGACACCCAGGACTCATGATCGATGACCATGTGACTCACCAGACACCCAGGACTCATGATTGATGACCATGTGACTCACCAGGACACCCAGGACTAATGATCGATAACCATGTGACTCACCAGGACACCCAGGACTAATGATCGATAACCATGTGACTCACCAAGACACCCAGGACTAATGATCGATAACCATGTGACTCACCAGGCCACCCAGGACTAATGATCGATAACCATGTGACTCACCAGGACACCCAGGACTAATGATTGATAACCATGTGACTCACCTGGACACCCAGGACTAATGATTGATAACTATGTGACTCACCAGGACACCCAGAACTAGCTAATGTGACCCGCCAGGACACCCACTTCCCCTTTTCAAATTGCTGATTGCTGGACAAATGACTTTTTACCCCATTAAGGTATACAGACAATGGATTTTTGGAAAAGTCACATCTAGAGATGAGCGAACAGGGTTCGGGTTCGAGTCCATCTGAACCCGAACGTTTGGCATTTGATTAGCTGGGGCTGCTGAAGTTGGATAAAGCTCTAAAGTCTTCTGGAAAACATGGATACAGCCAATGACTATATCCATGATTTCCACATAGCCTTAGGGCTTTAACCAACTTCAGCAGCCACCGCTAATCAAATGCCGAAAGTTCGGGTTCGGATGGACTCCAGCATGCTCGAGGTTCGCTCATCTCTAGTCACATCTAAACTTTAAGAGTCTTTTAGGTTTTTATTTACCGTATGAAAAGTTAACAAATAGTGAAAAATAATTTTCGGTGCTCAGCCCCAACCTAACAATCCGTATTGGCTTTTTTTTCATCACAAAATGAAACCAACAAAATATACTGTACAACTCCATTAATTCAACAACAAGGTTTTAGAGAGCATGCTGTTTATCAAGGGGGATATCTAGTGAGCATGCTTTTTAGGGAGGAGGGAGTCTAGAAAGCATGCTCTTTATAAAGGAAGAAACCTAGTAAGCATATTTTTTATGGAGGAGGAATTTAGTGAGCATGCTCTCTATGGAATCTAACAAGCATGCTCTGTCTAGGGAGGGAATAGAGCAAGCATGCTCCCTGTAAGGGAGGGAAGCTAGCAAGCATGCTCCCTGTGGGGAATGGAACAAGCATGCTCCCTGTGGGGAATGGAACAAGCATGCTCCGTGGGGGGAATGGAACAAGCATGCTCCCTGTAGGGGAGGGAATCTTACAAGCATGCTCCCTGTGGGGGAGGGAATCTAACAAGCATGCCCCCTGTGGGGAAGGGAATCTAACAAGAATGCTCCCTGTGGGGGATGGAATGGAACAAGCATGCTCCCTGTGGGGGAGGGAATGGAACAAGCATGCTCCCTGTAGGGGAGGAAATCTAACAAGCATGCTCCCTGTGGGGGGGGGAATCTAACAAGCATGCTCCCTGTGGGGGAGGTAATCTAACAAGCATGACCCCTGTGGGGGAGGTAATCTAACAAGCATGCCCCCTGTGGGGGAGGGAATCTAACAAGCATGCTCCCTGTAAGGGAGGGAATCTAACAAGCATGCCCCCTGTGGGAAAGGGAATCTAACAAGCATGCCCCCTGTGGGGGAGGGAATCTAACAAGCATGCTCCCTGTAAGGGAGGGAATCTAACAAGCATGCCCCCTGTGGGGGAGGGAACCTAACAAGCATGCTCCGTCTGGGGGAGGTTATCTAACAAGCATGCTCCCTGTGTGGGAGGGAATGGAACAAGCATGCTCCCTGTAGGGGAGGAAATCTAACAAGCATGCTCCCTGTAGGGGAGGAAATCTAACAAGCATGCTCCCTGTAGGGGAGGGAATCTAACAAGCATGCTCCCTGTGGGGAAGGGAATCTAACAAGCATGCTCCCTGTGGGGGAGGAAATCTAACAAGCATGCTCCCTGTGGGGGAGGGAATCTAACAAGCATGCTCCCTGTAGGGGAGGAAATCTAACAAGCATGCTCCCTGTAAGGAAGGGAATCTAACAAGCATGCTCCCTGTGGGGGAGGGAATGGAACAAGCATGCTCCCTGTAAGGGAGGGAACCTAACAAGCATGCTCCCTGTGGGGGAGGGAATCTAACAAGCATGCTCCGTCTGGGGGAGGTAATCTAACAAGCATGCCCCCTGTGGGGGAGGGAATCTAACAAGCATGCCCCCTGTGGGGGAGGTAATCTAACAAGCATGCTCCCTGTAAGGAAGGTAATCTAACAAGCATGCCCCCTGTGGGGGAGGGAATCTAACAAGCATGCTCTGTCTGGGGGAGGGAATCTAACAAGCATGCTCCCTGTAAGGAAGGGAATCTAACAAGCATGCCCCCTGTGGGGGAGGGAATCTAACAAGCATGCTCTGTCTGGGGGAGGGAATCTAACAAGCATGCCCCCTGTGGGGGAGGGAATCTAACAAGCATGCTCCGTCTGGGGGAGGTAATCTAACAAGCATGCTCCCTGTGGGGGAGGGAATCTTACAAGCATGCTCCGTCTGGGGGAGGTAATCTAACAAGCATGCTCTCTGTGGGGGAGGGAATCTAACAAGCATGCTCCCTGTAGGGGAGGAAATCTAACAAGCATGCTCCCTGTAGGGGAGGAAATCTAACAAGCATGCTCCCTGTAGGGGAGGAAATCTAACAAGCATGCTCCCTGTAGGGGAGGGAATCTAACAAGCATGCTCCCTGTGGGGAAGGGAATCTAACAAGCATGCTCCCTGTAGGGGAGGAAATCTAACAAGCATGCTCCCTGTGGGGGAGGGAATCTAACAAGCATGCTCCCTGTAGGGGAGGAAATCTAACAAGCATGCTCCCTGTAAGGAAGGGAATCTAACAAGCATGCTCCCTGTGGGGGAGGGAATGGAACAAGCATGCTCCCTGTAAGGGAGGGAACCTAACAAGCATGCTCCCTGTGGGGGAGGGAATCTAACAAGCATGCTCCGTCTGGGGGAGGTAATCTAACAAGCATGCCCCCTGTGGGGGAGGGAATCTAACAAGCATGCCCCCTGTGGGGGAGGTAATCTAACAAGCATGCTCCCTGTAAGGAAGGGAATCTAACAAGCATGCCCCCTGTGGGGGAGGGAATCTAACAAGCATGCTCTGTCTGGGGGAGGGAATCTAACAAGCATGCTCCCTGTAAGGAAGGGAATCTAACAAGCATGCCCCCTGTGGGGGAGGGAATCTAACAAGCATGCTCTGTCTGGGGGAGGGAATCTAACAAGCATGCCCCCTGTGGGGGAGGGAATCTAACAAGCATGCTCCGTCTGGGGGAGGTAATCTAACAAGCATGCTCCCTGTGGGGGAGGGAATCTTACAAGCATGCTCCGTCTGGGGGAGGTAATCTAACAAGCATGCTCTCTGTGGGGGAGGGAATCTAACAAGCATGCTCCGTCTGGGGGAGGTAATCTAACAAGCATGCTCTCTGTGGGGGAGGGAATCTAACAAGCATGCTCCGTCTGGGGGAGGTAATCTAACAAGCATGCTCCCTGTGGGGGAGGGAATGTTACAAGCATGCTCCCTGTGGGGGAGAGAATCTTACAAGCATGCTCCGTCTGGGGGAGGAAATCTAACAAGCATGCTCCCTGTGGGGGAGGGAATCTTACAAGCATGCTCCCTGTGGGGGAGGGAATCTTACAAGCATGCTCCGTCTGGGGGTGGGAATCAAACAAGCATGCCCCCTGTGGGGGAGGGAATCTTACAAGCATGCTCCGTCTGGGGGAGGAAATCTAACAAGCATGCTCCCTGTGGGGGAGGGAATCTTACAAGCATGCTCCGTCTGGGGGTGGGAATCAAACAAGCATGCTCCGTCTGGGTAGGGGAATAGAGCAAGCATGCTGTTGATTAAAGAAGCAAATTTGTTATGATGTTACCTATAGGGGAGGGACTCTAGTAAGCATGCTCTACATTAAAACGGAAAGCATGTTTTTCTTCATGTGCATCTTAAACATAGCCAATACTAAATCTGTTCTAGTGACTGGGCCTTTGACCCCTAGGCCTATACGCAATTAAACATGCTAAAGCAACAGAAGAGAACCTCCATAATACTCTAAAAGGATCACAACATACTGCACAATGTGAATATAAAATATAGGCCAAATTCCACTTTAATTACAATAAAAACACAAAAAGCCAAAAGCCCGGGCTGGCAGGAGTTAAGAGCGATGACAGAAAGTTTTTAGAACTATTTAATCTTCTCATTGGAAAGCTGAGCCAAGTGTTTTGGTTACCGCTTTGCATATTTCTCCCGCCTGATGGTAAAACGTGGTAATTCAGGACTGTAACAATGGGCATAGTGTCTGACTGAGCGGCACAGGTTTTGATCCTTTCTGTTCTGTAACAAAAGTGCTGAAATGGTGCCAGTAATTTAGCGAGTACAAACGCAGCCCTATGGATGTAAAGCGCCTTCCTAAAGGACGAATATCAAGGTTACAGGGGTCACATTTTATGTCTTGTGTAGTCTCTAGTATAATGTACAATACCCCCTTATCTGTGCATTAAAACTGGATGGGTTATTTACAATGTGCTATGCCAAAGGCTGCAACAAGCCGCATAGACAAGACTGGGCGCCTCTGAAATGACAATCTCCTCCGGTTGCCTGGAGACACCATCGCGAAAGCATTGGGCCAGGTCACTCTAGATTTTAATTTACTCCCTTTTGCCAATTTTTATGGCTTTTGATCCTGCTGCTCTCACTAATGTACCAGGGAACAAGCCATAGAGGTAGCTGATTTAGGGTGTAAGTGAGTCCCTAATATGTGACAATATCCTTCTGCTGTCATAGATCTCTGTATATCTGTAATGATGAAGAGGTGGCTGGAATGATCGTATATGAGTATTAATTACTGTGTCCTTTAAAGGGAACCTGCCAAGCCGAAAATACAATCTGTGTTGCAGGCAGCATAATATGAAACAGGAGGAACTGAGCAAATTAAGGGGCAGGGTTATTCAAATTTTAAGGTAACCTCTGGGACTAGGAATCCGGGGGTGGCTCTAGACACTGACGGTGATGTATACAATGACAGCTGTCAATCACTGTGTAAGTCCGCCCACTGGACTCCTCAGCTTGTATAAAATAATAAAATAATAATAGGTTTTCCCACAAAACTATATATCCATCTGCTCAGCTCCTCCAGCTCTATAACCTGATGTCTGAGTAATAACTATCTTACTCTGTATATAAGCATATATCCAATATCCATGCCTGAACTGAGCTACTGTATTGGGAATTGGTGCTGATGGGAAAACAGTCTGAGTTAGGGTTTGGTTCTAGTCTTCAACTCATGAAGAATGTGCTATAGATTGTACAGGGGACTTATGGGAGAATATTGGACCCATAAGTAATTCGCAACTTGGGACTGTCAATACCAAAATCCCCAGATACACAGCAGTGCCTTTCCTCCGATATAACAACATTGTGAAACCTGTATTCCGACATTTCTCCATTGTTACAGCAAGCCAACACTTTACCAATTTACCACCAACAAAACAAGAATGTCAATCAATATACGAATATTACCGGGCCCCGGCGAGGGCACCCACACAGGTTCCAGATTTAATGCCACCCATTATGATATATTCTGAAGATAGTAATATAAGAGTCTTGGCCTGAATCAAGAGTTTTCGGGAACTGTGTGCTGGGGTTTGTCTAGCAGATCCTGGCTGCAGAACAAGAAGATTTGTACAAGTCTGACCACAACAAGAACATTGTGCTTATTGCTATTTCCATTACAGGTATTTAACCTTTTTATTATTTTGTACGGCTGGAAAAAGACAGGAATTGAAGACTCTTCATCCACCGATATTCCTAATTATAGTAACCACGTTGGACTGTGTACGATTCCTCTTAGCCCGTAATAACCTTGGCTCCCATGTACTAGTGGTCCTAAAACTCTTTCCTGAAGAGAGACAGTCCAGTGGTACCATGAGATGAGTATAGCCAGGATATATACCACAAAGATATATAGATAAACACCCATTATGAATTAAAACAGGTGTCCATCTATGATGTATAGGAATGTTCTCCTGTGTTTGTGTTTTTTCTATGTGTGTGTACTTATATATGTATATATGCTTTTAACCATGTTTGTAACTTTGTATATTAACACTTAGTCTGTCTAATTGTATAGATGCCATGACTAAGAGCCAAGTAGGCTCGAAATGCGTCGGCTAATGTTTTAGACGTTTGGAATTAATAAAGTGGAATTTTATATGAGCTGGAGGAATCAAGTTTCATTTCTTGCTATATACCACAAATGTTACTGGGTTACTTATTAATCCACACAAAAGTGTCCACCTTTCTTCAAATTTAGTTAAAGGGGTATCCCAGTATTATACAAAATAATTTGACTGCATGGCCATGAAAAAAAATAAGGAAATAACTACGCTTGCGTAACTAGCCCTGATTCGCCCACAGCTTTCATTTATCACATTCTGGTCTCCCAATTTTTTTCCTTCCTGCTTCTGAGATAAGCGATTGGTACAGGACCTGCCGTCTCCGCCGATCATTGATCACAGCGTTGTCCCCTAGTGATTAGCTGAGACAGAAGGTCCTCCTCAAATTCAAGGAAAAAAGATCATAGAAGAACAGGAGCTAAAGTCCATTCCGATGAAAGAATAGGACTCGAAATCACTGGGACGTCCAACAAAAGGAAAATGAGAGAAGTATTGTTGGCAAAATAACCCTTTCAAGTTGGTCATCATATGCCACTTATTTTAGGATAAGTTGAGGCAATAGGTAAAGTTAGGAAGGGCACTTCTGTAGTTGAATGAAGTTGAAATCTAGATGATGACCCGACTCAAAGGGGCATCACTTTTGGGTGCCAAACCAGATCTGGTGCCGGTCTACCCATAAGTTTACCAATTTGGGCATGATATGTAATACAAATATGAAGAGACATCCTTTGAGGGTTTCGTACCATGCTGGTCCCAGTTACAGGCCACCCCTTACTATCCTAACTTCATATATCACTGTACACACATGGACCATCCATGGATCCGTATGGGCTTTTCTTTTACAATTTTTTTTTCTTCTTTGCATAAGACAGGAAAACAAAAGCAAAGCTGAGCTGATTAGGCAACAACCTGCCAAAGAAGAAAGGAAAAATGCACACAGCAAAACAATTAGCCCAAACGCAAGGCAAAAGTCCGTAATGTTATCCAGAATGACAGCACAGCCATTGTTCGAGCTGCCAAGGCTCTGCATGCTTGTTGGATCTCAAAAAGGTCCGAGGAGAATAATAAACTAAGCAGATTAGACTAAGAGCAACGCTTTGGTACCACTTCTACCCGACGTACAACTCACATACTGTTCCGAGTTTTACAATATGAGCAGGGAAGCTGTAGGTAAACCCAGAAAATGGCTGCTCTGTGTTGGCAGAAGGGAGTCTGCCAACAAACAGGGAATGCTTTATTATTTAACAGTTGGTACTGCTGGAGTCCTGGCACTGCAATAGAGCAATCTCTGTCTTAGTGCAAGTAAGCCTGATGTTAAGAGCTTATGAGCCAAATCATGTTTACCATAGTCTGTGAGAACCTAAATAGCCCCATCAGATGGACAAATTCCTAAGGTACAACAGTTCTTGGCCAAACAAGCGCATGAAAAATTCAATGAAAAGAAAAAAAAATGGAGCGAGAGAGCGAGGTGTAAAGTCATTTCAGTTCCTGCACAATTAAACCCTACAGATGGAGATGAGCGATTATTACCATGCCCCCCTCCTCCATCCTTCTCCGCGTCAAAACCGGTCCTCATCCTACACATGTCAACCCACGGTCTACCTCATTAGCCGAAGCAAATCGACTCTTCCTATAGCCTGGTGACGGGCAGCCAACTGGCTGCCAGGGAGCGAGCATCCTACGAAGGACAATTTGCCATCACGCCCTGGGCTCCACTAGGGCATATGTGCAGGATTACATCTCTCTTGCCAGACCGAGCGTCGTCGTCGTTACTTTGCTACCACCAAAGGAGACGACCTTGTTGAAAATGAGTTTTGATTACAACTTCATCTCATTAGCGGGGATTTGATCTCTCGTTCCTACCGAGAACTGCTCTATACAAATGATACGTGGAAGCCAAATGGAGAGAGACAGCGAGCGCTGGATGCGGGGAGCGCTTTTTTGGATGCGTTTCGCTTGCTAAATCATTTACATAAGTATACAGTTCTTCCTTGAAAATTTATGTTTGGCAGATAATTGTTGGGCCCGGGCTCTACTCACGGCGAGAAATCTAAAAAAAAAGAGAGAGAAAGGAAATATGAGGCAAATGTTTTATTGTACGGTTTACGTGATATACACGTATGATGTCGGAGGAACATGCTAATTGTACGCTTAGTGAGACGTGAGGATACCAAGAAAGGATGTCTACTCAATTTACTATTAATAGGACAGAATATGTAAAAGACATTATTGTGTTTCGGAAGCCATTTTTTAAAGAAATTCTGCACTAATTTACACTTTCACACAATTTCGTGCCTTTGGTTATAATTGATATGGGGCACGTTGGCACGTCTATGAGGCGACAACGGCAGCACTGCCTCATTATATGTCCACTATATGGCACCAGACAATCTTTCGGGTATATTCAGATAGTTAAAGCTTTCCAATTGCCAAAAGTGTAACATGAAGTTCCTTGGCCCTGACGCACAAAATGTAACAGGGCCCTAAGGGCCAAAGTAAAGCATCAGCCTCCACCCCCTCTATAGTATCGTTCCCTAACTTGTGGCTCCCCAGCTGCTACAAAACTACAAGTCCCATCATGCCCTGACAGATACAGTATATGCTGCTGGTCCCTATTGTGTCTTTTCTGCATGTATTTCAGATAATAGGGCATGCAATGCAAGGCCCATTGTTTTCAATGGAGACTTTGAGCCACACTATACACTGTGACTACAGCTACAGCTGCATATTCCAAATACATAGGAATAAGAGACAAGTCAGAAGGTGAGGACAGGAATCCGCAGCCAAAACTGGTCAAAGAGAGTGATAAAATGTACAATATGAAATAGGAGACTACCCTCAGATTAAAGCCGCATATTTTGCACTGTGTCTTTCAAAAGGAAAAAAAATTCACCATCTGAACAATGCTTTACTATATACACATTGAGGCTATGTTCACACTGCGTATATGTCTGGCCGCATATTTTCGCGGCCGGACATATACGCGGTAAACTCCGGACGGAGATTTAAGCTACTTGTGGCCGGCTACATACGGACCACGAACTTACGCCCGTAGTCTACTTACACTTCCCGAGCGCCCTACGTAGCGATCTGACAGCGGTCTTTTACTTGGAAATCTTCGCCTAGCCCCGGACACCCCACAGAACCTTTTGGATCGGCACAAAAAGCTGCAAAAATTAAGAAATCACCACTACGTACGGGACCGCATGTAACGCTACGGGCGTACGTTACGACATTTTCGTCCGCAAACAATGGTCTGGTTCATTTTTTACAGCGCCGCGTACGATCCAGGCGTAAGTTCGTATGTAGTGTGAACTGTGCAGCTGTAAATCGTATACTTTCCATTGTACGCAAACTACGGAAGTCTCCGGCCGCTTATTCGTGGAACGCGCTACGGCCGGTTACGCAGTGTGAACATAGCCTAAAAATGTGAACTATGAAAACAATATGGTGTGCTTTGCATGTTTTGCACTTTGCCCCATAATATTCAGAAAATTACGTCTTGAGAAATGCAATGGGAACAAGGCAGGAGGAGTCTTTCAATACTCAAACCAATTCTTCTTATTACTGCTATCTATACATAAGGCAGTTCTTACAGTACACAGACATCTACTGAAAAATATAACATAAGATTACAACTAAATAAATAAATAAATATATATATATATATATATATATATATATATATATATATATATATATGGTGGGGTTTCCCTTACAACATTGTGGCACTTTGTATCTTTAGGTTACAAACCCACTTGCCGGATCTGCAGCGAGTCTCCTTGCTGCGTTTTTGCAGCGAGACTCGCTGCAGATCCTGGCCCTATACTTTCAATAGCAGAGAAACTCGCAGCAGGGATGTACATCCCTGCTGCGATTTTGTCTGCAGTCCGCCCCATTAACCCCCCGGCCGCCGGACATTATACATTACCGGGTCCCCGTTCCTGCTTGCTTCGGGGCTCCCGTTGTCGGCGGGGCAGCGCACTGATTGGCCGGGCGGAACGTGCAGGGAGCCGCTGAAGCAAGCAGGAGCCGGGATCAGGTAATGTATATCCTGCAGCCCCGATCGCCCCCAGCCCCCGACCTCACGATCGCCACCAGCCCCGCAGCCCCCGGCCGCACGATCGCCCCCAGCCCCGCAGCCCCTTACCGCACGATCGCCCCCAGCCCCGTAGCCCCCGGCCGCACGATCGCCACCAGCCCCGCAGCCCCCGACCTCACGATCGCCCCCAGCCCCGTAGCCCCCGGCCGCACGATCGCCCGCAGCCCTGCAGCCCCCGACCTCACGATTGCCACCAGCCCCGCAGCCCCCGGCTGCACGATCGCCCCGCAACCCCTCGACCGCACGATCACCCGCAGCCCCCGGCCGCACGATCGCCCGCAGCCCCGCAGCCCACGACCTCACGATCGCCCCCAGCATCGCAGCCCCCGGCCGCACGATCGCCCCCAGCGGGCGATCGTGCAGCCGGGGGCTGCAGGCGATCATGCGGCCGGGGGCTGGGGGGCTGCGGGCGATCGTGCGGCCGGGGGCTGCGATGCTGGGGGCGATCGTGAGGTCAAGGGCTGCGGGGCTGGTGGCGATCGTGCGGCCGGGGGCTGGGGGCTGCGGGCGATCGTGCGGCCGGGGGCTGCGGGGCGATCGGGGCTGCAGGATATACATTACCTGATCCCGGCTCCTGCTTGCTTCGGCGGCTCCCGGCACGTTCCGCCCGGCCAATCAGTGCGCTGCCCCGCCGCAGCACACTGATTGGCCAGGCGGGCCGTGAAGACACCGGGAGCCCCGAAGCAAGCAGGAACGGGGACCCGGTAATGTATAATGTCCGGCGGCCGGGGGGTTAATGGGGCGGGCTGCAGACAAAATCGCAGCAGGGATGTACATCCCTGCTGCGAGTTTCTCTGCTATTGAAAGTATAGGGCCAGGATCTGCAGCGAGTCTCGCTGCAAAAACGCAGCAAGGAGACTCGCTGCAGATCCGGCAAGTGGGTTTGTAACCTTAAGGTGGCGTCTATATTTACCCACCGACTGATTAGTCTATTTCTTTTACTTCCACCCACAGGAGTAAAGACGAGGGGCCGGTGGCGTGCATCGTGCATTGGATGGCTTACTCGCTGCCTGCCGAGACTAAAGCCTTAAAACCTCTTCATTGTTAGGAGACAATCAATATACATTGCAGTGAATTATAGATGTACAGTCACTGCTCTACCATAACGGAGAAGCTTCACAAAGCTCTATAACTCAGACGGCTGGTTAAACGCACGCGCCGAATACAGTATTACTGCTCTCTTCCTATAGAACGGCAAGAAATGCCTAGACATGTCTGCTACTGGATAAGGAGGAAACGTGGATGCATATACAGAGACTGACACACAAGACGAGGTGCATGTATTTATTATATATAATGCTCCATGCTCTGCGTCTCGCATACAGACTCTAATCCACAACTTTCCGAGGTTTCTGCCAAACGATAATATATGTAAATAAAAAAAACTATTAGACCTGGGCCCTATCGCATATGTATTTTCAAATTGCCTTTTGCCCTTATACAGTATTGGCATTGGAGTGTAGCAACAGCTGCAGTATTGGCATTGGAGTGTAGAAACAGCTGCAGCACTGGCATTGGAGTTTAGAAACAGCTGCAGTATTTGCTTTGGAGTGTAGCAACAGCTGCAGTATTGGCATTGGAGTGTAGAAACAGCTGCAGTATTTGCATTGGAGTGTAGAAACAGCTGCAGCACTGCATTGGAGTGTAGCAACAGCTGCAGTATTGACATTGGAGTATAGCAACAGCTGCAGTATTTGCTTTGGAGTGTAGAAACAGCTGCAGTATTGGCATTGGAGTGTGGAAACAGCTGCAGCACTGGCATTGGAGTGTAGGAACAGCTGCAGCACTGGCATTGGAGTTTAGCAACAGCTGAAGTACTGGTATTGGAGCGTTAAAACGGCTGCACTATTGGCGTTAGGGTGCTAACACACACGACCGATGCGCAGCAGATACGCAGCAGATTTGATGGTGCAGATTTGATGCTGTGTTCAGTTATTTACATCAAATCTGCTGTGTATCTGCTGCGTACTGCAGCAGAAAATTCACTGCCTTACGGTGTGTGTGTGTGTGTGTGTTAGCACCCTTAGAGTAGAAATAGCTGCAGTATTGGCACACTGAAGTGTAGCAACAGCTGCAGCTTATGCTGAAGGCACTATGCTATTAGGATTAGCATTGCCATGCTTCATCATGTGATCAGCATTATCGGGGTTCATCATGTGATCAGCATTACCAGGCTTTATCATGTGATCAATATTACAAGGCTTCATCATGTAATCAGCATTACCAGGCTTTATCATGTGATCAATATTACCAGGCTTCATCATGTGATCAGCATTACCAGGCTTCATCATGTGATCAGCATTACCAGGCTTCATCATGTGATCAGCATTACCAGGCTTTATCATGTGATCAGCATTACCAGGCTTCATCATGTGATCAATATTACCAGGCTTCATCATGTGATCAATATTACTAGGCTTCATCATGTGATCAGCATTACCAGGCTTTATCATGTGATCAATATTACCAGGCTTCATCATGTGATCAGCATTACCAGGCTTCATCATGTGATCAGCATTACCAGGCTTCATCAGGAGCAGGAAAGAATCCATGCTAAATCTGAAATCTGTGCGGATTTACATGCAGATAATGATGCCGATTTTAAACATCCTATTGATTTCAATAAAAAAATTCATTGCAAAAGCACAAAAAAATCTTCACTGACAAATCAGCGACATGATTTTCTGAAAACTCACATATTGTTTTTAGCACAATGTAAATTTACCTAATGATGTCAATGAAAGAATATTTTTTTCCATACAAAACCAATTGGATGCAGAAATCACCAAGGAATTTTGCTGTATGAACATGTCTTAAAGGGGTTATCCAGCGCTACAAAAACATGGCCACTTTTTCCCCTCTCTCGTCTCCAGATTGGGTGGGGTTTGGAACGCAGTTCCATTGCAGTAAATGGAGCTTAATTGCAAACCACACCTTAACTGGAGACAGAGTAGGGCAAAAGTGGCCATGTTTTTGTAGGGCTGGATAACCCCTTTAGAGGCATACATACACTGTGCATATCAATTGGAGATATTGCTGCTAAAAATCCATTCCTAACATAAATGGGGCTCCGTCCGCACTAGATACCGGAGTTTCTATGTAAAGCACCTTGTTCATTCACAGAATAATTTGCTATAAATTTGCCCAATGTGAGCAGGAAAACTCTTCTCTTCTCGTCACGTTTCTACCAATTTCATCCATGCCCACACAGACAGACGACTGCCGACCAGATGTCAAATAAAGAAATGCCCCCCGCTGAGGGGTCACTGAACGTTGCCCTATAGAGTCGGCTTTTCGGCAATTTCAGCAATTGAAAAGAAAACAAGTAAAAGATACAATAACTGATGTACACCCTAATGAATCATTGATGTGCACAGTTCTAGCAGAAAAAAAAAAAGTAATATTATACTCGGCTTATGTTTTAATTGATTTATTAATATTTTATCACAGGAATGTAATTTAAGCTTCTCGTGATTTAGCTCTCATAAACCTTTAGCATTTTGCAAATTCAAATTCCAATTTGAAGCCAGGGCGAGCAATTAACTTTTCTATCATCTTGTCAGGGGAGAAGGTTCGTGTTTAATTTGAGACAAAGTGACAGAAATATATACACTCCGTGTATTACTGCAATTTCATTACTGTGACAGTGCTGTATACTCCTCACAAAGGAGGGGGTCACCCCCCAATCTACAGCCGCTGTGCCCCCCACTTCATCTGCAAAGGATCTCAATGCAAACCTTCAATATGATGCTGCAATTATAGGGCAAAGGCAATTCTCCATACACCCAGAGCTCATCATGACTGTAAATCCCGATATGAATAAAGCATGTGTGATGTTTCTGTATAGTATCAACTGCTGTATAAGATATGTATAGGAATACATTTTATCTACATAAAAACGGAATCCATTGTGCACGTACATTACTGATCCTGTACTGATCCTGAGTGAGGGCGGGTTCACACTGAGGAATAGGCGAGAAACTGAAGAGGAATCCGCTCTTAATTTCTGCTTGAAATTCCTCCTCCCATAAAAAATGAACAGAGCAATGTCCCATTGTGTTCAATAGGATTTCCCTTCTGTGGTTCACACTGCAGAATTTTTGAGCAGAGTTTTCTGCTGCAGATTTGCTTTCTGACGAAGAATTGATCTGTCAATTCTTTGGAAGGATTCTGCTAGAGAAATCCTATATAAGTCAATGGGGGCTTTAATCGTGCCTGCATTCCGTTTGTAGGCTGGGTTCAGACTACAGTATCTGCGCGGATAAATTCAGTCGCTAGTACGCGCTCATGGCAGCTCCATAGACACCATTCTATGGGCGGGAAGATTCCGCTATCCGCAGAAGAATTGACGTGTCAATTCTTTCAGCGGAATGCGGAATCCGCCCGTGCACTGAATGGTGTCTATGGCATGGGCGGAGAGGCGCGCGGCCGTGAGCCCGTCCTAGCAATGGAATCCGCCGGAATTTATCCGTGCGGATTCCGTAGTCTGAACTCACCTGTATTCTGCTCGAATACTGCTCAAATTCTGCCAGAGCTGAATAGGTCAGGAATTTCAAGCAGAAAACTTCCTGTATTATACTCCAGAGCTGCACTCACTATTCTGCTGGTGGGGTCACTGTGCACATACATACATTACTGATCCTGCACTGATCCTGAGTTACATCCTGTTTTATACTCTAGAGCTGCACTCACTATTCTGCTGGTGGGGTCACTATGTTCATAAATTATATTACTGATCCTGTACTGCTTCTGAGTTACAGCCTGTATAATATACTCCAGAGCTGCACTCACTATTCTGCTGGTGGGGTCACTGTGTCCATACATTTTATTACTGATCCTGTACTGATCCTGAGTTACATCCTGTATTATACCCCAGAGCTGCACTCACTTGTCTGCTGGTGGGGTCACTGTGCACATACAGTACATTACTGATCCTGAATTACATCCTGTATTATACTCCAGAGCTGCAGTCACTATTCTGCTGGTGGGGTCACTGTGCACATACAGTACATTACTGATCCTGTACTGATCCTGAGTTACAGCCTGTATAATATACTCCAGAGCTGCACTCACTATTCTGCTGGTGGGGTCACTGTGTCCATACATTATATTACTGATCCTGTACTGAAGTTGAGAGAACATCCCCCCCCATACCCACCAAGCCAAAAAAAAAAAAAAATACAGAAGCTGTCAGAGACATTCATACACAATTGTGAATTTCTGTAATTGCAAAAAGTTGTATTTTTTTTTTATAAATATGCAGATTCCTATGAATCAATACAATAAAAAAAACCTGTAGTGGATGAATTGTGGAGTTGCTGGCACTTAGTCCGATGTTCATCTGCGTCCTGAGAAGGCACCTCTGTCCCAGCCTCTCGCTAATACTACAAAGTGACATGGTGCTTGGTGAGTTTTGTGAGCTTCTCTCTCCCTCTTGTTTTCTGGAGCGCAGCCAGTTCGCAGCGTCTTACAAAGCGCTCCCCGTCCCCTCTGTGGTGCTTTGTAGTGTGTGCTCCCTACCATCAGATGGAGGACATAGGTAACCTTTCCCACAGTCTCTCAGCTGCCGGCTTTGTCTGAGAGATTACCTGAAGTAACTCTGCGCCCGGCCCCCGTGGGGATAAGTTTGGAAAGGACAAAAGGTTTGATCTGAAAACAAGTACATTGAAGGGGGGTGGGGGGGTGGACAAAATTAGGAAATTACAGACAGTTGCAAAGAGAAAAAAAGACCAGTCCCCCCTCTTACCATCTGTTTCTGGAGCCTTACCGCTGCTCCCTGTACAGTACAAAGGGCATAAAGGCTCCGGCTGCATGGTGGGTGTCACTATTTCACCAGGATTTGTAAGGTAATATGGAGACTCCATCTAAATAAAATCATACCTCTAACATCGTGACCTCACTGTGTTTGGCGCTCCTGACAATGAATTCATGAATCTGGATTTATCCTGATCCCCTCCTGCTGGTTCGTACATTTGCACCTCGATGTGACATGTAAGATTATTGACCTCCCGCCCGGAGATGTGGCGGATACATTAATAAAGGTAAACATAGTGAGCCGCACATCAAAGAAGGCCATTAGGATAAGCAGGCGGGATGCTCCAGATACCCGACATACCCAGAAAAGTAGGACATGATGAGGTCACATGAAATCATTTTATTGTTACAAAAGACTATGGTTACCAAGTGAATCCATCAGCTCCTCACCATGACAGCTCGGCAAGGCTAGAAGGAGGAGGACAGAGTCATGTAGAAGGTAGAGGACAGGTCTAGAAAGAGGAGCACAGAGTAAAGTAGAAGGTAGAGGAGAGGTCTAAAAAGAGGAGGACAGAGTCATGTAGAAAGTAGAGGATAGGTTTAGATGGAGGTGCACAGAGTCATGTTGATGGTGGAGAACTGGTGTAGACTGAGAAGAACAGAGTCATGTAGAAAGTAAAGGATAGGTTTAGATGGAGGAGCACAGAGTCATGTAGAAGGTAGAGGATAGGTCTAGAACAGTGCTTCTTAAACTTTTTCTACTGGAGCCTCACCCAACAGACCAAGAGCGTGCCTGGGCCTCACCATCTGTGGTGAAAGTCCATTTAAAAGCTGAGAATAATGCTAGGGCTACCTTTCACCCATCTCCCAAGTTCTATAAGCTAATAAAGCAAGTACAAAATAAATTAATATTGTTGCTAAAATGGAGATTTTTGCAAACAGCAAAAGGACTGTGCAGATCATAGTCACTTTTGTGAAAACTGCCTCCACAGCTGGGCCTCACCAACAGCTAGGGGGCGCCTCACTGGTGGGGCCCGCCTCACAGTTTGAGAAACACTGGTCTAGAAGGAGGAGGACAGAGTCATGTAGATGGTGGAGGAGAGGTCTAGATGGAGGAGGACAGAGTCATGTAGAAGGTAGAGGATATGTTTAGATGGAGGAGCACAGAGTCATGTAGATGGTGGAGGACAGGTCTAGATGGAGGAGGATAGAGTCATGTAGAAGGTAGAGGATAGGTTTAGATGGCAGAGTAATGCAGATGGTGGAGGACAGGTCTAGAAGGTCTTGAGAACCGCTCTTTGAAGTGACTGGCCGCTCAGCCAATCACTGGCAGAGACAGGATCAGGTCACTTCAGAGCACAGCTCTGAAGTTCCAGCGCCGGCTGTGGACAGTGGGCAGAAGCTAGGAGAACACCAGGGACCGCGGACAGGTATGTATAGGTATTATTTTACACTGCTGCAGATTCGCTTTCTGCCAAAGAATTGATATGTCAATTCTTTGGACGGATTCTGCTAGAGAAATCCTATAGAAGTTAATGGGGGCATTAATCCTGCTTGCATTCCGCTTGTAGGGTGGGTTAAGACTACAACATCCGCGTGGATAAATTCAGTAGCTAGTACGCGCTCATGGCCACGCGCCTTTCCGCCGGCTCCATAGGCACCATTCTATGGGCGGGCAGATTCCGCTATCCGCCAAAGAATTAAAGACGGAGGAGCACAGAGTCTTGTACAAGGTAGACGGTAGAGGATAGGTTTAGATGGAGAAGCACAGAGTCATGTAGATGGTGGAGGACAGATCTAGATGGAGGATACGTTTAGATGGCAGAGTAATGCAGATAGTGGAGGACAGGTCTAGAAGGTCTTGAGAACCGCTCTTTGAAGTGACTGGCCGCTCAGCCAATCACTGGCAGAGACAGGATCAGGTCACTTCAGAGCACAGCTCTGAAATTCCAGCGGCGGCTGTGGACAGTGGGCAGAAGCTAGGAGAACACCAGGGACTGCGGACAGGTATGTATACCGTTTATTATCTTACACTTAAGGCAAGGGCTGAATGGACATCGCTAAATACACACACATAGATATATATATATATATATATATATATATATATCCCTTGCTGCATGATTATCAAGCCGTGTAATAGGCTCTGTAAGCAAGCACCGATCTCGTATACAACGGGCATGGGACCTTGTAATACTATGGATATTTTTAAGTAATATTTTTACTATACCACTGTGTTTTCAGAGTCATATTCCTCATATCTTGCAATATGTATAGGTACAGTGAAGATTCCGTGCAGACATAAACCAGTGTTTGCTTCATAGTAATATGATGATTCAGCACAAGATTTCGCCAAATAAAAATACACGTTACAAGTTTCAGGCAAACAAACCTATATTCTCTGTGTGGTCTCTCCCATCAAAGTCAACATTCGGGCTGACGGTTGAGTTCTGGATGTACAGAACAGTTTACATAGTGCGTGGCAGGTGCAGAGTCTAGACACCTCAGGGTGTAATATGGTGAATGGTAAGGGTGTGGATTGTGGAACATGGCACTAAGAAGAGTTTCTCAATACCTGGAAGAACATCCGATACTAGGAAGGTTGATGCTAGGAAAAATCTTTGATGCTAGGAAAAATCTTTAACATCCTTGCAGCTATGTGGTTGTGGATCAAAAATTTAATGTAGGTGGACATGCTACAATGATGCCCATTGGCCATTAAAGTGGCCATTTTAGAGACTAGGAGTATAAACAGGACATATCACACTACATATACTGTAAATAGGTGATGGTGGGCACAATTATCACACCTATGTAACCATATGGCTGTGGGGTTATTGGCCCTATTGCCCACTCGATCGGCAAATATCACTAGATGCTAAAGACAAGTGCAGGCAGTAGAGACCAGTGAAAAGCCTCTTAAATACAAAAATATATGGAATAGAAGTACAATATATTTTTGTTACACGGAATAACACAGCTTGAATGGTACTTGTCATTGAGTGTAATGACTCAACAATTGATGATTGTTGCTAGAGATTTATTCACATGGTGTGCACTTCTGAGTACTGCATGAATACAATGTCATTGAAGAAACTATTTATCCCAACGTGTCTATCACTTGGCTCTGCGCCACCTGTCGACTTTGTATGTGACTCACGAGATCATGGACTTCCGCTACACTACCTAATGCTTAAAGAATGATACACAGCAACCACAAAAAAATTCTTCCTAAACCATACAATTTCCACACAATAAAATTTGGCCAAGCATGAAATACTTACAGTTATCCCATAATATTAGTCCTCTAAATCACAGTGACTAAGAATCCCAAATTACAGCCCAAGTGGAAGAAAGAGGAAAGGAAATCTCATAGTGCAAGTGGAAGAAAAGGGAAGAGAGGTCTCATAGTGCAAGTGGAAGAAAAGGGAAGGGGGGTCTCATAGTGCAAGTGGAAGAAAAGGGAAGGGAGGTCTCATAGTGCAAGTGGAAGAAAAGGGAAGGGGGGTCTCATAGTGCAAGTGGAAGAAAAGGGAAGGGAGGTCTCATAGTGCAAGTGGAAGAAAAGGGAAGGGAGGTCTCATAGTGCAAGTGGAAGAAAAGGGAAGAGAGGTCTCATAGCCCAAGTGGAAGAAAAGGGAAGGGAGGTCTCATAGTGCAAGTGGAAGAAAAGGGAAGGGAGGTCTCATAGTGCAAGTGGAAGAAAAGGGAAGGGAGGTCTCATAGTGCAAGTGGAAGAAAAGGGAAGGGGGGTCTCATAGTGCAAGTGGAAGAAAAGGGAAGGGGGGTCTCATAGTGCAAGTGGAAGAAAAGGGAAGGGGGGTCTCATAGTGCAAGTGGAAGAAAAGGGAAGAGAGGTCTCATAGCCCAAGTGGAAGAAAAGGAAAGGGAGGTCTCATACCCCAAGTGGAAGAAAAGGGAAGGGAGGTCTCATAGTGCAAGTGGAAGAAAAGGGAAGGGGGGTCTCATAGTGCAAGTGGAAGAAAAGGAAAGGGAGGTCTCGTACCCCAAGTGGAGGAAAAGGGAAGGGAGGTCTCATAGCACAAGTGGAGGAAAAGGGAAGGGGGGGTCTCATAGCACAAGTGGAGGAAAAGAGAAGGGGGGTCTCGTACCCCAAGTGGAGGAAAAGGGAAGGGAGGTCTTGTAGCCCAAGTAGAGGAAATGGGAAGGGGGGTCTCATAGCACAAGTGGAGGAAAAGGGAAGGGGGGTCTCATAGCACAAGTGGAAGAAAGAGGAAAGGGAAGTTTCATAGCCCAGGTGGAAGGGAAGGTAAATCACATGGCACAGATGGGAGGGAAGTGGAAAATTAAGGAAAACCTCACAGCCAAAGTGACAAAAGACAAAAAAAAAATCTTGTGACCAATTTGAAGGAAGAAAGCCCAACTGAAAGGAAATAATTGCCTAACTTGAGTGGAAAGAAAAGAAAAACCTATAGCCAAAGGTGGACCAAACATAAAATATGTCTCCGAAATTCCTGTGGCCAACAATCCCAAATTACAGCAGCAACTTGCATTGGTTCAATCTGTAAAAGACTACCTCATAGCCCAAGTGTAAAGAAGGTAAAGGGAAATCTCACGGCTGAAGAAAAATCTCATGGCTCAAATGGAAAGTGAATTCATAGTCCAAGTGGAAGGAAGAAGGGGGTGGAATAGCTGGAGTGGAAAGAAGTGGTAATCTCATAGTCCAAGTGGACTGGAAGGGACCAAGTGAGAAGAAAATTACAGGGAAACCTTATGACCAAAGGAAATGTCATAGCCATATGGAAGGGAAATCCTATCCTCTAAGTGAAAGGAGAAGAGAATCCTATAGCACAAGTTACCTTTTTACATATCTTTAAAATATGAGAAATAAGGCCATGAGTCACAATACCCTTTTCTTATGTGACTTTATTTGAACGTATTATGGACTTGCTCTGTTTCCATGTATTTTTCATTTACAGTATTCCACAGGAATCTCACACAAAATAAATTGCTGAATCTGACAACTAACCAGCTCATCCCATTGTTATTTTTTGTTCCCTTGACAGTAATATGTGGATATCAGAGAGAAGACAGGGTGTTGTGGTGTTACTGAGGCACGCGGTGGGAGGATGCACTGGCCTGTGACATGGCAGACCTCTGTTACCTGGCTAACTCTTCTATCACACTCTCCTCCACATGGAATATCAGTGGTTTTATCTGTCTCACGAATCATACCTGGCAGTACCAGCACAAAGACTCTATTCTTTTGCTGAAAATAAGCCTGCGAGGCCTGAAACTGTATAGATCGTGGTGATTTACCGTCCTATCATCTAAATCACAATATTATAAACAAGCACCACTTCCTTGCGTCATAGCCTCTCTGCAGGATGATATTAATTTGATGCATTCTACGTATTATTAAGTACATGGTGCTTTATCAGATCTCCGGGGCACACTGTATGCATTGTAGCTGACACAAGAAGCTTTATTAGTAACATAGTATAATATTTGAAAGGACAATGATCCAGTCACAGGAAATGAGCCCCAGGTTTACCTATGAAGTGCATATTATGGATGGTGACATCAGAGTCTGTAGCCTGTGGTTCAGCTGCTCAGAAGACAAGAGTGACGACTCTTCTCTATCCTTACACAGACCCGCTGTGTAGTAACATGGCTGGGTTAATGCTATAAGAGGGGGCCCTATCACTAGAGCAGTGGGTTGCAGGTTTATTACATAATAAACACACACACTTTTTTCCCTCCCAAGTGGGAGTAAAAGGTTAGTGCATCTTATAAAGCGATGTTGAAGATAGATACCACATCTGAAGCTGTAACCCTCTCCCTGCTGGCATCCAGCACTAAGATGCACTTCTTGTGATGCTGCTAGGTCAGGGGGTGAGCAGTCAACAACTGGTGACAGGACCTGGCAACCAGCCAGGGATGTAACAGCAGTTAGTGTAGCTGATCTTTGCTCCTGCTACTATACCTAATCGTCACTCCTGTTATTGTACCTGATTGTCGCTGCTGTTACTATACCTGACTGTGACTGTTGTCAATATACCTGATCTTCACTCCTGTTACTATGCCTGATCTTCACTGTTGCTGCTGTTACTGTACCTGATCGTCCCTGCTGTTAATATAAATGAAATTAGAAGAATTTGCTGCTAAACTTCTAAGCCCTATAACATCCTAAAAAGTAAAATGATCTTTAGCAAAATACAGCCGACATTACGCCCCCCTTTTTTGGTTCAAAATATTTCCTTTTCCTATTTTCCTCCTGTAAAACCTAGGTGTGACTTATAAAGCGAAAAGTATGGTATATATCTGTATAAAATTAATTTATAAAAATACCATCCTCCAGCTGTGATTCAGCCCGATCTCACACTAAGTAGCGAGGACTCTATGAATCACAGTGTTACAGCACAATCTGGCCGAATGTCAGTATTACATTGCAAAGCTTTGTGGTAACCCACTATTGTCATTGCTTTACTACTTTTTTAAAATTATATATATATATATTTTTTTAGTTGGCCCATACAAGTAAAATACGTAAAACAAACCTGCAACCCCTTGGCCCATGATGAGTCCTCTTTAAGTTTTATACTTCTGTCTTGTCAGATTTCAGCTTTGTTTT
The DNA here is from genome assembly GCF_027789765.1 of Dendropsophus ebraccatus. Taxonomy (NCBI): domain Eukaryota; kingdom Metazoa; phylum Chordata; class Amphibia; order Anura; family Hylidae; genus Dendropsophus; species Dendropsophus ebraccatus. Next base: position 90,843,335 of record NC_091464.1, read on the forward strand.
GGCTATATTAACCATGTTGTGTAAACCCAGCCTATTTGGGAACCGCACAAAAGTCCCCTATAATAGGCACTTCAACTCAAACATAAAGTGTTATCAGAAAATGACCTATTGTTTGAACCAAGTTTTTACTTTAAACATATTCTTTTAATTTTTTTTGGTGTTTTTTTCTAATTTTTTTTATCTATATGAAAAAAAATCCTAAAATCTTGCAGTTTTCATTTTCACCACTAGGCCTAAAACTAAGCTGAGACTTCATGTTCTGTGAGGATAAGGAGGAGGTACACGAAAAGTGAACTGTACAGAATTACAACAACAGGTGTCACCAGTACATTTTACCAGGCATATAAAGGAAAAAAACTCCTGGGCAGGCCGTTGTTCACTCTCTGTTTATTGGTCCTTGAGATAATGTGTTTCATAGCCATACAAGGCTCCTTACATGGCTTAAAAACACGTTATCTCAAGGACCAATAAATGTGCAAACGACGGCCTGCACAGGAGTTTTTTATGTTTACGCCTGGTACTCATCCCGGACCCTGAAGTGGTGTGGGGTATTGGTTTCTTTGCTGCGGCTATTCGTAACTATTGTTTGTGCGAAGGGTCTTTGTGGCTATACACAACCCACCCAGCTGACCACTATCCTGGAAGCTATAACATTTATACATACCACCCAATGAGGCACTCTGCTTTTTTCTTTTTCTCTATGTACCAATATATTTTAATAGCTGAAACTCATAACTCAGCTTCCTCCTTACAAATTTACTCCTGCAAAGGTCACAGAGCATGCCCAGGAACATTTACTATTCAAGTCACTAAGAAAAATTCTGTCCATTGTTGCCTATGTCTACAGGGCTTACTGTAAAGCACATCTCTAAAAGCTGTTTAAACAGCCAAGGCAATATGGCTGCCCCTATAATAATGTACAGAAAATATAATTAAAAAACCTACAAATCAAAATAGAAATGTTTCAATATCTGACTCTAATCAGTAAAAGGTCCTAATGCACCATAACTGACCTTTAAGGTCCCCATATGCTATAGCTGTCAGCTAAATACCTGTTTAGGTGAAAACTATTTTTTTGGCTCAACCAAATGATATGCGTTTTCAAAGGTGAGAAGAGAGTAAACTACGTCCAGGGAGCCACATAGAAAAAAAGAATTGCTCATCAAAATTCAAGATGCCCTATCTTTTTTTTGGTGGTACTGATGGAGACATAAGAGGACCTCAAACATGCATCATACCCAGTCCTAACCAGACTCAGTCTGTATGTTCTCTTTGGCCTCCCCTGTCCCTAATGTATATGGATGATGACTCCTTACATTTGGCATAGCTTGTTAGTAATTTAGTATTATTATTATTATTATTATTATTATTATTATTATTAATAGTTAGAAAAATATTTTATTCCCCCTCTGCCTTTCTCTGGAATGGATTCATATGGACGCTTCCCCGAACCTGGTGAAGAAGTGTACCATACACTCTAACAAAACTTTGACTCTTCTCAACCTTAAACAGATGGGACGAGAAAGAGCTAAAGATGAGCGAGTTTCCTAAAATTAATTTTGGGTCTGATTTACTCACATTGGCCACTGGATTCAATTTGGTCCAAATTGACTCAGAGACTCAAAAAAATTCCAAATGCATCTGTTTTGATCTGATTTTTTTTTTCCCCCAATGAAAGTCAATGGAAAAATGGATGCAAATGGATTGCACATAGTTGCATCCCCCCCCCCCCCCATAAACCGGAAATGTTAAATGAACTGCAAAAAATGCAGTGGGAACCAGACCTAATTCAACAATATTTTTTTTTTATTCAAAATTAATTTGATTTGTGGTAAATAGATTTGGTCATCTCTCATAGGAGCAATGTCTTCAGGACTCTTCTGTTTTTGCCCTGGGACAAGTATTAGTGTTTTATCCACCCCAGAAACGGACAGTGGTGCAGTTGGCCAGGTAAAGGGCACTTGTAGAACAGAATCTATGCAGACTACCACCCAAAAAACTTTTTAACATTGGCAGGACTTGACTTTACTATTTGCATTCCTGCCTGTAGAGTTGCATAGCAGTCTTCTGAAACATCCATGAACTTGGTGATAAAGCTGTCATTTTAAGGGCTCTTTACTTAGAAAGTCCTAAGCTCATAATGTAGAGTCTCCGTGTGCTCATGTGTATCATTGTGAAACTATTCTGGGTGCATTTAGTGAGCAGCAAAGACAATAATTAGCATGTAGTCAATGTGCGTACGTCGTGTGATCACTGTGACGTGCATCCATCCAGCCCTTTGTAAGTGAATGTACTGAGCCGGGAACAAGCTGCCCTTGTGCATGGAAAACTCTGATACACCAGGAAAAATATTAATCTGGTTATACTCCCAGGACAGGATCAGTGCCCACAGCCTATCCCTGCTGATGTATACATTACAAATACATATACAGGCCGGCTGTTTACAGTCAACAACCGGCAATACAAACATTGCCGGGGAATGTATAAACAGAATGACGCGGCCCGCCACCCACAGCCACTTTATTTACAGAATATCAGCCGTATACCATCAATGGACTGGGACATCCAAAGAAATCTTCCAAACACACTGTCGTCTTGCATTAGTTTACATGCACGGGGTTCCTTCCAACAATGTCATCTATAATGAGATTTGCATGTGTTTATATTTGTTGGACTCGTTCTGTGAGACTTAAAAGGAAAGTAAAGAAAGGATTTAAAGAAACCTATCTGTCTTCTTAAAATAAGCTGCAGGTAAGGACCACATCAAATCTGGTCAAAAGAACGAGATAAAATTAGAAAATATGGGTGGAGAGTTCAACACCAGAGACGGGCGTCAGAGGATGGCTATAGTAACATGACAAGGAGGAGAGTATTTTTTTATGGTTATACTCCTGATGATGCCCACTGACAATTCCACCATCTAAGGAAAGAAGAACTGGTGCTGCCTGGCTACTTGCTTTTTCACCCTGTCTACAGAGGTTTGTTCCCCTGTGCCAGTTCCAACTTCTTTTCCCAGATTGCACTGTTCAGAGGAAGTGGGAACTTTGGTTTGGGAAGGATAATGCAGCCAACCCTATGCACTCTGAAGAGGCCTTAAAGCTGGCTCTACACAGCAAATGCTGGGCGAATAACTAGGAACCAACATGTCACACTGTCTGTTGTGCAACTCTATCAGTTATACAAGTAATGGAAGTCACACTGCAACTCACAAGCGCCCCCGATCGCAACCCCACAGTTGCAAACACTGTAAAGGCCGTATTCCACGGCCCGACTCTGAGGAGCAAACGAGCGCTGTGAGTACTCGTTTGCCCCTCTTTCCCCGCTTGCTGCTGCCGCTATTCCACGTGGCAGCAGCGAGCAGGTGAGTCCAGGAAGGGCCGGGGGAAGCTACAGAAGAGCTGCCCGGGTGATCGCTGATCGTCCGGGAAGACCATAGAATATAGCGGCGGTCTGCTGCCACCGCTCCTACTCCATGGAGCGGCGGCACCAGATCGCTGCTATATAAGTCATTTGTCTTTCAACATGTTAAAAGACAAACGACTTTGTCTTTGTCGGCTGATCATTGCCCCATATTCAACGGGACGATTATCGGCTGTAACGGCCGGTATCGGCTTAATCGTTCCATGGAATAGGGCCTTAACACTTCGCAAATGACAATCAGTTAGGACTGGGGTACAGGCTTGTGTGTAGAGATGCACTGAAGCAAAGGACAGGCATAAATGGACTCTAATTTGCATAGAACCTTTGCCAAGGTCCGGAAGTCCAGATTTCTGGATAATAATAATCTCTCTAAGAAGAAGGGTGGAGGCATACTTCATGAAAGACGTTTTTATGTATAGACATTTTTAGGCACAACAAGTGATTGTCAGGAGTCAAAACATTGGGACCACTATTGGGCCTAAGTACAATGGTGTTCCTATCCATATTATTTATGTTCATTTTTTTTGCATGGTGAATAAGAATAGTGTCTCTTTTATACTTAGGATTGCAGCCGCCAGACGCCCCTTGTGATCATATTACTCTTTAAAGGAAAACTTAATCTAGAAATGCATAAAAAAGGAAATAAGATCAGACAGCAAGTATCAGCCACCAGGGAATTCAGCACGTTCTTAAAAAAAACAAAAAAAAACTGGAAAAACCAAAACTAAGTAGGTGCCATTCAGTATTGTTTTTCTGTTTTTATGTTTTAACTGGTGTGTCAGATGGGTTTGGTTGAGTTAAATGGGCATGGTTTATTCCTGATTAGTGTCAGTGCATTAAGAGGAAGTTTTTACTACCAGCCAAAGCAGCAGTAGCGCCACCCTCTTACCCCATCACCTTTTGCTCTTAATAGTCCGAGGTAAAAAGAGGGAAAGGAAGGGTTGGCGAAAACTAACACATGAAGCAGATGAAGAATTTCAATATGACTTTAAATAGAATCGGAAATCATGTTCATTCTTCCTGAATGGAAACTCTGGGTAGTCCCCAATGGCTTTTGCCTGTCTTGCCAGCATTGACTGGTGTATTCTAACAGGGTAAGATCTATCAATTCCGGCTGGTGGGTGGGGAAAAGCCACCGGGGACCACCCAATGACATAAAAGTGATGATAGGTACCCTTGCATCTGTTTATATCACCTTATTATGATAAAAGGAAGCATATATTCATGTAGAAATCCTGGAAGAAACAAGTGCAAGAAAGCAACAACAGCATAAGCTAAAAATAATGCTCCTCTTGTTCTGTGGTCATACTGCATGACATGGTGACGGCTAACAGCGAGCATAATATTTAGGGTGTAAATAGTTCAATGGTTTTAGAGAGGACACCATCACAGCCTGACCATTCCCAGTGATTCCTATGTGTGTACCATTGAAGAACAAACGTTAGGACCATTACTGAAGTGGATGCTGTATTAGGAGTCTACATTAAAAGGCTTCTATAGAAATCTATGGGCTAACAGTACATCAATAAGCCCCAAAATTTTATACGGAACCTGTTAAAATAACAGTGGCATTGATTTTGGGGAAAAATAGACTGGGATAATATGGTGCCATGTGGAGATTAGAATAATATGAAGCCACTTGGAGACTGGCATAATATGGAAGTGCGGTGAGTCCATTTGCTGGCGTATAAGTCTTAGACAGACTATTATCACGTCTGGGATCCTGGAATCATTCAACGCCTTCTCAGCTCTCATCTATAAAACACGGAAAAGCTTTTTTTCTTTTTTATTACCTCCAAATATATTTAAAATATTAGAAAAAGGCAAAAACATTTGTGGTTCCTGAATAGTTAAGAGAGTCAAAAACAGAGATGAGAAAATTGCTAGTAAAGTGACCGGGATTTTAGGCAAAAGAAAAAAAAAGAGAGTGCTTTCAGGTTCACTAGGGAACAAAAAACACCAACCAAAACTACAGTACAATTACGGCATTGTGACTCCCTTTTCCCATGCAGGTTTTAAGAATATTATCAACTCCGCCTTCTGCCAAGATCTTTAAGTAGCCCAGTTGAAGGCACAGACTTGGTTGCCAATAGGTGACATGCCATATGGGGGTAATGCTGCTGCCACCCAACCTTGCAGGGATAGCTTTGAAAATTTACAATTTATTTTCCCAATATGAAAGAAGACGGTCCACATACAATCGGTTGCAGACAGGGGTCGTTTCCTGCTTCCCAGGCCCTTTGATATTAATTTGTGGCCATTAAAATAAATTTAATTCTAAAATAGACGCTGCAAATCCTGTCTATCATGCTCATGACCATGCGGCAATGTATAAAGAGGGGGTCACATATTTGCACTGTTACCTCAGGTGACCCAAAACCTTGCACCAGAGTCATTTTGGGTAGGCCGCCCCCATATGGTGACACTTTGGAGGGGCGAATGGTAAATAAACTGTTGGCATTGACAGAGAGGCATGCTGATTTATATCCTATAGTCTCAATAGAGGCTGCACCACTTAAGAAAAAGAATAATAACTCCTCGCAGCATCAAGTAGGCTGAGAAGTCCCTAAGGCTCATCTAGAGCACTGGAAGTCGGCCAGCACAAACTCCCAGGAGGCCGAGCATGGGAAGACTTCTGAGACTTGGTTTCATCAATGTGAAGGCTGGGGGTGGGTTCTGACTCTGCAACAAGCAGTATGTACAGTATTCCTAAAAAGCGGACAAGTTAGGGGGCTCCCCACCCCTTTTGTTCTGCTCTATCCCACTATAAATAATCCCCTCTGCCTTTGTGATTCACAGATAATAAGGTATTGGCTCGTCCGGGCCTGGGATGGGGAGTGGAGAGCTCCTCTCCAGAATTAAGTTTGCACAGTCTGTTGCAGGCTAAGGCCTTAAATGAAAGTTTACACACGTAATCCTAGTTTTCTTCAGATGAGGAGTTAAGCTTGTTTACCATCAACACACACACACATAAAAGATCCCGCGTCCGAACAGCTGCTTCCATCCCCAAATTCTCAATCCACTACAATGACCTTCGGGAAGGTAAAGTGACACTGGTGCCCGGCTGAGAACCGAATGCTAGTGGATAATACTGGTCTACGGCCTGAGCGCTCTGGTGTGGGGATCACTGGATTGAATTTAACAATTAATTAAAATACAAACCATAATACTATTGTTTATAATGTAAACACAATACAGGAAAGATTAGCAAATTCATGGCAGTGGGATTACAGCAGCAGAAGTTATAAAATGGATCAACATTAGAGATGAGCGAACCAGGTTCGGGTTCGAGTCCATCCGAACGTTCGGTATTTGATTAGCGGTGGCTGCTGAAGTTGGATAAAGCTCTAAGGTTGTCTGGAAAACATGGATACAGCCAATGACTATATCCTTGATTTCCACATAGCCTTAGGGCTTTATCCAAGTTCAGCAGCCACCGCTAATCAAATGCCGAACGTTCGGGTTCCGATGGACTCGAGCATGCTCCAGGGTCGCTCATCTCTACTTAACACACATCTCCATTCCCCTAGATGCCCTCATATTTGACAGGAACGTATGTTGTTTTATGAGGAATTTCCCTTTAAGTTTGGGACACCTATTACCTGATTCTGAAATAAACTGGAGATACATATTTGAGGCCTAAACCAATAACACATTTCAATGACAAAAACGCCTCCATACAAAACTAGCAAAATGCCCCAAAACAGGACAAAAACTTTTTTTTTTCTGTTGTTATTGATGATGCATGTACAACTATGAGACAGGATAGAGATGGGGGAATCAACTGAGAACAAATCAGATTTATTCCCAATTTCTTAAATGGCGTCCATCATTTTACTAATCAGAAGAGGATTGAAGGGGTACTTTGAAATCAGGTAAAAAAAAACTAAAATTATAATATGTTGCAGAAGCATATAGCATTGCTTCCCTGTCTGCCCCAGTTTTGAAATCACCAAAAACGTATTTGTTTGTTTTTGTAATCATCTACCATACCATGTCCTCTTACTACTTTCTGGTTAAGTAGCTGCTCAGTAGTCACCCTTTTCTACAGGGGCGTAGCTAGGATCCATGAGGCTCCATAGCAAAAAACTGTATGGGGCCCCCCCCTCCCCTACACACTAATGTGTGTGTGTGTGTATGTGTATATATATATATATATATATATATATATATATATATATATATATATATACACACACACACACACACACACATACATACTCAGTGATGTGGCCAAAAAATAAATTCTCTTGTGGCCAGAGGCAGAATCCTATGGTTATATACATAGGTGCAGGAGCAGACTACCTTTTGCTTAACTCCTTATTTACTGCAGTGTGTAAAGGTCCTATTCCACGGAATGATTATTGGCCGTATTTGGCTGATGTCGGCCATTACGGCCGATAATCGTCTCGTGGAATTGACAGCAACAATCAGCCGACATCGTTCATCGTATAGCAACGATCTGCTGCCGTTGCTCCGTGGAATAGGAGCGTCGGCAGCAGACGCTGCTATATCCTATGGGCTGCCCGGACGATCAGTAATCCCCCGATCAGCATGTTAGAGAACACTGGGTCACTTACACACTGCAGTAAATAAGGGGTTAAGCAAAAGGACACAGGAGGCTCTTATCTTCCCTGGGCCCCCTCCCTCCACGGGCCCCATAGCAACCGCCTTCCCTGCCTCTATGGTAGCTACGCCACTGCTTTTCTCACTCTGCCTATAATCCTTTCCCAAGCACCACTGCCAGTCTCTAACCCAAAGCTAATTCAGAACATTTCAGTACCCAGCAGACTAGACAGCCAGTAAATGTGCAGCACCTGCTGTGTTCATTCTCTCTGCTGCTCTGCCTGTGGCATCATTCAGCCCAGGACAGGATATAGTAATCGCACCTTATTCTCCCTAAATGTCACAATAAAGATACAGTATGAGTGAGACATGGTGATGTAGACTGTAGGGGCTGGTCAGAGGTGGTGACAATATAAAGGGGGCGGGTCTAGAGCTCGAAGACAACTTCCAGCCAAGCCACCTGAGACATAAGAGCATGCATTGTCTTGGGAGAACAATACACACTAAAAGTTAAAGAACTAAATAACTTTCTGCCAGGGGTATTTCAAGTAAAACATTAGGGATAGGGATTCTTTTCCTACTAACTTCAGGTTAAAGGAGAAGTCCGGCAAATTTTTTATAAAAGTGTTCTATTGCCCCAAAAAAGTTATAGAAATCAGCAATATACACTTATTACAGGAAATGCTTATAAAGTGCTTTTTCCCCTGCACTTACTACTGCATCACTTCCTGGATAACATGGTGATGTCACTTCCTGGATAACATGGGGATGTCACTTCCTGGAGAACATGGGGATGTCACTTCCTGGAGAACATGGGGATGTCACTTCCTGGATAACATGGTGATGTCACGACCCGACTCCCAGAGCAGTGCCAGCTGTGGCTGCTGGAGAGGATGATAGCAGAGGGATGCTCAGCGTCCCTCCAGTGTCCTGTGTCCCCCGGCTATCATCCTCTTTGCACAGCTCTGGTCGTGTTGTGACATCACCATGTTATCCAGGAAGTGACATCACCATGTTATTCAGGAAGTGAAGCATTGATGCAGTAGTAAGTGCAGGGAAAAAAGCACTTTATAAGCATTTTTCATAATAAGTGTATATTGGTAATTTGTATAACTTTGGGGGGCAAAACAATACTTTAATAAAAAAAATTTGCTTCTGCTATAAGGATATATTTTCTTAGCATTAGCGAGCTTATAAGGGGTTGGATACAGTTCCAGGAGACCATAGAGTGTCATACAGCACAGCTTTATGGGGATATCGGTTGCACCACCAAACATCCCTCCTGAGATGGTCAACAAGCAAATTGTTAAAGAATTTCTCCAAATCTAAAAAAAACAAACAAAACAAAAAAGCAGATGGTATATCCACCATACATTTAGTACTGGTTGCGATTGGTATTACTGCAATGGAACTGAGTGAAGTAGCCCTGAGCAGTAAAACCAGGTTCAGACACTACTAAAAGTACAAAGCCGTGTAGGGTACATGATGGACACAGTTCTGCAGTGCTGCAAATTAGTTGAATGGTGGAAATCTCAAATACCTGATCTCCACTAATCTGATATTGATGTCCTATTTATACTATCGACTCTAGAATTTTCAGAGCTCCTTAAAAAATAGATGGATAGCAACAGGTTGGGGAAAACTACTCTGTAGTTATAATCCATTTGTGGGGCCACAGAAAGTCCCAGCGTGGCCCCAGCCTATAGGTGTTCCAAAGATAAGGCTAGGTTCACACTGCGTTTTCAGCATCCGTTTAACTGATTTGTTTTTTGCAAAAAACGGATGCATTTGTGTGCATCCGTTTTTGATCCGTTTTTCCATTGACTTCCATTATAAAAAAAACGGATCAAAACGGATGCATTTTTTTACGCACAATAAAGTACTGTTGACACTACTTTTTTGACCGTTGAAAAAAACGGATCTGTTAAACGGATTGCAAAAACGCAGTGTGAACCCACCCTAATCACTGAACTCCATCTGAAAGGGCTGAACACAAGACCCGATGCCACCTGTTATCTCTGAATTAGATTACGTATCGCCACACCAGTTATATCCTCAGAAAATAACACCTGTGATACTAATGTGGCTCTAGCTCCATTGAACCTTATGTTTGGATATACAGTAATTGTAATTCCCCATTAACTTAATTGCTGGCAATAGGCACGAATAATTGGTTGCTATGGCAATGCCCTCGGAAACGCTCCGTAGGGTTCCGGGACATGAAATTTTTATAATTTTTTGTAAAAGATTTTGGTCTAGGAGACTCGTGAAACTTACTCAGCTGTTCAGAGAAAAGATGTCGGACTACAAGCAAGTTATTCCTGTCCTGATTCATGTTCAGATTCAAGAAGAATATATTTATATGCAGCTTAATGACGGAGAATTCCTTTGTTAATTTTCAGCTTATTTTGTGTTTATGCTTTTTATCTGTTGATACTAAAATCAAACATAAGACAGACATAAGACAGATTTTTTTTTTTTTTTATAAAAAGAGGCCATTCATGTATAAAATATAAACTGACTCTATTCATATGTCTAGACATCGTTGTTACATACTTGGTAAAGTATCTCATGATGTTCTTCGATCACTTCTTACTATGTCCACCTCATATGTCGGAGGGGTGTCCACACATGAACAGTAGCTTAATCATTTCACTCTGATCCTCTTGTAACCAGCCAGAAAAGGCAGTATTATAGTAGTTATATTCTTGTACATGGAGGACAGTATTATAGTAGTTATATTCCTGTATATAGGGAGCAGTATTATAGTAGTTATATTCCTGTATATAGGGGTAGTATTATAGTAGTTATATTCCAGTATATAGGAGCAGTATTATAGTAGTTATATCCCTGTATATAGGAGCAGTATTATTGTAGTTATATCCCTGTATATAGGAGCAGTATTATAGTAGTTATATTCCTGTATATAGGAGCAGTATTATAGTAGTATATTCCTGTATATAGGGGCAGTATTATAGTAGTTATATTCTTGTATATAGGGGCAGTATTATAGTAGTTATATTCTTGTACATGAAGGACAGTATTATAGTATATATTCTTGTACATAAGGGACAGTATTATAGTAGTTATATTCTTGTATATAGGGACAGTATTATAGTAGTTATATTCCTGTATATAGGAGCAGTATTATTGTAGTTATATCCCTGTATATAGGAGCAGTATTATAGTAGTTATATTCTTGTATATAGGAGCAGTATTATAGTAGTTATATTCCTGTATATAGGAGCAGTATTATAGTAGTTATATTCCTGTATATAGGGAGCAGTATTATAGTAGTTATATTCCTGTATATAGGAGCAGTATTATAGTAGTATATTCCTGTATATAGGGGCAGTATTATAGTAGTTATATTCCTGTATATAAGAGCTCTATTATTGTAGTTATATTCCTGTATATAGAAGCAGTATTATAGTAGGTATATTCCTGTATATAGGAGCAGTATTATAGTAGTTATATTCTTGTATATAGGAGCAGTATTATAGTAGTTATATTCTTGTATATAGGGGGGCAGTATTATAGTAGTTATATTCTTGTATATAGGGGGCAGGATTATAGTAGTTATATTCCTGTATATAGGAGCAGTATTATAGTAGTTATATTCTTGTATATAGGAGCAATATTATAGTAGTTATATTCTTGTATATAGGAGCAGTATTATAGTAGTTATATTCTTGTATATAGGAGCAGTTTATAGTAGTTATATTCCTGTATATAGGAGCAGTATTATAGTAGTTATGCGGTTCAGGGAAGAAACAGAGTGCTGCACCTCACACCTATGGCTGATACTAGTGCCGCCTGGCTAAATATAAAACACATCAGAATTTTGTGTATGAATTGATCAAGCCATACTGCCCCATGTACCTCGTGCCGGTATCTGATACACATGGGTCCCTACACTAAGTCCACACCGTGCCAGTCAGTGGCCACCAACCCCGCAGGCGTGCACAGCCAGGGAACGGGGGCCATGGGACGGCCCTGCGACCCCCATGCCACAGGACCAGACCCAAAAACACCACACCAGAACCCGGCCAGCACCGCCGGCGGAGAAGGTCGCCCCCAAGCAGCACAAGTCTGGATAAGGTATATTATTAGTAGTTATATCCCTGTATATAGGCGGCAGTATTATAGTAGTTATATTCCTGTATATAGGGGGCAGTATTATAGTAGTTATATTCCTGTATATAGGGAGCAGTATATAGTAGTTATATCCCTGTATATAGGAGCAGTATTATAGCAGTTATTTTCCTGTATATAGGGGGGCAGTATTATAGTAGTTATGTAGAGAGTAAGAGACCTCAGCACAGCCGATGAGTATAACACACAACCAGTGGGTATGGAGCACGGATATAGGCAGTAGGAGTAACCCCCTGAAAATAAAGGCAGCCTGGGCGGCGGTGCGCGGATACTGACAGTAGTGCAATACAGTCCAACAAAGAAGAAAACGTATTCAGCACTCACCGGTAACTATGAATCAGGCTTGTATCTTTATTTCACATAAAATGTGCAGGCGGGGAGGAGGAGGGTGCGTGGCGTGTCTCAAATGGCGACGGCCGTTTCTGGCCTCTCGGGCCTGTCGTCTAGCCTGGCTAGACGACAGGCCCGAGAGGCCAGAAACGGCCGTCGCCATTTGAGACACGCCACGCACCCTCCTCCTCCCCGCCTGCACATTTTATGTGAAATAAAGATACAAGCCTGATTCATAGTTACCGGTGAGTGCTGAATACGTTTTCTTCCTTGTTGGATTATAGTAGTTATATTCCTGTATATAGGAGCAGTATTATAGTAGTTATAGTCTTGTATATAGGGGCAGTATTATAGACATTATTTTCCTGTAAGTATTATAAAAGTAATTTTATTACTTTTGACATTTGTATTCTTGTAAAAGAGACTGATCTCACTGATCTTGTAATTAAGATGTTGTTTTATTTAGCTTGATAATACAAGGGGCAAAATAGTCTTGAGAAGTGACAACCATTTTTAGGAGGCAGAAATGTGCTCAGAGCGGTTGTCACTTCCCTTCCTCCACCAGCTTTGGCAGCTCAAACAACCAGAATAAATCAGCAGGGGGTGACGATAAGGACAGGAGAAAGCTTATGAGATTATGAAATCTGTGCTCAGGAATAATAGTATTTAGCTAATTCTACTTTTGTAGAACAGATTTAAATGTAACCGGGAATTGTTGGCTATAACATTCAGCATAATACCAACTGTGACTGGAGTTGCCCTTCAGCTTGGGGGCCCTATTACCAGGACTCACCTTCCCTGCTACCTACATGTCTTGAATTCAAATACAGTGGCCTCCATTGTTCTCATCAGGTAGAAGTCCTTGATGCAGCCAAGCGTTTGATAAGATATTCCTCCTCCTTCTACGGTGAGCTAACAATACCCCAATACTCCCAGGAATCCACATCTGAAAACCAGTGCAAGTTGTTCCGCTAACTTATCTAGCTTAGTCACTCCTTCTCTTCCTCTCGCTGGCTTCTCGTTTTTTTCTTTCCTCCTCTGTCTCTCTTTTTGGATCTGAGTCAGTGCTCTTACCACAAAGAGATTTGCATCGAGCCAACCAATACAGAAAAGACATTTTCTCACACTGAGACTGGATATTGCTTTTCTGAAGCATCCAAGCTCTTCCTTTTCCTCCAAGATGAATACATCTCCCCCTGCTCCACTGTCTCTTCTTGAGACTCCTGTCTTAATAAGCGATGACTGCCGTGACTGCTTGCATCCAGCGATGCTATTCACCGCCAGCACCTCTGCTCTCCTCCTGTGGCTCGAGAAGAACTGATTAGCACTTTGCATAATTAACCTGATTAGCACTGTGCATAATCAAACTGATTAGCACTTTGCATAATTAAAAAGAAATAATAACAACAACAATAAGCAGCACTAGGTAATATCAAAAGCCGCTAGTTCCAAAATCCCTTTTGGCCTCTGCCAGGGCTAGTTTAACATAAGGCATATTATTCCTTTCATGGAAGACGCACAAAAAAAAAAGGCCTAAATGATCGGAGCGACGGAGGAAGAGCAAGATCCCGGCCGCGGTACACACACATATATATATATATATATATATATATATATATATATATATATATATATATATATACAGCCCTGACCCAAACATGAGGATATAGGCAGACGAAGAGGCGAGCCTAATAGATGACCTAGACTCCCCTGAGTACAATATAAGTGCTAGACTCCCTTATGTATAATAAATGCTCTGGGCTATAAGTACTTTAAAGTGCTAGACTCTGCAGCTCTACGCTATGTATAATACATGGTCTAGGCTTAAGGATGAAGTGTAAATGTGTTAAAGGCAGATACAAGCGTTAAATCCCCTTGTGTATAGCGGACACTCAGCAATATAGCATGGCCAAAAAGGATAAACACAAACAAATTCAGGAGGTGAAGTGAGGAAAGTGCCAAAGTGGTATGTGGAATCTTATAGGCCATGCAATGAATGCTTCACTGGGAAAAAATATGCAAGATAACTTCCCTCCAGAAGGAAGAGAGCTTGCTCTCTGGTGCCACTTAGTGGAGGTAGTGTCAATGGCTGAGCCTTAAAACATGACTGGGGATTATAAAGAAACCCGAATCTAATCCAGCAGGAAGAGTTAGGGCCCTATTACACCAGACAATTATTATAAAATAGTTAAATCGTTCAAATTTAAATGATAATTGTTCTGTGTAATTGCAGACAACGATTGAAAAATCGTTCTTATGTCGTTGATCATTGATTTAGATCTGAACCTAAAATTATCGTTAATTGTTCGCTAATCATTCGCTGTAATTCCACATTCCTTCGCTCAAATTCCTCATTTGTTCACTAATCGTTCAGTGTAATTGCACAATGTTCATTGTTTTGCTGGAATCAGAAGGAATAAACGATCATAGTAACGATCGCAATAACGATCATATGGTGAACGATTTCAGGTTAACGATAAACAATCTCGTTAGCAATCGTTTATTGTTAGTCGATAATCGTTAAAAATCGCTCCATGCAATAGGACCCTTACCCATGTGTAGACAGCTGTTTTGGGGTTCCTGCCCCCCCCCCCCCTGCACCCAGTACACAGCATAGACCTGGCTGGTCAGCAGAGATGCCTTTGTATTTGGACATAAAGTGATGACATTTCTCCTTGAGAAAAAGCACCAATAAATGGAACTGTAGCTCTCTCAACTGAGATTCCTTATGGCTACAGACATGAAATAGACAACTGTGCTATGTGCAATTCAGGGCACAAGGTAGGAAAACAGGACACAAGGACTCTCTTTTTGGTGGTCTTTGAAAACTTGTGTCATGCACCTCCTCCCCTGATGCCATGCAATATTACGTTTTGCATAGACTGTTCCTTTAAAAGGATTAGAGCTAAAAATGTAATAACCAATTGATAACATTTGTAGTTTATAGTATAATAAATATAATAACACATACAGGGCAGAATAATAACATCATCTCCTGTACAGTGTAGATTGCATTTTATAAGGTTTTAAGCCTTACTTGAAGCATTGCTAATGGCTACATAATACGCTCTCAACATTGTGTTGGATATAATAGTACCGGAGCCAATGTATAAAGTAACAGAGGAAAAGCAAATAATGTAGCACTGCGGATTGGAGACTCTGTATATGAATACAATCAGTGGATATTGCTCTATAACAATGCCAAGTAGGTACGATTCTGGGGTATAGCTGCAGCTTGCAAAAGCAAAACTAAAAACATCACGAGAATAAAATCGACAGCAAAATGGTTGGGGATAACCATAGGAGCCATGAAACTAACATTGAGAAGCCTAAGGACCCAAACACAAAACAGGACATCCTGGAGAAAGACACTGAGGGGATGTACTGTATGTGTCCCTATTGCTCAAATGCATAAAAAATAAAACATAAATCAATAAAAAAAAATAAAAAAAAAGAAATTTGCCACTGTGTGTTTACAGCTACTGAGCAGAACTGTGTATCTCCATGGTTACAGACTACAAAATAATCCTTAGTGTAGTCTGATCCTTGATATCAAGGAGAAAGATGAAGAAAAGTAACAAATGATTGTGAGATCAAACTAAAGGGGTTGTCTGTAACCTTGGTGATGCATTGGCGCTGCATACATAAAACGGTAGGACTTGTGTAACAATAGTGGGCTTGTGTTGCGAAGTACATGTCCTTCTATTGCTGAAATATGTATGCTAAATATGTAAATTGTCTATTGGCGGCTACTGCTTCCATCTACAAGAGCGGTCTGATTGTTTGTTGATGCGGTGATTAATTTTTGATAATGTTAATGATGATGTAGAGTATATTCTGAGTGTTCTGGGCTTGTGGGACGCTTGGGTTGCTAAGCTCAATAATTGAGTTGATCAGGAGGGGCTTATGAAGCAGGGAGCCAAAAGTGGCTCCGATGCTTCTTCCTACGTCTGTAGATGGACATGATCTTCTTTAGACCACATTATGGTAAGCCATGAAGATGATCTGGAATCTTAGTAATCAAGAGATGGCTGTTTCTGGTGTGCTGGCTTATCCTGTCTTTTGGTTGGATTTTCAGGCTTGATAATGGTCACATCCATACTGTTTTGTCTTTGACTCCAACAGTCTGGATCTTCTCCTACAATGTCCATGACCATGTAGTTACTTAGTTCAGTCCACATGGTCACTTTCTTCCAGAGACAGCACACTTCTTGTCTCCAGTTTGGGTGCAGCTTTTGAAACTAAGTTCCATTGACGGGAATAGAGCTTAATTGCAAACCACACCTGAACTAGAGACAAGAGTCGTGTTGTCTCTGGAAGAAAGTTGCTGTGTTTTTGTAGGGGTGGATAACCCCTTTCATCTTGACTACTTCGCCCATCCAATGTGCACAACATGGAGGACGTTAATAATCTTGAATGCATGCAGCTGTGAAACTAAAGTGAAATCTACAAGACTCTCAAATCTAAATTCAGGTTTCTAAAGTAAACTTAACCATTCTCGACCCACTTCAGTCAACCTACTGCAGAGTTTGTGCACTTCAGCAACATCTACCAGCCAAATTAAATACTAGAAACGGGTTTTGCATATTATTAATCAATAATGTAAATAAAATGTTCTGCAAAGCAAAGTAGAGCATGTTGGTGGGAAGGGTGCTACCGGTGAAAGGACGGTCACACTGGATGCTGGTACTCCTTATGTGAGTATCACTCTGGAGCACATCATAATACAGCTATGATCCTCAATAAACTATTTAAAAAAATTCCTAAAGTGAACATGTCATCACAAATATGCAATTAAATCTACCAGAATCATGCTACAGAGAAGGAGGAGCAGAGCAGACGAATACAATGATGTATTTTTAGCTGATAGAGTCAGTGTAACTTTTTACTGAGGTCACCTGATCTTTCTACACTTCAGTGTCCAGTGGGCGGTCTCACCCTGTCATGGCTGTCAATCACTGATTAAGACCACCCACTTGACTCCTAAGCATAATAAAGCAGGAATTTCAAACAATATATAAGAAGATATACGTAATCTTAAAAAAACTATGTATTAATCTGCTCTATAACCTGTTACTTCTAGGCTGTAAATCAGTGATTAGGACAACCCATAGGATACAAATGGTTTTACTTTTAATCAGTGGTTTATAGGTTAGTTATAAAGAGTCATTTCCAACAAAACTATGTATTAGAGATGGATACTACTTGAGCATGCTGATCATTCGACATGTGATTACCAGTAGCTGAAGAAGTTGGATGCAGTCCTAGGAAGTAAGGGAAAACATATATCTAGCCTATGGCTGTATCCATGTGTTCCAGGACTTCATAGGTCTGCATCCAACTTTGTCAGCCACTGAAATTCAAATACCGAACGATCAAACTCAAGCATGCTCAAGTAGATCAGTGTGCTGCTGCGTGCTACTGATAGATCATACTGCATATACAACATAACAAGTCCCCCATAAGCATTAAAGGGGCCACTAGTCCTATGGGTAAAAGATTGACGGTGATATCACTCCTCACTCAGCATTTACCTCTCAGTACAAAGACTTAAAGTTCTGCTGACAAAAGACGAGTCTCTAAATTTCTATACTATGATGTATTTGTATTGTGTTGTGACATGATTTAAAAAAAAAAAACGGTCAAAAAGAGGACCATGAGATAAAATAATACAGAAACAGTTCAGTATTTTTAAAGGGGTTGGAAGGTGGAAGGGCTGTAATTCCTTATTTAGCGGAAAGCCTCTTTACAAGGTATCTCTTACACGCCACAGACACTCACTGGTTCCAAAGGGTGACTTTGTGACGACATGTATCATTTGTGCAATAAATTTAGTGCATGGACTGAAGATTTTCATAAAAAATTGTGCATCTGTGCTACTGTACTTGGTGGTTTTCTCTAAAATGATTGATAAGGGTCCCAGTTACATCTACACATTGAGAGCACAGTGACCTAAAAGAACGATCTTTCAATAATGTGCAAAACTTCCAGAAAGATTATTAGTAGAGGTGATTTAGTAACTTGCCTAGGTAACTACACGCTGATGGCTCTCTCCATGCCATATGATAACAATGTACTGTGTACTACGCTTTGATGAATTCATCAGTTGGCTCCATCAGTTGGCCCACAAGGATTACTGATGCTCCCATAGTAATCTGAAGTCAGTTTTGGTGTCCGGTGGTGGACTGGATGTCTCTCTAAGCTGCACAGAGAAGCCTTGTGTGCAGCATTTTCCTGTTCGGCTTATGGACTTCTGACAGCTGCATAACTCTGTCATCGGTTGTCAAGCACAAAACAACTGGCTGGACACAATTATTTGTCGACTAAATCTAACAATTAAGTTTAATCAAAGTTTATTGATCTTAGAAAAATAAATAACAATAACTGGTCCTTCAAGACGAAAACATGTCAAAGACCGATCAATGAGCCCTTCCGTCCTCCCCCCTAACCACAGGAGCTGGCAATGGACAGGGCTCTAGCCAATCAATACAGAAGGTTTCAGTGAGAGCCGTACACAAGATATAACCTCTGCTCCTCTCCTTTGTAATCAGCGCAACATTTTGTGGTCCACAGGGCCCAGAAACATAGAAAAAAAGAGGAAGGGGAAAGTAGAAAAATACACAGATACCAGTGTAATCATAGAGGAGTGTCTGAAGGTTTGAAGAGTCTCCGGATTATGTCTATTATCACTAGAATTCTGCTCAATTTCCCTCCTTCTGGATATTTCCTGTAGTCATTTTGAAAGGTGTATGATTGGTGCAGCAATGGCATGGTATAACAGAATGGACCCCTTCTTATGGAGATTAATAGGGATGTGTCCATCCTTACCTTTTCATTAGATAAGTGATGCAAAGTGGTTTCTAGTAAGAGCATTTCACCACAATAATCTGATCTGTCACCAAAGGCCTCTAAAATTCTCATTTAGATAACAACGCCTGTGTCCCCTCTCAAAGACCTAAGGTTCCCATACACCTGATAATTTTGTCAGTCTTACACACCACTCATGGTGGGTTCAGCCAACAGTATAACCACTGAGAGATGATATTGGTGGAGATTGGGGGCACGTAAGGAAAAATCTGACAGTGGAGTGAGTGACTTTGGCTCCTTTTTCTATCTTACACCCTGCAACAAATATAAAAAAAAATTGGTGCTGCCAGAATACCCCATTAAGTCAAAAAACATTGGCAAAGTGCTTCTCCCTGTTATTATTCCACACTGAAGGATTGATCCATGGATTCATTCTGATTGTGAGATTCAGCAGGAAAATTGCCTTCTACCTTATGGATTTTTTTTGTCTTTTTCTATATCAACACTCTTACTCATTTCAGACTATTACTTCATAGAGATGGGCCAAGCATTATTTGTTTAGCTTCGTACGAAGCATCGGCATTTTATTCCCGCTCTGTCTGCTCTGTGAAGAAGGTGGAGACAGCCCAAAGAATGGCTGGAAAACATAGATACAGCACTGGGAAACTATGGCTATAGTCATGTTTACCAGGCAGTCCTCGGCTGTCTCCACCTTCTTCTCAGAGCGGGCAGCCAGCAGGATTCAAACATTGATGCTTCGGCTTTGTACAAAGCTAAAGGAATCACACTTTGTTCATCTCTTGAATAGCCTCACAAACGTCAATGCTCAGAATTAGGCTCTGTTCACAAAATGTATCTTTTATGACAAGTACGGCTGTTGCCAATTAAAACAACGGCCGTTCTTGTCATCAAAAATGGTTTGCATTGAAATCAATGCAAACAGCAGACATTGTTCATTACGGCCGTTGAAATAATTGACATGTGAATTATTTCCGGACGTTGTTTCCAAACAGGGGCCGTAAACAATTGACAGTTTACAGACTGTGTGGCTGTCATGCAGTATCGGCCGCAGGAACATGTTAAATAATGGCTGTATCAAACAACGGCCGCTGTTTTAACAGTGTATTATGGTTAACCTAGCCTTAAAGTCTACCTCCAGGATTTGTGTCAGAGATGACTATGGAGCAGCACTGGACACTACTGTCAGGCACTGTATCCTGCCCATCTCTATAGCTCCAGTCTATTCAGAGAGAGACAAATTCAAAATCGATGTGCACGACAGCCATGACTATTGTACACCATTTTTGAAAAACACTGGCGATACACTGTAACTATGAAAGTGCTCACACTACAGTAATACCAATAATCACACAGCAGTGCCCCAACAATACAAGCCATCCATCTCTACAGTCCTGCACTGGACTAAACTTTACCGAGTGGAAGTTACCTGCGAGCAGCCAATCAGCAGCCACTTGGGTGTAGCCAGCACTTCCTGTTTCCTCCAGCACTAGGCAGAAGCAATCGATCATGGCTTACCTCTATGAGGATAGGCAAAGTTGGGGTGTCCTGGACGGTGCTGGGACTGGGTTCCGAGGCCCGGGTCTTACACAGACGTCACAGTGAATGTATGCAGAATGCAATTCTTCCTTCTTCCTTGGAAAAAGCTTTGAGGCTTGTGACATAAAACTTTGCAAAAAGGCTTGTTGGGCAGCTCCTATGTGGTGTTGAAGGGTCATGACAACCTATCACAATCGTGCCCCCACCCCCGTCACATGACATTATTTTCGTCTATCTTACCATCAGGATTTCTCTTATTGTATGTGGGAATAGGTTGTGTTGAAACGAGGAGCCCCTTTTTTTTATTTTGCAGCTTTTTTTGCTCTAGGAACAAGCCACCTGCTTATTCTTCTATACTAAATATTTCTTCCATCTAATGATTCCCTTTATTAGACGGCATCTCATTTGCATACATTTACATACAATTTAACTGCTAGTATTTGAGAACAAAGGCGAAGCAAAGGACAATGCTGGCAGTCGATAGGTATGAGGCAGATAACTGGCTGCCTCTTTGTCTCACAAATATCAGATTTTTTTTTTTTGATTTTTTTTTTCCACACATCACTTAAGGAGCAAGACGGATGACTTCATCACATTGTGAAAAACGATCTATCTCACAAGTTTGTGTCATTTCAATCAGAATAGCGGAGCTGTGTATTCTGATACGCCACCAGCCCCATTAGAGATCATCGCTATTGAATAACACAATCCTGCAGCACAACTCCAGGCGAGAATCATGTTCTCCGGCCTGTTTCGGGGCTATGAAGCCGTCACTGACAAGAGGGAACATGGAAGACTATTAAGGCGGCAATGAGAGGCTGCATTCATGCTACGTACAAAAGGAGGGGTGCTGCGACTGGGACATTAACATAACATGAGGAAACTACAGGGGTCAGACGGAGAGATGGTGATTATACTGCCCAATTATTGTATTGCCTTGTAATCTTATTTATTCAACCCGTAGGCGACGGGCAATCATCAAATCAGTTCATATTAAATGAACATGTACAGGTTCCATTATGTATGGTGAAGGGCGGCATTTTCCCGTCTAAAAGACTTTCTCACTGTTTAGAAAAGGAGGAAAAATTATACATTGGGATATACACGCCTATGCCCGATATAGTGAGTCGTGCACACCAGGAAAAAGAAGTCCCACATATAGTCAAATATTTTGCACATATTTACTATATTACTATGTAAGTAAATGGGGATCTTTGCACCGCCATACTGTGTCCATGTATATCTCCTATAGCAGAACAATTATAAATGTACACCGTTTCTGTACTAGTGTTATAGAGCAGGGGGTCCTCATACAGAATGAAGGTATATACAGGGCAGATATACTAGTGTTAAAGAGAAGAGAAGGTATATACAGGGCACATATACTAGTGTTATAGAGAAGAGATGGTATATACAGGGCACATATACTAGTGTTATAGAGCAGGGGGTCCTCATAGAGAATGATGAAGGTATATACAGGGCACATATACTAGTGTTATAGAGCAGGGGGTCCTCATAGAGAATGATGAAGGTATATACAGGGCACATATACTAGTGTTATAGAGCAGGGGGTCCTCATAGAGAATGATGAAGGTATATACAGGGCACATATACTAGTGTTATAGAGCAGGGGGTCCTCATAGAGAATGATGAAGGTATATACAGGGCACATATACTAGTGTTATAGAGCAGGGGGTCCTCATAGAGAATGATGAAGGTATATACAGGGCACATAAACTAGTGTTATAGAGCAGGGGGTCCTCATAGAGAATGATGAAGGTATATACAGGGCACATATACTAGTGTTATAGAGCAGGGGGTCCTCATAGAGAATGATGAAGGTATATACAGGGCACTAATACTAGTGTTATAGAGCAGGGGGTCCTCATAGAGAATGATGAAGGTATATACAGGGCACATATACTAGTGTTATAGAGCAGGGGGTCCTCATAGAGAATAAAACAGGGACATAGACCCAAGCCAGGCAGATAAAATAGGACTTCCTCATAAGATGAAAGCGCAACCAGACAAAAAAAAAAATATATATATATATATATTATATATATATAAAAAAGCACTGAATGTGAATGGGACATAAACATGTGTGGAATAAAAATGTATTTAATTCTAAAAAATGCATTTCGGCTCAGTGTTATCCCATATAACCTTAGGTAAGCTGACAAAGGCTCTATAAGATAACACTGAGCCGAAATGTAGTTAAAGTATACCAGTAGTGGCAGCAACACAATTCAACCATAGAGGGCCCATATACTAAAAACGCTCTATAACTAGGGCCCATATACTAACATCACAGAAGCGTAAACCATACATATATACTGGCAGAATGCCCTAACACCACATACAGCACATAGAGCTGTACTAATGCTAGGTAGCAGGGTAGTATATGGCGACTGTTACATAGTGACTGTTATTGGTTCCAAAAATTGATTTTTAGTCATTAGCTGATTAAACTCAATTTCATTGATCTCTAATAGAGAAATAAATACACTGTAATAACTAGTTCTGTGTCCAGACTGTGACTTAAACCCTGTTCACACATCAGCAATTGCGGATTTGCAATTATTCACAAAAAATAGGGTCAATGTATTTCAATGGCGCCATTTACACCCACCGTTTGTGTGTACAGGGCCGTGAACCCTGCCAAAAAAAAAAAAGAAAAAGAAAAAAGGACATGCCCTAGTGTGGACTGAGATTCCTCCTCAGGCGACACACAAATAGAATTCTATAGATCTGTATGTTTGTGGTTGCGATTCGCAATCAGTGACTAGTTTATTATTAAGTACACTTGTTCATTTTTGCGGATCAGCAAAAAAAAATAAAAAATTACAGATGCAATACGGATAGAATTTTGTAGGTTGGGAGATGAAAAATTGCAGACTTGCAATTTGCAGAGTGAGGCTATATTCACACAACGTAAGTTCCGTGGGAATCACGGGCGTTGTTACAACGGCCGTGATTCCCACGGAACTTACGTACTGCTGGCTACTGAGAGAATCCCGGCCGGAGTGTATAGACATAGTGTACACTCCATCCGGGATCCCTAGCGGCGCCATAGAAAACTGACATGTCAGTTTTCTGCAGCCGCTATTTATTGAATAGCTGCCGCAGAAAACCCTGTCAGTGCACACTGTGGAGCGAGCGGCTCCAGACGCGCGCTTCATAGTGTGCAGTGGTGATGACTTTTTCTGAGACCGGCCGTTCCATGACCCGGGCGGGTCATGGAACGGCCGGTCTCTTACGTAGTGTGCACATAGCCTGAAAAAGATACTGATGTGTGAATAGACTCTATATCAGCTCTTTCCTTCTCTCTCTCTCCTCTGAACCTGCAGGAACTCCCTCTATGTAATTCATACCCTCACCTGAAGGGGCAATAGTGAGAAACTAACATACTTTCCTCTGATGGATGTAAAAGTTGGGTTTTATGACTGGCCAAAGACAGGAGTTTCAGGCTATGTTCACGCAAACTATTTTTTATTGCAATTAAAACAACGGCTGTTCTTCTCATAGAAAAACATGTTGCATTGAAGTCACACAGTGCATAAACAGCGGCCATTGTTTGCTACGTCTGCGAAAATAATAGGCCGTTATTTCCGGCCGTTGTGCATTGATTTAAAAGCAATTTTCACTGCAACAGCGGTCATTGCTTAACACTCGCTGCAACAGCTGTTGTTTTTGAGTGCCAAACAACGTCCGTTGTCAGTATGGTGTGTGAACATAGCCTTAATCTAAAAAAAGACACTGACAATGTAAAACATGGCCCTTACTGACTTGCCTGCAGTCCATAGCTTGTAGGCTGCAGGGTCACAGGTCAAATCTGTGCACATAGACCGCACATGGAAAAACAATCGATGTATCTATCAGCAGTCGTTCAGCAGTAAGAGGTCTGCTACAATTCCAGCTCGGCTACGAGTGTTCAGTCTGCTGGGCTGAGCCTTTATATAGAAGATGGAACTTGTGCTGGTAATATTCTTATAATGTACAGCGGGAGGTACTTTATCGCACGTGTAATGCACTTTAACGGGTATTAAAGGTTCACTGAATACTTTTCCATGTGTGCCAATTGAATCAATGAGACCGTGAGAGACCTCGCTCGGCAGGCGCCGAGGATAAAGATACATTTCTTTCTTTTCTTAAGCGATAGCTGTAATATTCCGATTACCGTACAGCGGAGAAAGCGCGCTGCCAGAAACGGCGGGTTATCATTTATTTCACGCAATGACGTTTCCGGGTAGGATCCTGACACATCGGTCAATGATGCTGATGCGGAGGATTGGGGAGGACGCGTTAATGGCTTCTCTTAAGGCATTTCCCTCCCCTGGTTGCATCAAAAGAGTGATATAAAGGAGCTAAAAAAATGAGACGATTGCCGGGATCAGACGCGGCTCGGAGCACTGAAGAGAACACAAGGTGATTGCAGGCGGCAGAGGAGATGACAGGCAAGATGCCGGCAATTAAAGGAAGCAAAATGTAAAGGCTTTTTATGATGTGGGGAAAATATGGATTTGTATTGGAGTGCTACCTGCTGTAGGGTAAAACAAAGCCTTAAAGAAGTATTCCAGGAGGGCCGCAGATCACAGCTACAGATGCTGCATCGCTTACGTCTTCACTTCAAGATTATTCTGTCTGCTTTCAAATTCCCAGCATAATGGCGCTCCCTTGTCTGAACAGGACCTATAACTCTGTTACTCTCCGTGTTTCTGGTTCAAGAAAAAAAAAGGGGGACGTACATGGGCAACGAGGTGGACGTCCCCCCTGGGGCAAATGAAGAGACCTTCACCATCCCACCCACCTGGATGAGGGCCGTCAGGTTGGGTTTTCTCTATAATTTTTTTTACAAAAGTCCTAACAAAACACTTCAGTTTAGCAAAAATGTCAGTAAGAAAAAGCAACCTGACGGCACTTTGTGACTAGGCCCTAACAGGCCGAGCTCCGATGTAGCATCGCTCTGTTTAGAAGCTTTTTTATGTATTATTTTAAGCTCTCAATTGAAGACAAGGTCACAATAACAGGAGGGAATAAAACCCGCTGAAAAATCCCAATACCTCCGTAAGTAAAAAGCAATTACCAAACTCAAATTCCTGATACTTGACATTTTGTATTCTCGTTTTTCACTGTGTGAACCCGACCCTGGGCTGGACTTTTGTTGATTTACCAAAACCAGGAGATGGTCCAAATCACAGAAGAAGGTGCAAATCTTCCAGTGTTGCATCTATCTATGGTTTTGGTAAAAATACTCATCGCAATGAGAAATAAAATACGGTGTGTGAACCCAGTCTTATACTGTACCTGTCATTCCAGGTAGCATTTTAGCACTGCCTGTCCAGTGTGTACAGTATTTAAGGAGAAGCTCTATTTGTGGCCATTATATAATGTGTATAGCATTTTTCACCAGTTTTCTCCTCTGCAGGTGCCATCTTTTATGTTCAGTTGTCCTTGGGCTAGTGGGAGCAGTGATGCCTCCATACACTGTTCACATAGAAGAGGATCCTGCTCCCCTATCTCTCTATGGCATCTGCTCATAAGTGGCAGTAGCAGCACTGGGGACATTATGAAGGGGTACAGATCAGTGTAAGCGGTGAATCCGACACTAGGGTGAAAACTCACTACAAACTCTCTTCAGCCACCTCCCCTCTCTACTGACGTCTAGGGACAGCATGTAAACTGATCCCTCAGTGACCTGCTGCAGGGATTTGAGTTATTTTTGCAGAGCAGATCCCATTAAAATTGATCGAAGCTGCTCCGCAGTTACATAGTGCTGCCGCTACAAACCATGTACAGAACAAAGGCGTTTTTACATTTATGGTGCTGCAGCAGTGCCGATCAGCTGATCCGCGGGAAGTGCTGGATGTCACCACCCCGTCGATCAACTATTGATAGCCCATCCTTAAGTTTGAGAGATGGGCAGCATCAATGAGAAACCAATGAAAGGGATGATTTATAGTCATTATAACTGGAAATAAAAGGATGATTTCTATTCATATTATAATTTGATTTATTACTATCAATTCTCTGCATCCTGTCAGCGTCAAAGCGGGACTGGGCACTAGGCGATATTCTGAAGCTTCTTCATGTGGGACAGTGGCATTATGACACTCATTCCATAGTATATACAGCAGAAATTCAGAAGAAGATGCTTAATAAGATGACACATGTATTGGGGGGCAGCTCTGCATGATTATCACAAACTATACATCCGAACGGCATGTACGAGGCTCCAGAATTTGGGTCAGTCTGACAGCCCCAGAAAGAAGTCAGAGAAGTTTTTCTTATATTAAATCCTTATTATACAGAGCACAAGTGCAGGCAGCCAGCCAGCTAATCAATTTTTTAGAAGTACATATATAAAAATTTAAAGCAGGCTAGACAGACAGCGGGTGGAAAACAAGTCAGTATCACTGAGGACACTGGTTAGGCAAAGAAATGTTACTTAAAGTGGGTCATCGGCAAAAAGTAAGTTTAAGGATCTGGACTGTCGGAAAAAAACATCCCTTCATGTTAAGAAAGTTGCACAGATCTTATTAGAACAAACCTATAATTCTTTTAAGGTGATCCTCCGGATTCTAACTGCACTTGCATTTTAAGTCTATGGAAGGACTGTCTTTGTGTTGGCCTGTATAGCCGTTCTAGAGCTTACAAAATGAAAGGGAAAATATCTCAAGAGGAGGTCTTCTTTGTGACGATCAGTGGTGGTCTCACCTAACAAATAGGGGACCTTTGTAATAGTGAACCTGTTGTATATAAATTGATGCCCCGAATTTGGAGGGTATCTGTTTTTCAGGTGCTGAGTCGACTGTTCAGTGTTTCTAAATAACTAATTTATCCTTGAAGAAACAAAAGTAAGCTAGGGTTACGACCTAAAGGTTGTGAGTTAAAGAGTACCTGTCATGATGTTCCCTCCCCCAGTTGGCGTGCAGTGGCTCCTGCCTCCGTAAGTTTGGATGGCTATGGATATGATCCCACCGGATAGGAGTCCTATTCTGATTCAATAGGGGAGGGGACATCGTAAAACAATTGACCACAGATAGTTGGATAGTGTTGTTGGTACAATCAGACCTCTACCTTCTATGTTTGTTCAGTACTTCTGCCCCAAAATACACAGTTAAAGTTGACCCATTTTCCATGTTTTACGGCCTCATCACAAACATGAACATTTGGTACCAACAATGACTTATCCCTACCAGAGCAAAAGGGTCAGGCAGAAAAAATTCAGCACACCCAACCTTCCTTTCCATCTGTTGGTAGAGAGTCAGGAATCCCCTAGACGCATTCTAGTGAATGACTTTAGTATAAGGTGTACAGGCAACTTAAAGGGGTACTCTGGCCCTGTAAAACTTGCTATTCTTACCAATCTGTGTGTTTCCCATGGCCAGGTACTCAGGCATCCTTGGCAGGCCTTTTCCAGGCCCCTGAATGCAATGGAGACCCATTGGCATTGGAGAACTTCTTGTCTCAAAGCTGATGGGTAACTACTAAAACTGTGAGATGAATCAAGAAAAAAACTAAACCAAATATGGCCTCAGTTAACCGACCTGATCTTCTGTAGGTCGGGTTTTTAGTGTTGGTGCACAAATCTCCTTTCACGGGGGACGCCTACCCTGGCATGCCCTCATATGCCCTGGCAGCTGCAGCAGCACTGGGCACAAACTTTCCCCTTCACGTGCACTGGGCATGAGGACGAGCTGGGCCCGGGAGTGTGTATCCAGTGGATGAGTGAGTGCAGAGGGTCGGGGGAGTGTGCGGGGTCCTGGGGCTGTGTCCATGTGCTGCCTGGGTCCTCACTAAAGGGAGACTGCTGTGCTATATGGGGTATCTGTATATACTGTGGCAGTCTCCTCCATATACACTGTGCCAGTCCTGGTGCTCCACTGGAGCAGGTCTATACACAGCATCACGGCCGGCACAGTCTGCTAATAGAAGCAGCATCTCACCTTTAGTTCAATAAACAAAGAAAAAAAAAAATAACTGAAACAAAAATTCAGCAGTTTGTCACACCCAAATATGTATGGCTTGCCATAATTTCCCTGCTCTATGTAAGCAATATGCAGGATACTTATTACATGTCCCAGTCACAATCTGACTGCGACATATAAAGGGGTAATCTACCAGAAACAGAGGATTGTCTGTTCCTGGTAGATACAGCGGGGGCCCATGATCCCCACACTGGGGGCCCGCAGTACCTTATCCTTTACCTGCTGTAAATTTTACCATTAATGCTCGCTGTGAAAAAGCATATCGGGGTCATTAAGAGGTTAAAGGACAAGAAGTAACAGCGCCCTGTACGGTCAGGTTCACATCCAATGTTTTGCTTCTTAGCACAAAAATCTTAAAAAGCAGTGTCTTCCCATAGGAAGTAATGTAGATGCTATTTAATTGGTTCCAGCACCCACCAATAATTAACTATAGTGCCCTATTTATTACATGGAAAAGTGCCCAGTTTATTCACTACAATACAGCAGAGAACAGCACTACACTGTACAGGACATTTATAACAAGAAATGTTTAACCAAAACAGCAATTATCGGGCAGTAGTCACCAACTCCTCACTCCTCAATACTTTACTGTATAGAGTCCCCCGCACCCCAGCACTGTAACAGATGGGAGATGGCGGTGCACTGACTGTACTACTACTACTGTACATGCACTTCAGCAGTCTTATACAGTACAGGATGGGAGATGGTGGTGCACTGACTGTACTACTACTGTGCTGTATATGCACTCCAGCAATCTTATACAGTACAGGATGGGAGATGGTGGTGCACTGACTGTACTACTACTGTGCTGTATATGCACTCCAGCAATCTTACACAGTACAGGATGGGAGATGGTGGTGCACTGACTGTACTACTACTGTACTGTATATGCACTCCAGCAGTCTTATACAGTACAGGATGGGAGATGGTGGTGCACTGACTGTACTACTACTGTACTG
Source organism: Dendropsophus ebraccatus (assembly GCF_027789765.1). Taxonomy (NCBI): domain Eukaryota; kingdom Metazoa; phylum Chordata; class Amphibia; order Anura; family Hylidae; genus Dendropsophus; species Dendropsophus ebraccatus. The sequence goes on from NC_091464.1 coordinate 90,873,120, forward strand.
TATATGCACTCCAGCAATCTTATACAGTACAGGATGGAAGATGGTGGTGCACTGACTGTACTACTACTGTGCTGTATATGCACTCCAGCAATCTTATACAGTACAGGATGGGAGATGGTGGTGCACTGACTTTACTACTACTGTACTGTATATGCACTCCAGCAATCTTATACAGTACAGGATGGGAGATGGTGGTGTACTGACTGTACTACTACTGTACTGTATATGCACTCCAGCAGTCCTATATAGTACAGGATGGGAGATGGTGGTGCACTGACTGTACATGCCCTCCAGCAATCTTATACAGTACAGGATGGGAGATGGTGGTGTACTGACTGTACTACTACTGTACTGTATATGCACTCCAGCAGTCCTATATAGTACAGGATGGGAGATGGTGGTGCACTGACTGTACATGCCCTCCAGCAATCTTATACAGTACAGGATGGGAGATGGTGGTGTACTGACTGTACTACTACTGTACTGTATATGCACTCCAGCAGTCCTATATAGTACAGGATGGGAGATGGTGGTGCACTGACTGTACTACTACTGTACTGTATATGCACTCCAGCAGTCCTATACAGTACAGGATGGGAGATGGTGGTGCACTGACTGTACTACTACTGTACTGTATATACACTCCAGCAATCTTATACAGTACAGATGGGAGATGGTGGTGCACTGACTGTACTACTACTGTACTGTATATGCACTCCAGCAATCTTATACAGTACAGGATGGAAGATGGTGGTGCACTGACTGTACTACTACTGTGCTGTATATGCACTCCAGCAATCTTATACAGTACAGGATGGGAGATGGTGGTGCACTGACTTTACTACTACTGTATATGCACTCCAGCAATCTTATACAGTACAGGATGGGAGATGGTGGTGTACTGACTGTACTACTACTGTACTGTATATGCACTCCAGCAATCTTATACAGTACAGGATGGGAGATGGTGGTGCACTGACTGCACTACTACTGTACTGTATATGCACTCCAGCAGTCCTATACAGTACAGGATGGGAGATGGTGGTGCACTGACTATACTACTACTGTACTGTATATGCACTCCAGCAATCTTATACAGTACAGGATGGAAGATGGTGGTGCACTGACTGTACTACTACTGTGCTGTATATGCACTCCAGCAATCTTATACAGTACAGGATGGGAGATGGTGGTGCACTGACTTTACTACTACTGTACTGTATATGCACTCCAGCAATCTTATACAGTACAGGATGGGAGATGGTGGTGTACTGACTGTACTACTACTGTACTGTATATGCACTCCAGCAATCTTATACAGAACAGGATGGGAGATGGTGGTGCACTGACTGTACTACTACTGTACTGTATATGCACTCCAGCAGTCCTATATAGTACAGGATGGGAGATGGTGGTGCACTGACTGTACTACTACTGTACTGTATATGCACTCCAGCAGTCCTATACAGTACAGGATGGGAGATGGTGGTGCACTGACTGTACTACTACTGTACTGTATATGCACTCCAGCAGTCTTATACAGTACAGGATGGGAGATGGTGGTGCACTGACTGTACTACTACTGTACTGTATATGCACTCCAGCAGTCTTATACAGTACAGGATGGGAGATGGTGGTGCACTGACTGTACTACTACTGTACTGTATATGCACTCCAGCAATCTTATACAGTACTGGATGGGAGATGGTGATGCCCTGACTTTACTACTACTGTGCTGTATATGCGCTCCAGCAATCTTATACAGAATAGGATGGGAGATGGTGGTGCACTGACTGTACTACTACTGTACTGTATATGCACTCCAGCAATCTTATACAGTACAGGATAGGAGATGGTGATGCCCTGACTTTACTACTACTGTGCTGTATATGCGCTCCAGCAATCTTATACAGTACAGGATGGGAGATGGCGGTGCACTGACTGTACTACTACTGTACTGTATATGCACTCCAGCAGTCTTATACAGTACAGGATGGGAGATGGTGGTGCACTGACTGTACTACTACTGTACTATATATGCACTCCAGCAGTCTTATACAGTACTGTACAGGATGGGAGATGGTGGTGCACTGCCTGTACTACTACTGTACTGTATATGCACTCCAGCAATCTTATACAGTACAGGATGGGAGATGGTGGTGCACTGACTGTACTACTACTGTACTGTATATGCACTCCAGCAGTCTTATACAGTACTGTATGTGAGGCCTCACCAGGTACAACCCACCATCCACGTTCTCAAAAACGTTTGTATTCAAAGCATTACTTCCGCATAAATTTCCATTTGAATTCCGAACAGTTCTACTTCACAAGTCTTCCAGGTATCACTGTACTTGGGAGCTGAAAATGTGTTTGAGATCTGCAGCAAAGTTTCCTTGAAAATACTGTTTGAGAATAAGACTGAGTTTAGAGCAGTGTGAGAACCGAGGTACCACTGTACTTTCAATGTGCCTTATGGTCTAAGGATTTATGGTGTCATTCAGAGATTATAATAGCGGTTGGGTGATTATAATAGGTTGGTTTTATATAAGTTGTATTATAATGATTTCCAGGGAAGCACAGAAGGAAGCAGGAACGGCTACAGCAAACATGAAGTGTAGAAGAACATCGGCTCGCCTGCTTTCCGTCCAGACAATGTTGCCATGTTTCTCATAAAGATATAGTATAATAGACATATAAAACTGCTAGCAAGGTAAGAGCAATAAAAGAGCACAAGTAGTAAATAAACAGGTTCTCAGGAAGAAGCTCTTTATGGTCGAGATGTCCCAGGAGGTAAGAAATGTGCCGATCGATAGCAGCTTTGTCACAAGTTTTGGACCCACTATGTATGTAAAGGCGTAATGAGATAATGTAGAGCACAATACAGAGAATCCATTCATCTAGCGGGGGATTTCCACTCCCTGAATAGATACGGCCATCCCTTGTAGCCAAACATTTCATTTCCTGACTCCTATCTCTAGCCGCCTGTTTATAGGAAGAGTATGTATAAAATATGCTGCTACGGAAGATTCTTCTGGAGGACGTGAATTAGCATTTTACGGTCTAGTTCTTCTTTATTTACTATTGACGGGAATGTAAGAGAGAGTCAGATCAGGTCACCCTGGGGGGAACCTGCTCCTTCAAAGCAATGTGCTACCTATTCAGCCCCTCCATGATAGAATCATCTCTGAATAGCACAGGAAATTATAATGGGACCATCATTTTATTATGTAGTAGCAGTATTATAGTAGTTATAGGAACAGTATTAGGCTATGTTCACACAGCGTAAATTAACGCCCATTGTTTTCACCCGGCCGGACACGTACGCCTGAAACTACGGCCGTAGAAATACGAGCATATGGGCTAGTTGTGAAACTACGGCTATTGTTTAAATTTGCTTTCTAGCATGTTTCTAAGCGGGCTGACACAGGTCATTTACTTTAAATACTGCGCCCAGCAGTAAAATCAAGTTTAATTTGGCAGATAAGTTTTACGTTCACGGCGGCATTGAAATCCACGGCCGTTGTTGGAGCATTACCGGCCGGAAATAATTGACATGTTCATTTTTCACGGGGCCGTATAAACAAAGGCCGTTGTCTGATACGTAGTGTGCATTGTACGACCGTAGTTCGTATATATTGCAGCCAGGTTTATAAACTTTAAAATAACGGCCATAGTTTTGCGGCGAGGACTACGCCGTTGTTTTACGTAGTGTGAACATAGCCTTATAGTAGTTATACTCTTGTATATAGGGGGCAGTATTATAGTAGTTATATTCCTGTATATAGCAGCTGTATTATAGTAGTTATATTCCTGTATATAGGAGCAGTATTATAGTTGTTATATTCTTGTATATAGGAGCAGTATTATAGTAGTTATATCCCTGTATATAGGAGCAGTATTATAGTAGTTATATCCCTGTATATAAGAGCAGTATTATAGTAGTTATATGCCTGTATATAGGAGCAGTATTATAGTAGGTATATTCCTGTATATAGGAGCAGTATTATGGTAGTTATATTCCTGTATATAGGAGCAGTATTATAGTAGTTATATTCCTGTATATAGGAGGCATTATTATAGTAGTTATATTCTTGTAGATATGAGTATTATAGTAGTTATATCCCTGTATATAGGGGGCAGTATTATAGTAGTTATATTCCTGTATATAGGGAGCAGTATTATAGTAGTTATATTCTTGTATATAGGAGCAGTATTATAGTAGTTATTTTCCTGTATATAGGAGCAGTATTATAGTAGTTATATTCCTGTATATAGGAGCAGTATTATAGTAGTTATATTCCTGTATATACGAGCAGTATTGTAGTAGTTATATTCATGTATATAGGAGCAGTATTATAGTAGTTATATTCCTGTATATAGGGAGCAGTATTATAGTAGTTATGTTCTTGTATATAGGAGCAGTATTATAGTATTAGTATTAGGGTATATTCACACGGACGGGCTCGCAGCGAGAATCTCGCTGCGAGCCCGGCAGGTCCTGGCAGTTCCCATACACTACATACTTGCTGCAGTCTAAACGACCGCAGCGAGTATGTAATTATACCGCCCTTAACCCCTTCTGCTCCCCCGCTGTAAGCATACTTTACCTGTCCTTTCTGCACGGGGTCCCGGCGTCCTGCTCTCCCGTCCGGCCAATCAGTGGCTGTGGCTGGGCAACACACTGATTGGCCGGACAGGAGAGCAGGACGCCGGACCCGTGCAGCAAGGACAGGTAATGTCACAGGACCAAACCCAAAATGCCCCCCCAAAACTCAGCCGGCACCACCGGCGGAGAAGGCTGCCCCCAAACAACACAAGTATGAATATGGTATTGCACTGACCACTACTGCTGCAGACAGAATGGGAAAGACATGAGGTACTGACATGTGAGCACAGGTATATCTTGCCAATTTGGGTCATGTGGGTCTTATGAAGGGGAGTGCCAGCTGCTCAAAAAAGGGAGAACTATAAAATACGACATGGAGAGAGAGGAGCGGCTGCACATCCTACGTATGGCTGATACTAATGCCGCCAGGCCTATTTTAAAAACCAACGCCAAGTTGTTGGTATATAATTTGATCAAACCATATTGGTTTGATCAAATTATATACTGACATCCTGGCGTTGTTTTTTAAAATAGGCCTAGCGGCATTAGTATCAGCCGTAGGTGGGATGTGCAGCTGCTCCCTTCTCTCCATGTCGTATTATAGTAGTTATATTCTTGTATATAGAAGTAGTATTATAGTAGTTGTATTCTTGTATATAGGAGCAGTATTGTAGTAGTTATAGTTTGAACAAAGGTATAGACGCCGGCCTGTCAGAGTTCTGGTTAAACCTCAATCGCACTCAGGTGCTAGACACTGGACTCCTGAACCACACTGATCTAGATTGATGGTGCTCAAACAGAGACAAGGGCAGTCAAATGTAGCAGTGGAAGGAAATAAATCCAAGCACTTACCAGATGAATGATCTTCAGTTTATTCAGACATCACAGGGAGGGAGCGGTGACATCTGCAATATGCTATACGCTCCCGCACCAATGTCACCACTCCCTCCCTGTGATGTCTGAATAAACCCAACGAAGATCATCCATCTGGTGAGTGCTTGGATTTATTTTCTCCCACTGTTACATTATAGTAGTTATATTTTTGTATATAGGGGGCAAAATTATAGTAGTTATATTCCTGTATATAGGAGCAGTATTATAGTAGTTATATTCCTGTATATAGAGGCACTATTATAGTAGTTATATCCCTGTACATAGGGAGCAGTATTATAGTAGTTATATTCCTGTATATAGAGGCAATATTATAGTAGTTATAATGTATATGGGAGAGAAGTCTGAATTAGCACCAAAGTCCCAGGTTTAGTCATGCGTACCCACGAGCTAGGATAAGCAGTGTGAGGAGGCTTGGCTAACGGTGTGCAGCATAGGGGTGCAAAGCCGTAGAAGAGCAACAAATCCAATAAGGAGATAAAAGAAGCTTGCACTCACCAGCAAATCGCTGCGGTAACAGTCCGTTTTATTCGTCTACATAGACATGAGTGGGGAGGGGAAGTGAAGGCAGGAGCGTCCGATGGCTACAGCCGTTTCACGTGACTAATCACGCCTCTTCTGGCCTGTGGACGTCACTGCTATGGGGGATAGTGCTTACATAGGTGAATATACCAATCAAAAAACATGTGCGTTTAAAATGTTAGAAACAATACGAAAACACCTAAAGAAAGGAACCATAATCGTTCCTTTCATTAAGACCTGCTGGCCCTACGGCATTAAGCCGACTAATCCAAACAGTCTCTCTTTGTAAAAGTCTTTGATGCCGGTCTCCTCCTTCTTTTGGTGGGTGTATCCTCTCTAAACCCACGTACCGGAGGACTTTTGTATCACCTCCGTGCATTTCTTTTACGTGGGCGATAAGTCTTGGGACCCCCTTTCCCGATCTAACAGAATAGCAATGTTCCTTATATCTAATGCACATTGCCCTTTTTGTCTTGCCGACATAAAATCTTCCACATTGACATACAATAACATAGATGACGAAGGTGCTTTTGCACGTAATTAGTTCCCTAATATAGCACTCGACTCCATTTATTTTTATGTATGCCACTTGTAGCATCTGGGGGCAGTATGCACATTGCCCACACTTTTTGTTGCCCATAATGCATTGGTTACTAAGCCAATTCCTATTAATATTCGGTGTACTGGGGGGGGTCTTCTTTCTTTTAAGTATGTCCCCTAGAGTACCATTTCTCCGATATGTAATAAGTGGTTTAGAGGCTGCGACATTTTTAAGGTCGGGGTCAGCTTCTAAATAATGCCAGTGTCGCTTAATACTATCTCTGATGCAATTGTTCATGGCCGTGTTCTGAAATGAAAAAGCGAATCTTTTTTGTGTGTCCCTATTCTTTTGTTTATTGTTGTATTGTAAAAGTTGGGTTCTACTTTTTTGGTCAACTTTCTTTCTAGCTTGGTGAATCATTTCTGTAGGATATTTTCTTTTTTCTAATCTAAGGGCTAATTCCTGTGCTTGTTGGTTAAATAGTTCTTCAGTGTTATTTATTCTTTTGAGTCTTAACATTTGACTGTATGGAATACTGTTTTTTGTTTGTTTAGGGTGTGAACTATCATAATGTAGAATAGAGTTGGTTGCCTGAGGTTTACGATAAACGGAGGTAGTGATTTTGTCCTCTATTATCTGGACTAGAACATCTAGGAACTCAAGTTCCTTATTTCCAAATTTACTAGTAAAAAACATATTAACTCCGTTTTTTTCATTAAGATAATCTACAAAATCATGAAATTGCTTTTCTGTCCCTTCCCAAACAATGAAAATATCGTCTACGTAACGAAAAAAAGTTTTAATGTAACGAATAAAGGGATTAGATGTAGAAAAAACAATCTGAGTCTCCAAATACGCCAAAAATAAATTTGCATAGGTGCATGATACGGGCGTGCCCATCGCAGTGCCGACTGCCTGCCCGTACCATGCACCCTCAAACGTAAAAAAATTATTGTTAAGAATAAACAAAAGCCCTTCTTTAACAAAACGTCTAACATTAGGGGGATGATTGGTCCTCTCGAGTATACTGTCTATCGCCTCTACACCCGCATCATGTGGGATGCGGGTGTAGAGGCTTTCGACATCAATCGAGGCCAACATGCTATCGGGGGAGAGATGGATCTCCTCCAGCGCCAGCAAAAAATCTGTAGAGTCCTTTAAGTAGGTAACGAAACCGTCTAATAATGGACGTAGTAACCAGTCCAAGTACTGAGAGATCCCCTCAGTGGCAGAACCAACTGCAGAAACAATTGGCCATGAACAATTGCATCAGAGATAGTATTAAGCGACACTGGCATTATTTAGAAGCTGACCCCGACCTTAAAAATGTCGCAGCCTCTAAACCACTGATTACATATCGGAGAAATGGTACTCTAGGGGACATACTTAAAAGAAAGAAGACCCCCCCCCCAGTACACCGAATATTAATAGGAATTGGCTTAGTAACCAATGCATTATGGGCAACAAAAAGTGTGGGCAATGTGCATACTGCCCCCAGATGCTACAAGTGGCATACATAAAAATAAATGGAGTCGAGTGCTATATTAGGGAACTAATTACGTGCAAAAGCACCTTCGTCATCTATGTTATTGCATGTCAATGTGGAAGATTTTATGTCGGCAAGACAAAAAGGGCAATGTGCATTAGATATAAGGAACATTGCTATTCTGTTAGATCGGGAAAGGGGGTCCCAAGACTTATCGCCCACGTAAAAGAAATGCACGGAGGTGATACGAAAGTCCTCCGGTACGTGGGTTTAGAGAGGATACACCCACCAAAAGAAGGAGGAGACCGGCATCAAAGACTTTTACAAAGAGAGACTGTTTGGATTAGTCGGCTTAATGCCGTAGGGCCAGCAGGTCTTAATGAAAGGAACGATTATGGTTCCTTTCTTTAGGTGTTTTCGTATTGTTTCTAACATTTTAAACGCACATGTTTTTTGATTGGTATATTCACCTATGTAAGCACTATCCCCCATAGCAGTGACGTCCACAGGCCAGAAGAGGCGTGATTAGTCACGTGAAACGGCTGTAGCCATCGGACGCTCCTGCCTTCACTTCCCCTCCCCACTCATGTCTATGTAGACGAATAAAACGGACTGTTACCGCAGCGATTTGCTGGTGAGTGCAAGCTTCTTTTATCTCCTTATTGGATTTGTTGCTCTTCTACGGCTTTGCACCCCTATGCTGCACACCGTTAGCCAAGCATCCTCACACTGCTTATCCTAGCTCGTGGGTACGCATGACTAAACCTGGGACTTTGGTGCTAATTCAGACTTCTCTCCCATATACATTGGAACTGCTTGTTTCTGTACTGAAGAAGTGCACACTGTCTTTAACGTCGTTTTACCCATGGAAGTGAATATGGATATAGAAAATATTAATGAGGAGGAGGCCCTTCATGTGGGGAGGGAGAATGCAGGGGCGTTCTTTACGTCCTGCAATGTTAAACATGACCTGCAGCTGATGAGTATCAAGGCTCTCGAACACAAGATACTCTCTTTGGCTGAAAAAGAAACTAGGTTGTTCTGGACGACCAACTCCTTACAATCCTACGTTGACAGCAATCGGGTGCCGAGAGGGTTAAGAATGTATAAGAACCCTGCACAATATGAGGACGATGAGGACTTTATTTCAGAGTGGCAAGAAGCGCACAAAGTACATTCTATGAATCTGCTACAACTAGTACTCAAACGGAACCGGGCTGAATACGAGATCATCACAGCTGAGCTTTGTAAAGCCCGATTGGAACACAAGACCCGCTCCTCAGAAACTTATGTTGCCACTTTTAATAAAAAACTTGATAAGAAGTTACTGTTATTACATATTGAAATAAAAGAGAAAAAAAGAGATAAATTTCTCCGGGATAAAAGTGACTATGAGGCAAACCGCGTATTTGATTGGCACACTAAGCGCCCTAAACGCCTTAGACCTAAACGCAAGATACCGTCTGAATTCTGGACTACAGATTCAGACACAAGTCTTTCAGACGAAACCTCCACCGGAAAAGTTACCAGAGCTCCCAATCAAGCGAGTACATCTGCTGTCCCTTTAGGAGACAGACCCGGAGGGGAGGTAAAAAGAGGAAAGAGTGGATGGCGAGGAAGGAGGCCGTACAAACATGTGTCATGGAGGGACTAAAGTCTGACTGCAACGTCATTAACATCTCTGATGTACAGTTACCATCTGACTGTGTAGAAGTTCTTTCTAAAGGCCTTAATTTTGGTGTAGTAGAGGATTTTTCTTTGTCTACCTTTGAAATTGATTTACACAAATCCCTTCGTAGGGTTAATTTACATAAATTTTTTTCAGTTAATAAATCATTTAATAAGCAAGACACGTTTATGAACAAAAGGTGTACTGTAGGGCCTTTGGGATTTATTGTTTCTAAAGATTTTTCTACCCAAGAAGTTGAAGGTGTTTTGATGCTAGCTGATTTGGATCGGAATTCTGCCCATCATCCTGCTACCATTAAAACTGAGGTCCCCTTTACTGGAGGAAAACCTTCCACATTCTCTCCACCTATTGCCCCAGGTGGGGCGGTTGACTGCTTCTCCAAAGCCGTTATACAAGACGTACGTGCCCTCATATATCCAAAAAGCCCCAACAATCTCACACAAAGGGAACTAAGGGCCATTGATTGGTTAAAGAGGAGACCTGATCTTGTTGTAACAAGGGCTGACAAGGGGGGCGCTACTGTAGTTCTTTCCTCTAGTTATTATAGCAGCGAAGCACATAGACAGTTAGACGATCAGACCGTATACAAACTAGTTAACCATGATCCAACAAAGAAAATTATTGAAAAATTGAGAACCTTGCTCAACACACATGTTAGAGAAGGGGCCCTGACAGAAAAAATAGCTGAGAAGCTTTTGAATGAAAGTCCCCGAGCACCTAAATGGTACTTTTTGCCTAAGGTCCACAAAAGTACCGAGAGACCCCCCGGTCGACCAATTGTTTCTGCAGTTGGTTCTGCCACTGAGGGGATCTCTCAGTACTTGGACTGGTTACTACGTCCATTATTAGACGGTTTCGTTACCTACTTAAAGGACTCTACAGATTTTTTGCTGGCGCTGGAGGAGATCCATCTCTCCCCCGATAGCATGTTGGCCTCGATTGATGTCGAAAGCCTCTACACCTGCATCCCACATGATGCGGGTGTAGAGGCGATAGACAGTATACTCGAGAGGACCAATCATCCCCCTAATGTTAGACGTTTTGTTAAAGAAGGGCTTTTGTTTATTCTTAACAATAATTTTTTTACGTTTGAGGGTGCATGGTACGGGCAGGCAGTCGGCACTGCGATGGGCACGCCCGTATCATGCACCTATGCAAATTTATTTTTGGCGTATTTGGAGACTCAGATTGTTTTTTCTACATCTAATCCCTTTATTCGTTACATTAAAACTTTTTTTCGTTACGTAGACGATATTTTCATTGTTTGGGAAGGGACAGAAAAGCAATTTCATGATTTTGTAGATTATCTTAATGAAAAAAACGGAGTTAATATGTTTTTTACTAGTAAATTTGGAAATAAGGAACTTGAGTTCCTAGATGTTCTAGTCCAGATAATAGAGGACAAAATCACTACCTCCGTTTATCGTAAACCTCAGGCAACCAACTCTATTCTACATTATGATAGTTCACACCCTAAACAAACAAAAAACAGTATTCCATACAGTCAAATGTTAAGACTCAAAAGAATAAATAACACTGAAGAACTATTTAACCAACAAGCACAGGAATTAGCCCTTAGATTAGAAAAAAGAAAATATCCTACAGAAATGATTCACCAAGCTAGAAAGAAAGTTGACCAAAAAAGTAGAACCCAACTTTTACAATACAACAATAAACATAAGAATAGGGACACACAAAAAAGATTCGCTTTTTCATTTCAGAACACGGCCATGAACAATTGCATCAGAGATAGTATTAAGCGACACTGGCATTATTTAGAAGCTGACCCCGACCTTAAAAATGTCGCAGCCTCTAAACCACTTATTACATATCGGAGAAATGGTACTCTAGGGGACATACTTAAAAGAAAGAAGACCCCCCCCAGTACACCGAATATTAATAGGAATTGGCTTAGTAACCAATGCATTATGGGCAACAAAAAGTGTGGGCAATGTGCATACTGCCCCCAGATGCTACAAGTGGCATACATAAAAATAAATGGAGTCGAGTGCTATATTAGGGAACTAATTACGTGCAAAAGCACCTTTGTCATCTATGTTATTGTATGTCAATGTGGAAGATTTTATGTCGGCAAGACAAAAAGGGCAATGTGCATTAGATATAAGGAACATTGCTATTCTGTTAGATCGGGAAAGGGGGTCCCAAGACTTATCGCCCACGTAAAAGAAATGCACGGAGGTGATACGAAAGTCCTCCGGTACGTGGGTTTAGAGAGGATACACCCACCAAAAGAAGGAGGAGACCGGCATCAAAGACTTTTACAAAGAGAGACTGTTTGGATTAGTCGGCTTAATGCCGTAGGGCCAGCAGGTCTTAATGAAAGGAACGATTATGGTTCCTTTCTTTAGGTGTTTTCGTATTGTTTCTAACATTTTAAACGCACATGTTTTTTGATTGGTATATTCACCTATGTAAGCACTATCCCCCATAGCAGTGACGTCCACAGGCCAGAAGAGGCGTGATTAGTCACGTGAAACGGCTGTAGCCATCGGACGCTCCTGCCTTCACTTCCCCTCCCCACTCATGTCTATGTAGACGAATAAAACGGACTGTTACCGCAGCGATTTGCTGGTGAGTGCAAGCTTCTTTTATCTCCTTATTGGATTATAGTAGTTATATTCTTGTATATAGGGGGCAGTTTTATCGTATTTATATTGTTGCATATAGTGAGCAGTATTATAGTAGTTATATTCCTGTACATAGGGGGCAGTATTACATCACCATCTCCTTGTAATATACACATATGTATTTAATAGGAGTGTTTTAGGATGCTGCCTTGTGCTGAACAATGCCACAAACAGAGGAGCAGACAGGGAATGAATACAGCAGGTGCCAAAGATTTACAGACTCCAGAGCAATAGTCTGCTGTGTACTGAAATGTTCTGCAACAGCTCTGGAAAAGGATCTGGTAGGAGTGCTGTGGAAAGTGTATGAAGGGGAAGTGAGGGAAAAATAATGCACTCTGGGAATTGTAGTACTAAGCCACGGTTCAGCCAGAAAGTGATTGGACATGGTAGGAGACAGGATTAAATACCCACAAAACAAATGGACTCTTGGTAATTTCACAACTGGAACAGACAGGTAAGCAATGTTATGTGCCTTTGTAGCATTTTTGATTTTGTTCTACCCGACATGGGAGTACCCCTTTAAAGTTAACTGCAAAATCAATACATATAAAAATGGCAGAAAACAGATACCTAAAACAAGAATTCACGCACGTGTCACCAGATGTCAATTTAATCTTCTATAGCGTACAAATCAAATGCATCCTGTTAAGTGTGTACGGTGCTTTAAGGTCAGGAAGATTCGGATTCCTTTTTCATGAGACTATGTGTGCAAATATGTTGAAAGAGTCAGGAATGTGAAAAATGCTTTAAACTATGTAAATTGCACAGCAGTTTTATAGAAGAACATGGTCATGTGTTCACTACTAAAAATAATTCAGATTTACACAGATTTATAGAGAAACGTCAAATAGGATGTAAGGTCATGTCCCTACAGAAGAGAGAGGTGAGCATGTGACGTCTGAGGCAAATGTGCGGAGGGGGAGTGACTCCTCTTATTCACTGAATGAGAGCATGGTAACAAAAAACTGCAAAAAAACATATGTGTATATCAGATTCCATTCAAGTGCAATTTAAAGTCAAGTCTTTTCTCCTTTTGCTTTGGGTGATGCTATTGTGATGGAGAGCCGCGGAGGTAGAGGCGCTTCTATGCACATTATTAGGTTGCAAACAAATGAGACATTCTGCTTAATAACAAGATCTTGAGTTTTGGCTCATAGAGAGATGTCCTCGCCCCGGGATCAGGATTCACCTTGCTACAATTACAGTATATCTTTGTCTAATGACATGAAAATAACAGGGAGACTTTTTTTTCCTTTTATCCAGGCTGACGTCTCTCAGTCTCATCTCATCTCGTCAGAAGCTCCTCTACCATGGCTTCCTGTCTTCCCTGGTGTCTCCGTATAATGTACCATGGTAAAGGACGCACAGGAAGATTCTCCTCCTTGCTCTTTATTACTATTGATTCTCTTGTGTTGTTGCTCACTTTCCACCTCTTACATGTTGAATGTGATATCGGGGACCTGCTGCGTCTAGTGTTTTCTTTACTTATGACGAGAGCTACTGTGCACATGAGGCAGATCCCAAATGTCCAGGCTTCATGGGCAACAGACATTTGCTCAGGTTGTCCACCAATGTGACAGTGTAATGTTACATTTTGCTACAACCAAGCCTTACCCATTATATAGGCAACAGCTTGGTTCCCACATGGTCATAATACCCTCACCATGTATTCCTAATGGTAAACTTCTACCAAATTGCAATTGGGGGGAGTACTAGATGTACTAAATGCAGTAATAGATGTGACTCATGAACAGGAGTGGTGCTGTATCTCAGACAAAAAATGTAGGTTCACAGGATTGCGGGGAGTCCACTGTACTGTTGGAATAAAACAAGTTTTTTACCCGAATACCGGCACCAGGAAAGAAGGGTAACCCCAGACCAGGCACAGATTGTGAAGAATTACTGAACTGTCAGAGGCCGTGTCAGATGATACATATATACGTTAAGTAATTTACTATATCCTACTTTGTTTTCTTTTTCCTTTTTTCTCCTAATGATGTAACTGCTTAGTAATGTTCTGCTTGCTCTGGGGTTGTCATAGTAAAATCAACAGACTAATTCTTTTGTGCATGAACATTCTGTCATGTGATCTAGACTCTTATGAATGTTCTCAAGGTCACATGACAGGATGTCCATGGAATGTTAGTCTACTTACCTTAACCCGGCAACCCCCAGAGCAAGCGCAAATCTAACATTACTACAGCTTGGTTATTAGGGAAGCAGAGAGGGTGACTCCTATGAATGTGCTTTTGATGTAATGTCAACAAAATGTCTGTGGAATATCGGTATGTTCCATTTACCATGGCAACCCCAGAGCAAGCACAATCCTTTACGTTACAGCAGGTTAAGGAGAAAGAGAGGATTCTTATGAATGTACTTCTGATTTAAGGTCACATGACGGAATGTCCGTAGACTATCAGTCTGTTGACTTTACCATGGCAACCCCAGAGCAAGCACAAATCTTATATTACTGTTGCTTTGCAGATAAGGAGAAATTGATAAAGACAAAACAAAGGTTCTATTAATAAATGTCATCGCTTCAATTTCACATCTATTAAACAACTTTTTATTGTAAGTAGTACTACTTTTTTTTTTTCTACTTTTGACTGGCATTTCTCTTTTGAGTAACGTCTTCCTCCACTGAGGCCCTGATCTGAAAACATCAATATGCTACTTTCTGTGGCCTTCAAAACAGCCGCCGCATCTAAGAATTCACTTTCTTGTGCTTCTTGGTTACAAACAAGAAAAGGAAAGTAATTTGTAGGATCTCTTTGTGTCTCCAAATTCCAAAAATCTAGAAGAGGTGAGACTTACCCCGCTCTATGAAAAGGTGACAGCTGCGTCATTACAGCTAAAAGATGCATATTAAAAAAAAGTGTGAAAAAAGAAAAACAGGAACAAAAAAAATAAAATAAATAATAATACTAAAAATAATAAAAAAAATAAGTCAGGGATGGCGTTCATTGGTGGGAAAAGTCCATAAATATGTATTTTACGAGACACCTTAATGTGTTTAGCAGTCCTTAGCATATGGAATGAGTGTTGTCTGTCACGTACTAAAACTAAAATCTAATGGCTTAGAGACAAACTAGAGACGCAGGAATACGGTTAAGGTCACACCTCTTTGAGATGTAAATTGGAAATGAGACATTGCAGCAGGCAAAGTTGTACCGCTGATCTCGCTACCAAAGTGTAAACTACTTAATCACAGTCCTGACTCAGAGAGGGTTACTAGCTGCCTCACCATGAATCCAATTAGGAAATACCGGCTTGTATAGACCGCTCTTCTTAACTTGGTGCTTTTCTTTTTAAATGAGGGGATAATTGTATATTATAATAATCTTTATAACGAAAAAACGTAATCCTGATTCATGGCTGAAAAACAGCCAACCCAATATTCAGAATCCAGAATGGACACCTGCTTAAGGTGATCAAGTGCTATGTAGAACTCTAGAACCTTTCTCCTGCCATTACCATCGGCTTAATTTATTGCAGGAACGTATGCTAAGGCACAGACATATATGTGAATATATGACCATTGGACGAATTGAGAGAGGAAGAGGTGGTGGTTCAGTCGAGATGAAAATAAACTGGTAATTTATTAGCACAGAACGACGCATTTCGAGATCTGGTAAGTGAATAATACAGCAGGCGTACACCAGGGAGAAGGGGTGAATCTGCGCCTCCTCCCGGGCATATGCCAGGGATGCAGCTTTCATAAATGTCCCCCTAAGTATGCGCTTAAAAACCCCCAAACAAAACAGATTTACGACTGAGAATAAAGCATCATGCTGTCACATCTGTTCACTAGAAAAATATGCCTGCTATCAAGCAAAACACCATTGCTGGTGTCCACGGGTTTTATCTGGTATTGCAGCTGGCCTCCATTGAAATGAATGGGGGTGAATTTTGTATCATTGGATAAAACACAAGGCTGTGGGCAGACACATCTGTAACCTTATGAGATGATCACTGGCCTACAACCCCATGGCAATGCCAACCTTTACCCATTCACCTCTTGGGTGGCCACTGGGGAATCAGGCTCTAGTGAAAACATTGCCCAACCATTGGCTAGAGTCCACCAACAAGAGCGGAAATCAGATGACGAAGGCTATACCCGTAAGTCCTAGCACAGCCGCTCTATGTGAGGTATGTACTGACCTGCTGCTTAACATTCAAGAGATGATGAAGAAAGAAACAGAAAAATAATTTGTGACTCTCCATCTGGGAGATATTGAGGATTTTTCCCGCCCATATGTGATATAATCCAGGGATATTCCAGGTGGTGTCACCTTGGTTTAAGGCTCCAGTTAATATGCAGTCAAAATTCATCCATCTCTCAGTTCTGCGCTCTTTCCCACTTTAATCTATTCTGCGTGCACCGGAATACATTTCCCACATGCCATATAGATTTCAGCATTGTGACAGAGTTTCATTGTTCTGTTACCACGTCCCTCAGACACACATAATAAGGCAAGAGATGGCAAAAATAAACTGCGCTATAATAGAGGCAGACACACTGTATGGAAATGTTAAGTTTCTTATTGTCCCTGTCATTTCATTATGATACAGCCGAGCACGCACTGTCTTTTCATGCATCTTACCAGACGACGCTTGTGCTCGGTTGTTGCACGCAGAAATAAAACTTGACATTTCTTAGGCATGTGACCAAAAATGGGGGGGGGACTTAGGACTAGGGTGCAAGGAAACCCTGAGAAAAAATACTGTGCGTGAACATAGCCTAAGGCTGTATTCATGTTTTCCTGGCAGCCCTAGGATGGCATCCATCTTCTCCAGATGCTGAGAATCAAATGCTGAGCACTTGGGTTCGGATAAGTGGCCGAAATAGGACAATTTCCTCGAGTCAGCTCAACACTATCTGTCGCATTCTCTCATTAAACAGTCTTTACAGAAGTTCACTGCTACTTGTGGGCTGGACGAAGGGCGTGACCGAGACGTGCGTTAGGCTGTTTCTTAGGGTAAGAGAGCTACACGGCTATGCTGCATGTGGCAAATGTTCTCTCAGCCTTTTCCTCTTACAAGTGTGTAGCATCTGTTTACCTAATTCCAGTGTTCCCTATATACTTTGATACTCGTGCTCCACGGGACTATATACCTGGGGCGGTTTCATATATGACTACACACTTGTATGGGTTTTCTTTTCTTTTTGGGCTGTGATCCGACTATACTTAGTAGTAAGCACACTTTGCCTCCGCCATTTTTTATTCTGATAGCATCACATGGCACTTTGATCTATATAAAATTTGTTGGCTAAAGTGTGTTATATATTATTTATTTATTCCTTACATATGAAGCCTATGCAGTCTCTCTACCTATGCTGTGTGAGTTTGTCCTGCTTCCTTTTATAACAACAATGTGACATATATCATATGAATTATTTCTTTGAAAAAAAAAACTTTTGTAATAAAATTTATGATGCATATGTATAGAACCTATCACCCCTCCCCCTTCCCTGTATCCATCCCCTCCTTGGTTGAACTTGATGGACATGTGTCTTTTTTTCAACCGTATTAACTATGTAACTATGATCTATTTATCTAAACAATTCCTTGTGTGGCTCAAATGTTTTTCTCTAGGGGGTTGTTGTGACTTTTTTCAAACATTTTTTGAGCATTTATTAGCAGAGTCCAATACGGCGCTAGAAGCCAAAACATTTTTTGGTGTTGGTACTTGTGGGCTGGAGTACAGCTTCTCTATAGTGTTATCACTAAGAGTCCTGTCTCCAATGTGTTCTTTACCCCTGACAGGAAATTGTGTAGTTCTCTCATTTACAAAGTGGTGTTGTCTCCAGCTCCCTGGCTTCTCCCTCACTTCAGAGACAACAGTGTCTCAGAGGATACGGCCTTAGTGGATTAGCGGCCATTGTGTCTGATGAAAGGTGGGTTATAAGATGGACATACGAACTTGAGTCCCCTGGTAGTTGCAGTACCCCAATTTGGACCTTGGCTTTTGGCAAGTCGTGCTGAAGACTGAAAGGCGAGAACATTACCATTTCCTACCTGTAAATTGGTTAGGTCAGAGTGGTGAGAACTAACACTGGGAACCCCTGCAATAACTAAAACGGTTGAACCCCAGTCTGTGAATGAAGCTGTGACCAAGCTCACTGCTAATCCACATAACTCTATAGGAAAAAGAGAGACAGCATAGCTAACTTTTTGAATGAACCATTGGGGCGACCTTAAAAAAAAGGGGCATGCAAATACTTAAAAAGTTTGGGAACAGAAGTCATACTTATTGACCTTCCCTGAAGTTAAACCACAATTTATCCTTCCCTCATAACACTCATTCACATCATGTGAAGTTTTCGGCTAAGCCGGAGATTTACACAGAATTCAGCTTCTCTTTGGATGTGCATATAAAAGAAAAAAACGTGGTGTTAGACTTGGAGTAATTGGCCTTACGTGTACTGAAATTATTCTGTTATCTGGATGACCTGCGTGCTGGGGAAACTCAGCTCTGCTACATCTCTAAATGTCTTTCATCCCGACTGTGTTGTTCCTGTCTCATTCAGCCTGTTTACTAGCGATACGCGAGGCTCTCGTGTACATTATAAACTGAAGTACCGGCACAAAACACTTCTCCTTTTGTTTTATATAAAATCTGTATTCATACAGAAGATCAACACATTTTCACACCATATATTCAAAAGCCAGATTTTTTTTTTCAGAGAATGTGAAACATCTTGATTGCTGCGGCATGGGAGACTGAGAATGAGTAGAAAGCGAGAGAATACAAAAGTCAATGTATGTTCAAACACATTCTGTATCTTGTCTCTTGACATTGTGGCGTAATCGGCGGGATGGATGAAAAGAAGGAATTCAGAGAAGCTTCAGCATTCGACCTATCGTCGTTTTCCTCTCGATGTCTAAACCTGAATCAGCCGGCATACCGAAAAGATCCTGACAAGTTATTCGACCTCCTATTATACGACCTTCCAGATAGTGAACCTATAGGTAGGATGATCCATCACACACACTCTTGCGTTCCCTCTGCCGGTTTATTAAAGTGTCATTTTAGTTTCACATGTAGAATTTCCGCTTCGTAGGTTTCCACGAAAAAGAACTCAAAGACGATTAACAGGTGCGTAAATAAATCTGAACAAATCATGAAAAGTTCTGAAATTCTGCAATATGTCTTGGGGCAGATTTATTAAGACTGGCACTTTCCTATTATTTTTTCTTATTTCTTATTATTCTGCACCAAATTAACACACCATCATCTTTAAGACAGAAAAAGTCACAGCAGTAGATTTGCGCCAATACTAGCGCCATTTTCTTTCCTTGAGGGTCTGTTCACACGTACAGACTCACTGCGTAAAACTCGCACAGAACTTGCATCAAACTCACATGAAAGTAGCTGCGTTTTTTGTGGTGTTGAACTTGACTGTGAAAATCATGTGAAAATCAAAACTCACATGTAAAAATCGCACCAAACATGCAGCGAGAATACACATACATTGACTTGATAGCAATCAGTATCGCTGTGGATTTATGTGCGAGAAACTCACAGCGATAAATACGCAGCGAGTCTGTACGTGTGAACAGACCCTAAATCTTAGCAAATATGTTGGGTTGTCATTTGCCAGCTAAACCCTGTCTAGTCTTGCATCAGACATTGCTCGTTTAAGTATAAGGCATGAGCCATCATTTGCAACTTCTCCGTGCCATTAAAGTGAAACTAATGCAAAAATAAATTCTCCACATTGTACTTTATTGAATCCAGAGGTTTAGTATACGTACAAACCCCACAAACCCCTAAGTACACAGCGGTATAGGTCGTACAGGTAACTTCAGACCTCCTAGAAATGTATACATGAGTTACCAACTGGGTGCTCGTAATCGGAGGCGTGTCCCCACAACGGCTGCCACCATCCAATCACAGCTGACATTGCCAGCCTCTGTAGGGACATGCCCCTAACTGCTAACACCCACTTGGTTCTTCATTTATACATTACTAGTAAGGATAACAGAGGAATGGCACAACACAGAGCTATAAGAGCAGGTAATCTAGAATTGTTATTTCATGGAGAGAATAAGGATTTACTAAAACAGGCAGGTCAGAAGGGGTGACA
Organism: Dendropsophus ebraccatus; assembly: GCF_027789765.1. Lineage (NCBI taxonomy): Eukaryota > Metazoa > Chordata > Amphibia > Anura > Hylidae > Dendropsophus > Dendropsophus ebraccatus. Next base: position 90,893,599 of record NC_091464.1, read on the forward strand.
GGTTCCTTATAAGACCAACGTTTAATAAGTTGGTCTTAATGCTGGAGCAAGATTAACCAAATTTACTGAACAACTTATCCCAGAGCAGAGTTATATAGAAAGTTTTAAGGAACAATATTCCAGGATAACTTGTAATTTATTTGTGTACATCTCTGCTCATTGTGGGCTAAGTAATCGAATGGGAGGGGCTATTCATTTACTGACGGCTATATCTGTGTAAGTGTGCATATAGTGTAAGCTGTTAAACACTTATTTGGACCGCCCACTTGACTACTTAGCCCAAAATGAGCAGAGATTTATATGAATAAATTACAAGTTATCCTGGAATGTTTCCATCGTTCTATAATATGCTTCTTGCAGATTGGACAGCATTTTCACTGAGAAAGATTGCCTTTAAAAGTTACCCCCTATGAACAGGATAAAGGATAACCAGCTGAGGGACGAATTACGAGAATAGAGGTCAAACATCCCTTCGGGTATGCATGCTTGGTCACCCCTCTATTTATTCTGTATGGGATTTCTAAGTATTGCTGATCACTAAATTCCACTATGTTGTGAAGTCCTATAGACAGGAATGGAGCCATGGCCAGGTGTGACCACTCGAGGGACAATTGACCTCCGTTCTTATGGCTTGTTAGAGTCCTGACATTAAAACTTTGCCCAATAAACTAGTTATCATCTATACTGTACATAGGCGATAACGTTTAATCTTGGGATATCCATTTAAAAGGCAAAATCTAAAGATTTCTGCTATAATTTATTACAAATTATAGTAAGGCCCAATTCACACATCTGCAGCCCTGTCTTCAGACCCGCAGCTATGGACAGGATAACGGAAATGTACATGTAGCCGTCAGTGGTAACGTGGACCCATTACATAGGTGGATCCGTGACGCTAATTTTTCTGCATGGATCGTTTACCCAACACGGACCCGTAACATGTATGGGTGTGTGTATGGGGCCATAGAAATAAATGCTGACAAAATAAGCCAAAGTATGAAAGGGGCCTAAATTAATTAAGCCATGAGAGGCTGTACCCCTGCACTAAACCCGCCAACTTCTGCCTTATCCCTCTGACAAAGTAGGCACAAAAAGTTGCCAATTGTAAACTGTTATACAAACCTTCATACATTCCCCTCTATATCTTTGTAGACCACCCGAGATCCATGCCTATTCTGGGTTACATAGACGTAAGTCTCATCTTCTTTTAAACACTATGTCATACTATACAAAACAAACTCCATTGCAGCACAAGCTCCAGTAATAGGGGTGCATGGTGCCTGAGGGGGCTCGGTGCAGTGGAGGACCCCAGTACTACAGACTGCAGGTGTCTATGGTGCGATGTCAGTGATGTGTGACGGTAATAGTTTGCTTACTGGTAGGAAAGGGGTTAAGAGGACACTAAACACTTTAAGCTATCAGTCCGAGTGCTTGACAGGCTGCTTAAAGTTTCTGAACAGAGCCTACTAGTGCACAGAGAGTAGCTTCTGAGGCTCACGCTGTGCTATTTTCTGCACATGACATTATCAGTCAATTACCAGCTGACTGATGATGTGAAGAGCAAAGAGAGCAAAAGCCTGGGCTTTAACAATCCCTTTCCACTGTGCAGTAAATGAGAGGGTAGAACGCTCAGTTATAACTAGGAAAGTCAGCTGAGCCGGCTCTGAAGTCTAAGAACAGGGATACAGAGAAGAGGCAAAGTGCTCATTTTCACAGCCTTAAGCAGTCCTGAGATTCTCTGAACACCACATAATAGGCAAAATACATGAGAAGCAGGAGGGAGCTTAAAGGTACTAGAGTGCAGAGTTCTAAGAACAGCGACTACAGAAAAACCTCTCCCTCTGATATACATTCTCCTACAGCCGATCCGCCGACGACTGATGTACCAGCCGTACGTATTGGACAAAGAGCTTACAATTCTGCCTATCGGACAGGGTGGCCGCATGGTTTAACCCCTCTGTGCCTGCCTCCGTAGGATAACAATGCAAAGCTATGATGGCTTTGTAGGGATCAGAAGGACTCTTTCAGGATGAGAAATGAAAGAAGTGATCTCTAGGACCTCCAGTGCTCAAGTGATTCTGGGTTCTCCAGTGCTCCAGTGATCGCTAGAACTTCCAGTGCTCCAGTGATCTCTAGGCTCTCCAGTGTTCCAGTGATCTCTAGGCTCTCCAGTGTTCCAGTGATCTCTAGGCTCTCGAGTGTTCCAGTGATCTCTAGACTCTCCAGTGTTCCAGTGATCTCTAGGCTCTCCAGTGTTCCAGTGATCTCTAGGCTCTCCAGTGCTCCAGTGATCTCTAGGCTCTCCAGTGCTCCAGTGATCTCTAGGCTCTCCAGTGCTCCAGTGATCTCTAGACCTTCCAGTGTTCCAGTGATCTCTAGGCTCTCCAGTGCTCCAGTGATTTCTAGGCTCTCCAGTGTTCCAGTGATCTCTAGGCTCTCCAGTGTTCCTGTGATCTCTAGGCTCTCCAGTGTTCCAGTGATCTCTAGGCTCTCCAGTGCTCCAGTAGTTATAGGCTCTCCAGTGTTCCATGGGTCTTTAGGCTCTCCAGTGTTCAAGGAGTCACTAGGCTCTCCAGTGTTCAAGGAGTCACTAGGCTCTCCAATGTTCCAGGGGTCTCTAAGCTCTCCAATGTTCCAGGGGTTTCTAGGTTCTCCAGTGCTCCAGGAATTTTTAGCTCTCCAGCTCTCCAAGGGTCTCTAGGTTCTCCAGTGCTCCAGGAATCTCTAGGCTCTCCAGTGTTTCCAGTGATCTCTAGGCTCTCCAATGTTCCAGGGGTCTCTAGGCTCTCCAGTTCTCCAGGGGTCTCTAGGTTCTCCAGTGCTCCAGGGGTCTCTAGGCTCTCCAGTTCTCCAGGGGTCTCTAGGTTCTCCAGTGCTCCAGGGGTCTCTATGCTCTCCAGTTCTCCAGGGGTCTCTAGGCTCTCCAGTTCACCAGGAGTCTCTAGGTTCTCCAGTGCTCCAGGGGTCTCTAGGCAGGGCAGTACTGGGACTTAAAATCAGCCCTGGCAATCAAACCCCAGCAGCCCACATACCATATCATGGATAGCCGTGTAAAATATGCGATGTAGCAAATTCTGCTTCATTTAGCCGTTAAAGGGAACCTGTGGGGTCTATACCAGGTACACAGCTGTAGATCCCAGCGTACAGATCAGGGACTGGATCTTTAGTCCAGTGTAAACCTCTATAATCATTCTTTTCATTACCAGCTGAAGTGTCACAGAGGTGGAGCCACAGCAGCACCTTCTGCCCCGCCCCTTCCTGCTCTGGCTGATGGACATATAGGGTGCTGCTGCTGCCGCTCCTGTTGTGAAACTTTAGTTAGTAAAGGACAATTATAAAAGTTTACACTGGAATAAAGTTCAGTGATATCTCCCTCACATCTGTCTGCTGAGATCTACAGCCCTAGACCTGGTATGGACCTCACAGATTCCCTTTAAAGGAGAAAAACATGGCCACTTTCTTCCAGAAACAGTGCCACACTCTTCTTCAGTTTGTGTAAGGTATTGCAGCTCAGTTCCATTGAAGTGAATGAAGCCAAGCTGTAATACCACACACAGTCTGAGGACAGGGTGGTGTTGTTTTTGGACAAAATTTACTATATTTTGTTCATCTTGAACGCTCACAGGTCACCGGCCCTCTGCAGAGGCTGAATGAATAGCGCAGCGGCCGGCTGCGCTATTCTTGCAGCCACTGCTGAGGGCCGGTGCACATGGGGGCCAGGACCAGCGGCCCCCAGACTGGTAATCCTGGCAGCCCAGCGGGCATTTGCCCGCTTTGCCAGATTACCAATCCGGGCCTGTCTCTAGGCCCTCCAGTGCTCTGAAGTTCCCCCAGTTTGTGGCCCAGGACCAGGAACCTAGATGCTGTCCTGATATTGGCAGATCGATCGTCTACGTGTGCATTCTTCCTTCAACTTTCTTGTTGATAAACTGAAGCACAAAAATCTGAACGTGTTTTTTTTTTGTTTGTTTATGCTGTGTAAAAACAGCACTTGCATTAAAATTGACATTCCCATGGATGGCATGTGTTATCCAACAGCTACTATTTCAGCTTATACCACATAAAACACTGTGCGTAGCCCGGACCCTCTGACAGACAAAAAAAAAAGCAAAACTTTTTGCACTTTGCTTCATTAAGCCCCAGACTAGAGCAAAACCTGAAGCAGGCAACATCACAACCCTTAGATAACAATAACGTATGTCGCATTACTGCGATCTGCTGGATAACAACTCAGAAGGATAAAACTTTACTCGGCTTAGAAAATACTGATAAAATATTTTTCATGCTATTTTTGGATCTTTTTTCTACTCTTCAACAACCCTTAAATATTGTAATTTCTCAATGTACTTATTTTGTGTGTGTTATTAGGGCCCCTGCACAAGGAGCAAAAGAGGCGAAAATTATTAATGAAGTCTGCGCCGCTAAATCTGCTTGAAATTTTGCCTGTTTCATTGCTTCTATGGGATTACTCGCTCGCCTCCGCAATGGGACAGGTAGAATCCGCGGCATGGACGCCCGCCCTTTCTAATAAATATCAGCAGAGCGGTTGGCTGGGGCGGATCTGTGTGCTGGGGCGGATCTGTAGGGAGATATCAGTAGGTTAGCTTTCCCTTTAACCCGCCAGAGTGGTAACAGGTGATGTTAATGCAGTCACTGCTGCTATTAAGCCCCCTCCATGGTGCTCATTATTCTCTCCATTTCAGGGGAGGTGACCGGACCTGGGCTTTCTTCCCAGTAGTACTCACAAAAGGGACTTCTTCTGTTACTTCTCTGGCCGATCACAGCACAACATATTACACTTACTGCTATGCCATAACATAGTGCTGGCATAAGAGCAGTGAACAGGTCGGATGAATTATACAGTACAGTACTATAAATGGCATGTGGTTAGAGGGACTTTGCAGGCTGTAGTGTCAACAGGAATTAAACAAACATCAGCAGCAAAACAAACAAAAGGTTAAAATAAGCTAAAATAAGAGGAAAGCCTTTACCTTGTATAGACTGTGCAGATGGTCTTGATCATAGCTTACATGAACTCTACCCAGACTATCCCTGTCCCTCTGCTGCACAGGGCATATTCTAAGTCCCATCCCCACTTCTTGTCTTGCTGAGGCTGTTACTAGAGACAGATTTTCCCTACCAACAGGCAGGGAAAGTAGAGGCAGGGATGGGAGACACCTAGTGGCCCAAACTTTTCAGCTATTGCAATGCCCAATAGTTAGGCAAGCCATTGTTTCCTGACAAACTTTAGTAAACCCAAAGTTGACAGATGTTTGGACATCATATTCTTGAAATATTAACCTTTTAATACACGTAATATTTTTTCTCCCCTTTAAATGATGCACGAGACTCTTTACTCTACAAACTACTTGACGGAAGATTTCAAGCATGGTACGATTTGACAGATGCCTGGCACGTTCTATGATAGCCTTTAAAGGGTTAATGGTTTCCATCGCCGACCTATTACTTTGGTGCAGACAAGGACCTGCGCGGCTCTTACATCTCCACGGAAACAGGTGTCTCATTAGTGCTGCCTTGCAGCAATGACTTTGTAGAGTGAAACAAACACGAGGATGGGACACAGTGGCACCATCAAGGGTAGAGAACGAGGAGCCTGGGAAAACGCAGCGAGGAGTGGAATGACTGCGAGCCGTTCCTGAACACAGGAGCGAACCGTCATTAAGCATAATTAAACCTAATAGCAACTGTAAACTGTTTCTTACCTTCAACTTCCCTGCAGTGTGCGCAGAAGAGCATTAACCAAGTGAATTGGGACATTAATTACTATCCTTCACAATAAAGGTACCGTCTGGAAGGGTTAGGCTCATAAATTAAACATTGTAGTGTATGCCGGCCTGAAATATATGAAAATTCATTCAAATTACCAGCAAATTACACAGCGTTTCACTGGCAGCAAAATGATGCTTTGGTTAATCACCAAAAAACTATGATAGATAAATGATTTTACTCCTTATTCTTGATGGACTTATAGAAGAGGGAGGCTCAGCGACGGGAGATGTGCGCAGGCGGGAGACGAGACTGTGAGAAGAACGTGAGCGAGGAATATCCCACCGAGATTATTACATGTAATAGACCTGCTCTCTGTGAATGAGAGAAATGCCGAGGAGCAACACTGGTCTAGATGTCTCCTACATCTACGTCTATGTATCTGTATCTATATATTATCTATCTATAAACTTTCATTGTATTAATATCTATGACAATGTAACAATCTCATACTTGTCTGTCTATTTAAGATCTATCTTCTATCTATCTATAGTATTTATTTATTTATCTATCAATCTATCTATCTTCTACCTATCTATCTCCTATCGAATCTATCTCTGGACAAGCTGATCAGAAAAGCCAGCTCTGTCCTTGAAAGCCCCCTGGAACCGGTGCAGGTGGTGGGGGAGCGAAGGATTTTGGCAGTGGTCAGCTCCATACTGGAGAATGACTCCCATCCTATGCACGAGACCGTGATAGCACTGGGCAGTACTATAGTGACCGTTTAATTCACCCAAAGTACGAGAATACGAGCGATATCGGAAGTCCTTCCTTCCTGCAGTGGTTAGGCTGTACAACCAACACCAACATAAGCAGAGATCACTCCACAAAAAGAACTAAAATAGTCTAATGTTTTTATTGTATCTTTTTTACCTTTTCTTCTCTTTGTCTACTTTAATCGCAATGCCTTTACTTCACCTTATTAGCTTTTTGTATGTGTAATATCTATGTTGCTGTAACACACTGAATTTCCCCATGGTGGGACTATTAAAGGATTATCTTATCTTTTGTCTGTCAATCTATCTATCTATTATCTATCTTTTTCCTATCAAATCTAATCACTCTATCTATCTCTTATCTGTCTGTCTATCTCTCTATTATCTTTCTATCTATCTATCTCCTATCTATCTATCTATCTATCTATCTCTCTATCTCTCTCCTATCTATCTATCTATCTCTCTATCTCTCTATCTCTCTCCTATCTATCTATCTATCTCCTATCTATCTATCTATCTCCTATCTATCTATCTATCTCCTATCTAGCTATCTATCTATCTATCTATCTATCTATCTATCTATCTATCTCTCTATCTATCTATCTCCAATCTATCTATCTATCAATCTATCTATCTCCAATCTATCTATCTATCTATCTATCTATCTATCTTTCTATCTACCTATCTCCAATCTATCTATCTATCTCTCTATCTATCTATCTCCTATCTATCTACCTATCTCCAATCTATCTATCTATCTATCTATCTATCTATCTATCTATCTATCTATCTATCTCTTATCTGTCTGTCTATCTATCTCTTATCTGTCTATCTATCCATCTATCATCTATCTATCTATCTATCTATCTATCTATCTATCTATCTATCTATCTCCTATCTATCTATCTATCTATCTATCTATCTATCTATCTATTTCTCTATCAATCTCTCCCTCTCCTCCTGGTCCTGCACATTGTGTTACACGGTCAGCTGCAGGACCCCATCGCCTCCCACGCTCTCTATCCTCAGTAATGACTTTGAGGCCTGGAGCAGAAGTATGTGGACCTGGACGACCAAACTTCTTTGGCTTCCAAGAGAGCAAAATGAACATTGTGATCTGAGAATGGAAACAGCCTGCAGCCATAAACCTTGCGTGTTCTGTAGACATGCGCCAGGCCGCCGACGGACCCTCGTCTCTCACGTATGTAAATGTGAACAGCAGAGCTCCGTACGTATGGGAAATGATATAGATGCTGGTGCGGAGCCTCTTCAGTATATTGGAGGGGTAATGAGAATCTGGGACTGGGAACCTTAGTATTGGATATTACAAGTAGTAAGTGGATACAGGTCACTGTTATAATATTGTCAACTATATTCCTGGCCCCAGTATTGACCTGCCCTGATCCTTGTTTGTGATGGCCCCTGTACTTACCTACCACTAATCCCTTGCTGGTACTGGCCCCTGTATTAACCTGCCCTGATCCATGTTTGTGATGGCCCCTGTACTCACCTTCCCCTGATCCCCTGCTAGTGCAAGCCCCTGTACTCACCCGCCCCTGATCCCGTGCTGGTGCTGGCCTCTATATTGACCTGACCCTGATCCTGTACTCACCTGCCCCTGATCCCCTGCTGGTACTGATCCTTGCTCCCTCTCCACACACAACAGATGCAGATACTTAGTCCGTCTTGGTAGTAAGACTGGTGGGACCAGTGATTGGCTGAGCAGACATTTCTTATGTGTTAAAAGGATATCAGGAAGCACTTGGTAGGGGAGGCCCCCACCGTCAGAGGAAGTGTTGGCCTTTGGAGCACAATCTTCGGATCATTTATTCTTTTGCAGACTTTTCATGTGACTTTTCTTTGATACCGACCCCTGAGAGATAATGAGGACACGATCCATTTAGATGACTACAGCACCATCCGTGAACCAGAGGAGTTGAATATATATTTGATTACATGGTGTTTTGGGTGTTTTAGCTCTGGACTCCACAACATAAGGTGAGCAGGTTGCTTGTATTCACCTTGATATATACCTGAAAAGTACTACTTGATGAGGCGCTCTGCCTTTTTTTTTTGTTGTTTTTTTTGTGTTTCTATAGTTTTTTCCTTCGTCCATTCACCCAGTGCTCTGGAATACCCTTCTAAGTCTTTACGCCTCCTAAAGAGCATTAAAGCTAATGTAAATGGCAGGACAGGACCCTGGCATGGGCAGGTTGGTGGTTAGAACTATAAGGTAGTATCATGCCTCCCTTTTTCTCCATGCTGTAATCCAGCTCTGGGTCTACAGACCTTGATAAGCACAGAGATACATGGATCGGGAAGGACACACAGCCAATTTCATCAGGATATAACAGGTTGTTACACGGCAACATAAAAGGGTAGATATAACTGAGCCAGTGCAAAGTACATGTGGGATAAATAGTCCATGAATTACTGCCGTAAGGTCACTTCTGGCTCCTCGCACTGATGGGATTTATGTCTGCTTTGTGTTTCAGACTAACACTGGCTTTTTGGCAAAAAAAAATTAAAAAAACCTGCAGCATTTTCCATGTAAACGTAACATAAGCCCAGAACGTGATGTCCTTGCTTATAGCATTCTTCTGGACTACAGGACCGTGCATACCAGAAATTTCCACTGTACTGTAATTAATAAGGAATGACTAATTAGCTGAGAATCAAAGTGCCATGCAAGACAATGAGAACAATGTGCAGCGGCAGAGGCAACACACATTATCAAAGGCCAAAAGTCCAGAACCAGCGATTACAGAGCCGCATGGTAAGCGCATCCTCCTCACCACTGGAATGGCTGATGTGGTGGTCACACATGTTATGTCTTCTATCATGTGCAGTCTATGAAGGGCCGACAGGCAATGCAAACCCCCCTATTAACCCTGCACAGCTTCTACTGCATCGCCTCCTCTACGGGTAATTCCAATAACGTTACATTAGGGACTGAGGGGCTAATGTGTCTCGGGAGACCGACGGGCAGACATTGAGTCTTACAGACCAAGCAATGTGATAGGAAAAGTAGTGTGCAAATTAGGTCTCCCCCAGAAGAAAAGGAGCTCAGTTTGTAGTGCCACCCAATGGAAGGAGCTCTTCTGTAAGTCAAGGCTCGACTCCCTTAAAGGAGAAGTCTGGAGAATTTTTTTACTAAAGTATTGTATTGCCCCCCCAAAAGTTATAGAAATCACCAATATACACTTACTACGTTGGCTGCCTTTCAACATAAGCTACTATACAAAACAGTATCGGCCAGAACGGACGGTAATCAGCCAAATACGGATGATAATCACTTTGTGTAATAGTAACCGTAGACCACTTATACAGCTTATAGTGTATGCTCTGAGCCTGTGTTTTTGTATATTTCTAGTTCTATGGTTCTTGTTCCCAGTTCCTTCAGTGTTTCTTGGCTCCTGTTTGCATTATTCTGGTATTTATGTTTGGAAATTTATCTTGTTGCAAGTTTTAGTGTTTTAAGTTATGCTCGGCTTTCTATCTCTGGGTCCTAGAGCCTTCTTTCCTTAAGGATTTACATGAGGACACTGCTGGGACAGTAAGGGTCAGTATGGTTTGGCGTTAGATTAGAGTTTAGAGAAAGATTTCAGAAAGTAGTTTTTTTATTATTATTATTATTATTATTATTATTATTATTTGTTTTGTTGCCTTTTGATTCATTACTGACTGCCATGGTTATCATCATCTCCAGTTCCAGTGGTAAGTGGCTAATCAAATTTTTGTTAGATTCTAGTAATAATACACGTTTGTTTATTTTCTTGCAAGTATCTGCTTGTTGTAGTATTTAGTTCTACTTTAAGTCCTAGGTGTATCTGAGTTCTGCTCCTGCAGTTCTACAGCAATTAAAGGTCTACCTAGGCTTGCCACAATGTAGAGCCACAGTCACTCTTAATAGTCCATGCAATAAATAGCAGATACCTAAAATCACATGTCACTTTGCTGCTACAAGCATTGGTGGTCGCTCTTACCTCCCCCGGGCATGCTCTCCTATGGCTGCAGCCCTGCTGCCGCTTTATTGTATCCCTTGTCTCCTGGATTCTATCACTTTATCCCTCCGACCTTTTAGGGTGTGTTCACACGTACAGGATCTGCAGCAGATTTGATGGTGCAGGTTTGAATCTGCAGCAGATCCGCAGCAGATCCTTGGGGGATTTAATGGCCCAGAGTTACTTTGCATTGAATCTGCAACTTCAAATCTGCTGCAGATCCTGTACGTGTGAATGCACCTTAAGGGCCCTATTCCACAGTAACGATAATCGGCCGGATCGCCCCAATTTGGCCCGATTCGGCCGATTATCGTTCGGTGAAATAGAGAGAACAATCAGCCGATGATCGTGTCATCGGTTGATCGTTCATTTAGGGCCAGACCTAAAATCACCGTTCCCCCACCACGCATCGCTACGGTTGACAAGCAGCAGCAGCATACATTACCTGTCCAGGCTTCTTCTCCGCGCTGTCTTCATCCCCGCGGCCTCTGATTGGCTGAGTGTGGCCTGTCAGCTGACCGGCCATTCTGAAGATAGAGCGCGCGGGACCCGGGGATGAAGACAGAGCGGAGAAGACGCCTGGACAGGTAATGTATGATGCCTGTTTACATTGTTGATCGGGCCCTCCTCGGCCCGTGGAATAGGACCCTAAGGGTGCATTCACACGTACAGGATCTGCAGCAGATCTTCAGCAGATTTGATGGCGCAGAGTGAAATACATTTGGCATGAATTGCATCTGTTCTGTTCTTTTTTTATAAGATTTGGATTTTTGGCATGCTTAGCACATTCTGCAACTTTTAAACAATAAATATTTAGTGTTTTACTCAACTTTTTCCCCCTTTTAGGGGAAAAAAACCAACTAAAGAAATTGCACGAAAAAATGTAATATTTTTTTCATATGTAAAAAAACAGTGATGCCGCTGTGTGATCCTTAGAGACGGCCTGGATGTCTCCTACCTATACATGCCCACTTTACGTTCTAGGGGAAATTTATCAATACTTTCAGTAGAAAGCTGGCAGAAAAATGTTACAACTTTTTGTGCAAAACACAAGTAAAAGTACGGAAGCGAAAGCTCAAAACTTCACATCCATTTTTTGCCAAAATCTACACACCCCAGTGGGTTGTTTTTTGGCTGAGGTTTCCGATGTCCATAGTGGCACCTGCTGTACAGTAAATCTATGTCTAATCTAAGCCTATGGCGGTATCCATGTTTTCCAGGCAGTCCTAGGGCTGCATCCACCTTCTCCAGGCAGCAGGCTTTAAATGCCAATCATTCAGGCTTGTGCAAACCAGAACTTTCATCAGATTCCCTCATCTCTACCACCCAAGAATCATGAACAAATAACGGGCATAAACCTTCAATAGAATCCCAGGAGTTTCAGTACGGATCCCATAGTCATAGTGCTGGGAGGGAGTCCGAAGCTAAACATTTATATACAGGGTAGGTCACAGCTGTGTATTATGGCTGACATCCAATGCAAAGCTTCAGGTGTGGAGCCACTGGTTGGGGAATGATGGGAGTTGTAGTTTTCTACTATCTGGAGAGGCATAGGTTAGGGAATAATTGTAGTTGTAGTTTTCTAATATCTGGAGAGGCACAGGTTGGAGAATGATGGGAGTTGTAGTTTTCTACTATCTGGAGAGGCATAGGTTGGGGAATAATTGGAGTTGTAGTTTTCTAATATCTGGAGAGGCACAGGTTGGGGAATGATGGGAGTTGTAGTTTTCTACTATCTGGAGAGGCACAGGTTGGGGAATAATTGGAGTTGTAGTTTTCTAATATCTGGAGAGGGGAGTTGTAGCTTTGTAACTGCTGGAGCGGCATAGGTTATGGAATGATGGGAGTTGTAGTTTTCTACTATCTGGAGAGGCACAGGTTGGGGAATGATGGGAGTTGTAGTTTTCTACTATCTGGAGAGGCACAGGTTGGGGAATGATGGGAGTTGTAGTTTTCTACTATCTGGAGAGGCACAGGTTGGGGAATAATTGTAGTTGTAGTTTTCTACTATCTGGAGAGGCATAGGTTGGGGAATGATGGGAGTTGTAGTTTTCTACTATCTGGAGAGGCACAGGTTGGGGAATAATTGTAGTTGTAGTTTTCTACTATCTGGAGAGGCACAGGTTGGGGAATAATTGTAGTTGTAGTTTTCTACTATCTGGAGAGGCACAGGTTGGGGAATGATGGGAGTTGTAGTTTTCTAATATCTGGAGAGGGGAGTTGTAGCTTTGTAACTGCTGGAGCGGCATAGGTTATGGAATGATGGGAGTTGTAGTTTTCTACTATCTGGAGAGGCACAGGTTGGGGAATGATATTGAATGATGGAAGTTGTAATCTTACAACTGCTGGAGAGTCAAAGGTTAGAAAATAATGGGAGTTGTAGTTTCTGAGCAGCCAAACCAAAATTTGGAGAAACATGAGATTTGTAGTTTTGGCACCAGGTTGAGGAGGAATAATGGGAGTTGTAATTCTGCAACAGGCGCAGAGCCGCAGGTTCCTCAGTTAGCAACGTGGAGTGTAGCCTGAAGATCATAGCATGCTGGGAGTAGTAGTTTCCCATTAGGTGGAGAGCCACTGGCTGGGGTCAATGAGTAAGCATTTCTATGACTGTCCACTAATAATAACCTGCCGGGTGCTAATACCGAATGTGAGGGGCGGCTTCCAGCTATAGCCTTTCTGTACTGGGGTCCATATTATATTATAACCCTTAGAAGGATCCACCAGGCTTCTACTGAAGTCTACAGCGACATGTGGCCCTCTGATCTACTCTGCATATTCACAAGGACACAGAGTGTTGCTTTATACATAAGATATAATTATTAAACCTTTACATTTTGGTTGCAGGAATAGGAAATATCTCTGCAGTCTTTACAGGAATTACACTTTATGAGTTCCTTAAAGGGGCAGTACACCTGGTATTCTATGGTGAATAATCAGACACGGCGGAGCACTGTATATGCTGCCGCCTGTCATTACTCAGGAACGTCTCACACTTACTGTGTTATTGTTTTTTTTCCCCAATGACTTTAGACATAATCACTCTATAGACCATGTGTACAGAGAGTATATGCTGCCTACAGTGGTGAAAAGTGGTACTGCAAGTGACAGGAGTGAAGTGTGTCCTTCAAAAATATCACAACCCCCTCGTCTCAAATATGTTTTTACCTTTCCCAAACAACTTCCCCGACACCAGTAAATGACCTTCTAAAAGTGGAAATAAAGCCAGGACTATGATAATGTCCTTTTAACTTTCACGTAAATTCAACCACAAAAAAAATCCCGTCAAACTGATAAGTCCTCACCTGATTACTGACGGCCTCCCTATTCTGGACCCTGCAATGGTCTCAGCACTGGTGTAAAGTCTCCGTCCATATGTACAGGAGGCTCCGCCGTCTCCGCTGTCACCATGTGTCACCGGGACCCCTGTGTCCACTCTAACTATAGGAGGCTCATGGTATCCCAGAAGTCTGTGTTCCTCAACCTGCAGCATTCCAGTTATTGCAAAACTACAACTCCCAGCATGCACCAGCGGCTGAAGGCTATTATGCCATGATGGTAGTGGAGGTTTTTCAACAGATGGAGGGCAGAGTTATAAGATCACTAGAAATAAGAACTATATTACGGTTAATAAAGGGGTAGTTCACAAAAAATAAATAATAATAATAATTCTTTCAAATCAACAGGTGTCAGAAAATGCCAGAGATTTGTAATATCTTCTATTTAAAAATCTCCAGTCTTCCAGTACTTATCAGCTGCTGTATATCCTGCATGAAGTGAAGTATTCTTTCCAGCCTGGAGAACAGAAGAGGTTTTCTATGGGGATTTGCTGCTGCTCTGGACAGTTCTTGACACCACTTCCTGCAGGACATACAGCAGCTGATAAGAACTGGAAGACTGAATATTTTTTTAAAAAGAAGTAAATTACAAATCTCTTTCACTTTTAGGCACCAGTTGATCTGAAAGAAAAAAATATTTTTGCAAACTACCCCTTTAACACTTTTTGTGCTAAAATGATCCCAAACCCTGGAGATGTGCTCCGTGTCAGACACTTCACCAGGGCAATAAGAGCAAATGGCTGTGATCCTGATCAATATACCAACATGGACTGTAGATCAGCAAGGTGTATTGTAGGATGTAACACTGATCATCCGTCCATAGAGGCTATAATAAGCAGATAAAACAAGCTGAGGTGTTTGCTGGAGCCTTGCAGCACCACAGTGTTCCTTGTGGCCGTGTCAGGTACAGCAGATAACTTAGGGCATAGTATGATTTTTATTTATTTATTTTTTTTTTACACAGGGTGTAACATTTTGGGCATTATTTATTAAGCAGTTTGTGCTATTTTGGAGTTGTTGTTTTTTCCTGCTTGGATGGTGCGCGTTAGGGTTGTGGTTTAAGTTAGCTACTTTTCAACCAGATTTATCATGCACGATTTGTTTTGCACAAAAATATTGCACAACAGTCCTCCAGTCAGACCCTGGTGTTGTTGGTTGCCATTTATTTAGCCCCCCCAATATTTATCAAGGCCCACGCTCCTCATAACACAGCACAGAGATTATTGCGCAGATGATACCTTCCCCCCCTTAGCCTTAGAAGACTCGCACAATTACTATGTGTTATGCTACATTTACACGGAGCGATAATTCGCCCAATCGATCGTTTAACGATTTTGAAGCAACAATTTGGTTTTTAGAACAATCAGCGTTTAGACAAATAAATCGTTAGAAAAATCGTAAGAAAAATTGTTAATGTGATGGTTTTTAAGATTGCTGAAGCCCATCTTTTACATAAGGTGAATCTTCAAAAGACTTTACACAAAACAATCTGCAAATTTTTAGCAAACGATGAACGACGATTTGAGAACATGTTGAAAGATCAAAATGAACAATTTTTCGCTCATCGCTTGATGATGCTGTGTTTACACGGAACGATTATCGCTCAAATGCGATCCTATTTTATTGCGAAAATTCGAACGATAAATGTTCCATGTAAACGCAGCATAACAGACAATTTCTAGACAATTTTGTGCCTTGTTCAAGAAGGGGTGTGGTTTACTCATTAAGGGGTGTGGCTTAGCCGGAAATGGGTGTGGCTTGCAACTTCACATATGGCTTAAAGCATGGGTCTCCAAACTGCGGCCCTCCAGCTGTTGCGAAACCACAACTCCCATCATGCCTGGACAGCTAAAGCTTTGGATTTGGCTGTCCAGGCATGATGGGAAATGTAGTTTTGCAACAGCTGGAGGGCCGCAGTTTGGAGACCTATGGCTTAAAGCATACAGGTCAATAGAGATGAGTAAATCTCGAACCCAAGCGTTCAGCATTTGATTACCGGGGACTAAAGAAGTTGGATGCCGCCCTAAAGAGTCCTGTAAAAAAACAAATACAGCCATAGGCAGCCACTGGTAATCGAATGATGCACATTCACGTCCAGACGGACCCAAGTGTGCTGATGATTCACTCATGATCTCTACAGGTCAATAAGAAAAACAACTTTTGACATGTAGTCAAGGTCTGAGTCCTCACACCTCTCTCTCCCTGCTTTGTGTCTATGAGACCAAGATGGCCCCATAGACTTAAACTAGGAGTCAGTCCTGGTCACATGACAGGACTGATGCAAGCTTCCCCCTGCCTCGTTCTTGTGATTGGTTGGAGTCTAAATATTCGGACACCAATAAAAACTGATAAAGACTTTTCATCTGGCATTTCACATATTAAAAGTTTTTTTAATGACAAGTATGCTACTATTAGATGGTCTAAACACAGACTAGACAGTCAATGCACCAGATTTATCGATCAGGAGGCAGCACTGTGTTCATGCAGTAGTAGTCGCACAAGGGACAGCTTTGAATGTTCTAGGTGGACAGAAAGAAAAGGAAAATTATAAATTCTAACAATAATAATAGACCTGCCCTTAGGAGTTTCACACCTGTATGAGATGGCCACAGATACTCAATAGGGTAGTAGGGTTCCCATGTGTATCAGCCACTGTGACCCCAGAGGTGCCAAGCACAATAGTGTTCCCCCTCTTCCCCCTATACTGGAGGGTCTGCAGTGAGTTGGCTGTTATATATCACCCCCTACAGGAAACATGTCAAATTGTTCATAAAAGTGGTAAAAAGTTTCAGTATTTAATCTCCTAGGAACCTGGAGCCTGGGATTAATGGGATATAGGACGGCATTTAGCATTTTCTTTCTTCCCTCCTTATTGTTAGAGGATAAGACTGTTCACCTTTCCCATCCTTCCTATTTTAGCTATAGGTGGTGGTGGTGGTGGGGGGTCTATATTTAGCGATAGATGAGACTCTCAGGTATCAGAACGAAAGATTAGCGCGGCTCAAGCATGCTCGGAAACCTGGAAGTCTCAGCAATTGATTACCGGTGGCTGGAGAAGTTGGATGCAGTCCTAAGGAGTTCTGGAAAACATGGCTACAGCCTATAGCCACATGCCAGATGACGTGGCGGTAATCTCTAATTAGCACCCCTATATGTCTAGGATATCCCCCACTATAGACATATCATAAACAGCACTGTAATAATTTCACTCCTCCTCCTTGTGTTGAACAGAAGTCTGGGGGGGGGGGGCTGCTTGTCTTACAGCAGACAGGACTTTGAGTGACATCTTTGTAATGAAACATACAGTGGGAATACATTGTGTGCGCAGGGGAGACACAGCCATCAGGAAAGCACAAACCACAGGGAATATGAATTTCCTCTGCAGCCAGATCAGTAGTTCAGATCATTCCTGCAGCAAGGAAAGCAATTCAGATAACAACGTTAAAGGAGCCAATTGCCATTTAAAGGGGAATTCCACCTAAAGTTATACTCTGCATATGACGCATTACTACCCTGGCTATCACAGGGGCCGCACCACAGTCATAAAAACCTCCAAGAGGTGCTGCAGGGATCAGACTCTATACAGCATCATAGCCCATAGGTTATAGGGGTCTGTATACACACAGTACTATAATAATACTGGATCTTCTGACCTGCTGAGGCACATTACCAGGACTATAGGCAGCAGCTACTGGATATTCCTAGGAAGAACCTATAGGCGGCATTCCTGTAGGTTATGGCATGACTATGGGTATGAGCCAAATCTGAAGGTTCACGCCCCTGGTTAGTGCACAGCAGATAATGGTTGGCTAGATGAGATTGCTGGATTACCACTCTAGCCAGTGTATGGAGTCTTACAGGCAAGTATGTAAATAAGCCCCTCTAACATCTACTATAGGTAGCTACCCTGTAAGCCAATGTCCAACCCATAAAAGAGCCTTCAAACATAATTTGGGAGAAATCTGTAGACAGCGCGGGGTTACTGAGGGCTATTGGGTCGCAGGACTTCATCCGCATAGTATATGGAGTCTTACAGGCTATGCTTCCTGAAAAAATAGTATGCAAATTAGCTCCCCATCAGAAGGAAGCTGTCCCTCCAGTGCCACCTATAGGTAAGTTAATGTCAGTTACATAAAAGGGCCTTGAAACATGACTAGGGATATCAGCCAGTCTGTACACAGCTGTTTCAGGGCTCTTACCCCAGTGTAGAGCAGAATACTCGTTGGCTAGAAGAAACAAATAAATCTGAGGGTACCGAATTGTATAGAGGAGACCCAGGTGAGCCAATGCTTTCTAGGAAAAAAATAGCTTGACACTCCTAATCTCTCTAGTGCCACCTATAGGTAACTACCCTGTAAGTCAATGTATGCTTCATAACAATAAAAAAAAAAGCCTTGAAGCGTGACTAGGGATATCCTTGTAATGGAAAGACTTTTTGATGAGTTGATGCCCATGTACAGAGGCATGTCAGAACAAACAGAGCTGCAGTACAAAGCATTGGGGTGGGAAGAGCAGGGCTAGGAGTCTCTTATTAGAGAGGAGGTGGATTGAAAGCTAGAGTCACCCATCATAACACTGAATATACAATGCTGAGCATGACCACTATTTATCATTTCATGGCCACGACTGGACATCTGCTTTAGGCTGGGTTCACACTACGTATATTTCAGTCAGTATTGTGGTCCTCATATTGCAACCAAAAGCAGGAGAGGATTAAAAACACAGAAAGGCTCTGTTCACACAATGTTGAAATTGAGTGGATGGCCGCCATATAACAGTAAATAACGGCCATTATTTTAATATAACAGCCGTTGTTTTAAAATAACAGCAAATATTTGCCATTAAATGGCGGCCATCCACTCAATTTCATCATTGTGTGAACAGATCCTTTCTGTGTTTTCAATCCACTCCTGGTTTTGGTTGCATTATGAGGACCACAATACTGACTGAAATATACGTAGTGTGAACCCAGCCTTAAAGAGTCGCTGTCCTTTAGAAAACCCTTTGTAATGTCATAGAGACATGTTAAAAGTTTTGATTGGTCTGGGTGTGAGGTTTCAGACCCGTACTGACTGTGAGGATGAGCCGAGAGAGGACCGACTGCCGACGCTGCATCATGTGCATCTCCTAATGCCCCTTTACAGACATAGGCCGCACTGCATTGCATTCTCTCCTGCTCGTTCTTATGATCGGTACAGCTCTAAACAATCAGATCCAAACCGATCAATAGTTTTTCCAAACAACAGTGACACTTTAAGGTGCATGAATGAGGTTATAATGTATATCTAGACAAGGCGTGAATAAAGTCCCCTCTCCATACTACATAAAGCCAACATGCCGGTGACCTGAGGTTTATAGATCAAAAGGAGGTGGTGTCCTGACCCTGCCTGGCATAAACAACCTCTAGATACGCCTGGCATGTTCCCTTGGCTGCTCCTAGGAGAGCTGTCCTTGCATTAAGTTTATACGATGTTTACAAACACGTTATCGCTATTTATCCTGCTATACATAGCCGTGTTACTGATACCACCTATCTAGAATGACTCACTATACTGATGATGCACTCAATGCCATGCTGGCAGGCAAAGAATCAATGCCGAGAGGTGTGGTCTACAGCAACCCACATAGTCAGGGCTGCCAAGTGGTGTCTTCTTATCAGAGAACATGTTCTGGGAAAGTATCTGCCCCTCTCAATGTTACAACATATGGACAGAGCAAACAAAAATAGATGAGAGGTAAAGCCGTGCCAAGCTATAATAAAAATATCCATGTAAAGCGCAGAGCATTATACTCTGAAAAGAAGGGATGAGGCCGATGATTCACTTCTCCTTCTGATTTACGTCTTTTAGAAAAGGTATGCCGCGCCATCACCACCCTTAACCTGCTGGAGGTTCATTCCAGGACACCGGACAGGAACCAGATCATTCCCTTGCATGGGGCTGCGGAGAGCAGAGCTAACAATGATAATGTGATTGGATTTCATAGCAGGTAACAAAGAACAAAACTTCTCCCGTATATTACTAATAAATGAGGAGCAAGGGTTTCATTTCAGTAAGAACAAAGTGGCGCATGAAGGGCTGCAAGAGCCATAAGTTCACGCCACCGAGTCACACCATGCCACCTGAATGGCCGATGTATAAGCCGGCCATGGTTCAGAGGGATCTGGCCAGCACCATAGTATAGAAAGATAAAGAATTCCCGGCCACTGCTCTCGAGCCCAGTGCATGATGGGCAACAGCTCAAGGCCTCTGTTTATTTGGGGGTCCCGAGGACAGGACACTATGTGCAACCCAAAAGTAGAGCCAAGAAACAATACATAAAACAATGAAGAGAACCGTACAGCTGTAACATCCCAGCATCATCATACCTTTTACTGTCCCGGACCACCAGGGGTTATGATAAATCCCTTTATCGGCTTCAAAGACTAGAAAATTTATTGTCATGAACCCTTACATTGCCCCAGTCCAGCAGGCAGTTTAGCATCAATCCCCTCACTGCTCTAGACCACCAGGGACATCAGCATAAAACACTCAATGTCCTAGACTACCAGGGACATTATGATACACCTCTCTTTCGGAGTAGATCACTAGGAACTTTAATGTTATAAACCTCTTTACTAGGAAAGGAGAAGCTTTACCCTTTCACTGTTTTAGACTACCAGGTATTTTATTATGAACCCCTTGACTTCTCTAGATCATCAAGTAGTTAAGCATAAGACCCTTTAATGCCCTAGACTACCAGGGACATTATGCTACACCTCTTATTCATTCTAGACCACCAGTAACTACAGAATAAGCCCCTTCACTGCTTTAAACCACCAGAGACTTTATCATAAACCCCTTCATTGACTTAGACTACCATTTACTTCCCTAGACCACCAGGGACAAACCCAGTCATGGCCTTAAACAACCAGGAACTTTAGCATAAGCTTTTTCCTCATCCCACCAGCTCTTTATCATTATCCCTTTTTAAAGCTTCAGACCCACAGGGACAATATCATGAGCCCTTCACAGCTCTAGTCCACCAAAGACTTTAACATTAGCGTCCTTACTGCTCCAGACCACCAAGGGCTTAAGCTTTACCCCCCTCCACCACCACCACAGAACAGCAGGGACCTCTACATGAATCTTTTCTTCACTCATGGCAGCGGGTGGTGTCACCGATAACTAATTCTCCCCCTTTCTGACCTTAAATAACCAGGTCTTATAACCTTTAATCCCTTTAAAAATAGTTGCATGGAGGCATTACTGTATAGTGAATGGCTGCATTGTTTGGGCATTGCCATTACTGTGCAATATACAGTATGCAATACTCAGATCTGAACATGCGGCCACAATGTGTATATATACTGTATACATGCAGCTTCAGGCTGGGTTCACACTACGTATATTTCAGTCAGTATTGTGGTCCTCATATTGCAACCAAAACCAGGAGAGGATTGAAAACACAGAAAGGCTCTGTTCACACAATGGTGAAATTGAGTGGATGGCCGCCATTTAATGGCAAATATTTGCTGTTATTTTAAAACAACGGCTGTTATATTGAAATAATGGCCGTTATTTACTGTTATATGGCGGCCATCCACTATATTTCAACATTGTGTGAACAGAGCCTTTCTGTGTTTTTAATCCACTCCTGGTTTTGGTTGCAATATGAGGACCACAATACTGACTGAAATATACGTAGTGTGAACCCAGCCTTAAGCTTCTCTTATAATATTGGTTGCTATATTCTAGAAACTTTCGTTTGCTCTCACAGCCCTTGCAGAGTATATATCATCATTTTCATTGGTCCATAGTGTGTATATGAGATTACTGCAGTCTAAGACCTGTGAAGGATCTGCAGGTAGAATCTGATATCCCTTAACCGGGTCCACTGTAAGTTGAGATCTTTGCTTCTTCTAAGGGCCCTATTCCACCGGACGATTATCGTTAGCATAATCGTTAACGATTAACGATCTCAAACGACCGCTATTGCGAAAGACCTGAAAACGTTCACTCATTTCCATGGAACGATAATAGTTACTTATGATCGTAATTGCGATCGTTTCTTCTTCCGTATTTCTTCGCTATTGCGTTCGTATCTATTGCGAACGACCGAACGATGTCTTATTCAATGCGAACGATTTGCAAACGTTTTGCGAACGAGCAACGATAAAAATAGGTCCAGGTCTTATAAAGCGATCAACAATTTCTCGTTCGGTCGTTAATCGTTAACTGCATTTCAACCGAACGATTATCGTTTAGATTCGAACGATTTAACGATAATCTGAAAGATAATCGGCCGGTGGAATAGGGCCCTAAGGGTTATATTGGGTAACTGCGTGTGTGGCATGCGGAGGTCAGCCATAAATCCAAAGTGCGTCTGTCTTGTATTGTTTCCGAAGGCCAAGTATCCAAGGCATTCTCACTTCAGACACTCATGGCATACCCCAGGCGGAAGGACCATTCATACCCCAGGCCAAGGGACCATTCATACCCCAGGCTGAGGGACTGTTCCTACCCAAGGCCAAGGGACCATTCATACCCCATGCCGAGGGACAATTCATACACCTGGCCAAGCGACTGTTCATACCGTAGGCAGAGGGACCATTCATACACCTGGCCAAGCGACTGTTCATACCCCAGACTGAGGGACTGTTCCTACCCCCGGCCAAATGACTGTTCCTACCCAAGGTTGAAGGATTGTTCATACCCCAGGCTGAGGGGCGATTCCTACCCAGGGTGAGGGACTGGTTAAAGCCCAAGACAAGGGAATGGTCATTCCCAAGGCCAAGGGACTGTTCATACCCAAGGCCAAGGGAGTGTTTATACCCAAGGCCGAAATGTTGTTTATAACCAAGGCTGAGGGACCGTTCATACCCCAACACTTCCCAGCTCGGTACACAGAGGGTCTCTCTACTGTATGTGTCGTATTCATCCAGCTCATGGACTTTTTTATTTTCTCGCCTTATATTGAAGGGATATAGAATTGTAAGGATTCTTCTTACAGTCTCTCTCCATGTACCGGTAGCCAGGAGCAAATTTTCGAGTTTGAACCATTTGTTCTGATTCCAAATTTTCATCCTCCAAGAAATGTTGTGATTGAAACCAACAGTTAGGAAGTATTACAGGGATGTGAGCGCAGTGCGCCCGACACATCAAGAGCAAGAAAGGCTTGAAGCCATGGTGTTCTGTGATGCTTACATGCAAATATATTAGCATTATAAAGCACAGCAGGAGCCTTGTGTCTCTTTTTCTAAGTGTTTTGTCCTCTAGAAAGGAAACACTGGTGAGCCGTATCGTGACACTGAGGTTGCAACACATCCATTGAACATGAAAAAGAAATACCATAGAGAAAACTCGGAGACTTGCTGCTTGAGAGCTCAACCTCCAAAATAAAGCAAAATTCTGGTCAAACAAAAACATATCTGCAAAAGAGACCTACTTATTGTGAGCTGACAGGTTGCTGCTGAATGTATAGGACTCATGGCTGGACTCACAGAGCCCTACATGGCTGGACTCACAGAGCCCTACATGGCTGGACTCACAGAGCCCTACATGGCTGGACTCACAGAGCCCTACATGGCTGGACTCACAGAGCCCTACATGGCTGGACTCACAGAGCCCTACATGGCTGGACTCACAGAGCCCTACATGGCTGGACTCACAGAGCCCTACATGGCTGGACTCACAGAGCCCTACATGGCTGGACTCACAGAGCCCTACATGGCTGGACTCACAGAGCCCTACATGGCTGGACTCACAGAGCCCTACATGGCTGGACTCACAGAGCCCTACATGGCTGGACTCACAGAGCCCTACATGGCTGGACTCACAGAGCCCTACATGGCTGGACTCACAGAGCCCTACATGGCTGGACTCACAGAGCCCTACATGGCTGGACTCACAGAGCCCTACATGGCTGGACTCACAGAGCCCTATTTGGCTGGACCCGCGGAGCCCTATTTGGCAGGACTCACAGAGCCCTACATGGCTGGACTCACAGAGCCCTATTTGGCTGGACCCGCGGAGCCCTATTTGGCAGGACCCACGGAGCCCTATTTGGCAGGACTCACGGAGCCCTATTTGGCAGGACTCACGGAGCTCTATACGGCCGGAGTCATGGAGCCCTATATATATATATATATATATATATATATATATATATATATATATAGTAGGATGTCAGTCCTGCCTTTATGTTGTTTCATGTCAATCCATGATAGAGATGTGCTCCAGCCAGTAGAGGGCTGAGACCATCAGATCATATAGATGGCTATATTACTGGTAGCAACAGGAGGCTCTAATGGTGCGGGGGCTACCTGGGCTGTGTCCAGCCCTGCAATACTGCCACTTTTTCTTCACTGCTCCTAAACACCTTCAGCTCCTCCAGCTGTTACAAAACTACAACTCCTATCGTGCCTGGGATTTGTAGTTTTGCAATAGCTTTAGAGCTAAGTGTTCCCCATCCCTGCCTCTAAAGGGTGTGACTCAGAATACTGTCTATAATGTGAGAATAGTGAGTGCAGCTCTGGGGTATAATACAGGCTGTAACTCAGGATCAGTAATGTAATGTATGTACACAGTGGCCCCACCAGCAGAATAGTGAGTGCAGCTCTGGAGTGGTGATTGCAGCTCCAATTAGTTTTGGGTGTGGTCCTGCTCTGAGAGGCTGTGCGTGTCTGCTGCTCCTGAGCTCCAAGCAAGGAAGATCTGCCCCTGGGCCTGCTCTCTCCTCCCCAGGGGGGGAGCAGGTTTCCAGGCATGAGCGAGAGAGGCGAGGTCCAGGCTTCTGTTTCCCGAGGTAGGCCGCCGGGGAGCAGGAGAGGCCAGCAAGTGGCCTGTACACCTGAGGATTCGGGGATGAGTCGTTCCACCAGGAGTCGCAGTAACTCCATTCCTACTCTCCCCACTGAGGCTGTGGACAACCGAAGAAGCCGAAAGGTTTCCAAAAAGGAAGAATCTACCTCAGGAAAGCAGAGTGCCACCAGCAGAAAGCCAGGTACTTCTGGGAGAAAGCTGAGTGCTCACGGGGGTGAAGCCGACCTCGGTGAGGAAGGCTGGGGAGTGCAGAGGGCCCGGGAGTCTCTCTCCACCTATGGCTCCCGGGTCATGAGCCACCTCCGTGAGTATGAAGAAGCCAGCAAGTCTCTGAGGAGGCTCCGGGAGGAACTGCGCTACGCCCGTGCCAGGGCTAACCAGGCTACAAAGAAAAAGAAGTCTGAGATCCAGGCGGAGGTAAAGAGACTTGAAATGGAAATAAAAGATTTGGAGGAGAGGAAGGCGGAGATACGGGAGATGAGTGGTGGATTTAAAGAAAAACTTATAAATGATGACCGTTTCCGGGAG
Source organism: Dendropsophus ebraccatus (assembly GCF_027789765.1). Taxonomy (NCBI): domain Eukaryota; kingdom Metazoa; phylum Chordata; class Amphibia; order Anura; family Hylidae; genus Dendropsophus; species Dendropsophus ebraccatus. The sequence goes on from NC_091464.1 coordinate 90,918,771, forward strand.
ATGGCTGATAACAGAGAAAGAAGGTTGATGGGGCTGCAACCTGAAAGCCAGGTGGATGATGATGATGATGATGATGACGACAACAACGATGAGATGGATGAAGACCAACAGCCAGACCCACCTGGCAGCCTGCAGCAACACCAGCAGGCTCCGTACAGTGGGCCCCCTGCACAGCAGCCAGTGGTGACACCTGCCGACTCAGGGGAGGACAGTGACAGCAGTGGCCAGGGAGGGGCGCTCATGGCCCAGATTAGGATGATCGAGTCCCCATTGTGCCCTCAGAACTTTGTGTTTGGAGATGAACTCCCAGAGGAGGCACCTGGGGGCAAGAAGGGAAAGACCAAGGCAAAGCAGCAAGAAGTGGTGAGTTACATCTACACCCCCCTCCCTGAGACCCCTGAGCCGGCCGCAGGGTCGGTTCATTGTGCGAGCCCCGTTACCCAGCCCAGCCCGTGTTCTGTAGTGGACTCGGTGCAAAGGTGCGGGGAGAATACAGATACTAAAAGGGCGCTGAGCTCCAGCCTTGTTTGCAGTAACAGGGATGGAGCAGAGAAGGCATCGGCTAAACGGCCGGACAGTGAGGGTGGCCCAGCGGTGGGCAAAAAGGCAGACTCCGGTGCTGTAGTTCGCTCCCCTGTGGGAGGGGGGGGTGACCCAGTGCCGGAGGTAGTTGTGGTGGCTCCAGACGCTCCCAACAAGACTGGCCAAATAAAAACTGCAAAAAGAAAAATTTTGTTTTGTATTGGTGCCACTGATCCCGCTGATCAGCGGCACTTGGACAATGCTAAAGACACTGCTGATGAGGCGGAGGGCACTAAAAAGAACAGAGTTGGGATGGCCTCTAGACTGGGCAAGCAAGCTGTCCGGTCCCTTAAAGGGCCAGCGGAGGCTGTCCCAGCTCTAGTGCCCCGGGATGCTGAGGCAAAAAGGATAGCAAAAACAAAAGAATCATTATCATCCTGTGCTGCATCTGCTGCTGGTCCAGCCAGTGTAAATGAGGGAGGGGATGGGGGTGCGGGGTGTATGAATGATGAAGTGATGGAGTGTGGGGTGACCAGGGGCAGTGTTATTGGGGGTGGTAGTGATGTTGTTATGGGGGGTGGTGATGTTATTGGGGTTGGGAATGATGTGATCGCGGAAAATGTTATTGCAGGTAGTGGTAATGTTACTGGGGACAATGTCATTGAAGGTGGTGATGCTGTTATTGGGGGTGGTGGTGATGTTATGGGGGGGATTGGGGAAGTTACTAGAGACAATGTTATTGGGGGAGGTGGTGATGGTGGTGTAGGGGCAGGGACTGGTCCGGTTGCACCCCCAGCAGTGACGGCCCCTAGGAGAAGTTATGCGGGGGCCGCTGCTGCTGGGGGAGGTAGAATGCCCTCCTCGTCTCCAGGCTCTGGGGACGGCATGTTGCGACGGCGTTTCCTGGAGGCTCTTAAGAAGGGGGAAAGATCGATCAATGTAGAGGGAAGAGAGGTTGATCTATCCTACTGGATAGAAAGGCATGGCCTTGCTGCCTTCCGAGAACAAAGAGGAGGGGAAGCCACTTCCCTTCCAACAGCCGGGCAGGGTGGTTTCCGTAGGAATGTGGTTCGTCTTCGGTGGCGGGGCAGTGATACATGTCCTTCAAGGACCAAGGTGGTTGAGCTTCTGCTGAAGATGAGCTTCAAGGCAACTGACATCTATGCTTTGATACATCCTCATGGTACACCTGAGTTCGATGTCAGTTTTGTTCGGCCGGAGGGGCTTGAGCTTTTCTGGTCGAACTATGAATTGATAAAGAACGAGCCCGGCTGGCGGGATTTTGCCGTGCAGGCATTGTCTCGCCAAAATGAAGTCAAGAGAGTGACCGTCTTGACCCGTAATGAGTCACTCTCTTGTGTGGATATCATGACATGGTTAGGGCGGTACGGTGAGGTCATTGGTATTCCACAAAAAAATAGGGATGAGTTTGGCATCTGGTCAGGGGCCTGGACGTTTGTGGTAAAACTCAGACGTTCAGGAAATACGGTTACCCATATTCCATCTTCTGCCTTCCTCGGGAGAGATCGTATCCAGATCTTCTACCAGGGTCAGCCGAAGCTCTGTCACAGGTGCGGCGACCCCACACACTTCAGTGCCAACTGTACGGTACAGAAATGTGCCTTGTGTGGGGGTGTAGGCCATCATGCTGCATCTTGTGCGGAGATTAGGTGTCACCTGTGTGGTGACTTAGGTCACCCTTTCAGTCGTTGTCCTCGTTCCTTTGCCAATGCGGTCTTGGCCCCGGCGGGTGAAGGCCATGAGCTGGAATCTGCTGGGGAGGGGACTAGCAGAGGTGGAGGAGCTGAGGGGCCAGTGAGGAATAGCAAGAAGACGACGCCAGCGAGACTGAGACGTCTTGATAAGCGCCAAAAGGAGAGGGCCATGGGGGAATCCCAAGTTACTGGGAGAACCTCTGGTCCTGTTCCAGAGGCCAATCATGCTGCTGAGGCCCTGAGGGATGATGAACTGAATGAGGAGGTCAGGAGGTTGCGTAGAGAGGAAGGTGCTGTCACCCCTGAGTCGTCCCAGTGTGGGAGCGCGAATGAGGATGACGGGCAGGGATGGCAGGAGAAGAAACGTAAGCGGGGTACAAGTAAAAAAAAGGGAGATTTGAGATCTTCTCCTATCCTGGACCAGGTGCCAAAGGAAGGTGAGACTTGCTCCCCTCTGATCGGTCTTTCCAATCAGTTCCAAGCCCTCGACAACATCTCTTCCTCTCTAGAGGAGGAAGCTGAGGGTGAGGTTATGAAGGTGGCGGCAAAGCCTCCAGGGGGCGCCGAGTCTTTTTCTCCTGGGGAGGTTATGTCCTCAGGGGAGGGGACTGGCCCAGAGTCTGGGGACGAGGACGGTAATATTGATAAGCCTGGTGATATGGACACTTCTGTATCACTAAAAAGGGTTAAGAGTTCTTCTGACGTGGAGTGTGAGGAGGGTAAGAAGGGGGGTGGGAAGAAGAAAGCCATCGAACTCAATCACCCATGATGGCGGCACCCTCTCCGTTGACGCTGGCTTCCATTAATGTAGCCAGCATTAAGTCAGATACGGCTAGATTTGCGGCCTATGATTATTTTGCCCATGTTAATGCTGACATTTTCTTTTTGCAGGAGACCAGGCTTACAGACATGTCATCTATATTTAAAGCCAGAAGGGAATGGAGGAATGGGCCCTCCTACTGGTCTCTTGCGGCCGAGCCGTATAGCGGGGTGGCGGTACTTTTTGCCGCACCGGTAGAATGCCGACGGGTTATTGAGTTAGAAATGGGGAGGTGCCTGATTCTAGATATCCTCATGAAGGGACAAGAACTTCGCCTTATTAACATCTATGGTCCACAGTCCAAGTGGGATCGGAAGTGTCTCTTTATGAGGATCAAGCCCTATCTTTTTACAAGTCGGCAGGTGGTCTTTGGAGGGGACTTCAATGCTGTCACGAGGCCCCAGGATAGGGGAGGTTCCAGAGACAAGCTGACTTATGATGGCGTCGCCCTTAATAGTATAGCTAGTGAGGCTCGCCTGGTGGATGTCCACATCCGGCATACACCAGGCCACGCGGGATTCACCTATCATAGGGGTAGTTGTAGGTCCAGGATAGACAGGTTTTATTTAAAGGAGGAAGCCGTCTCTTCAGCGGTGTCCGTTGTTGAGGTGGAGTTCTCCGACCACTGTTTAATTTTGTTTTCTCTGAATGTTACAGAGACCCCCCGGATGGGTAGAGGCTACTGGAAGCTCAATTCATCTCTCTTGGAAGAAGCGGAAATAAGACAGTCCTTTGAGGATTTTCTTCAGAGCCAGGTACCATTGCTGGGCCTTTGTAGCAGTAAGTCAGAGTGGTGGGAGATGTTCAAAAAAAGGGTTGCGAGATTCTTCCGCCAGCTCTCGAGCCTCAGGAGTCTGGACAGGTATCGCCTGTACCAGGGCCTGAGGAAGAAACTTGAACGTCTTGTCTCGACTGGAGGTAGTCGTGATGATATCTCCAGAGTGAAAGCCTTGCTAATGAAGTGCCAGTATGATAGACACGCATCTTTGGTTTTTGAGAGGGATTACGGGAAGTACCGCTCGCCCGACCCTTACAGAAACTGCAAGATGTCAGTGAATAGTAAAATCGTCTCAGGACTGATTGATAGTACAGGATCCCTGAAAAGGTCCAGATCAGGGATCCTGGAGGTCGTCAGATCCTTTTACTCGCACCTCTTGGGGAGGAAGGATCTAGATCGGGATAGGGCCTCGGCTTTCTTGACTGAAACCGTACCTGAACCAGGGGTAGACCCCTCTCTTGACGTTTTGACAGAGATGATCCAAGAAGAGGAAGTCAGGGTGGCTATTGATGGTCTTGCCCTCAAGAAGTCACCCGGTCCAGATGGCTTAACATCTGAGTTCTATAAGACCTTTAAGGACACTTTGGTTCCCCTCTTGACTGAAGTATTTAATGAGTGTCTCTCCTCGGGCACTCTGCCGAGGTCAATGAGGAGGTCAGCCTTGATCATCTTGTCAAAGGGTAAAGACCCGTCCCGCATTGAGAATTGGCGTCCCATAGCGCTTCTCAATGTGGACAGAAAGATTCTGGCAAAAGTGCTGTTTAATCGGCTGGTGAAGTTTGCACCCCAGCTCCTTTCGGGGGCCCAGCATTGCTCTGTTCCAGGCCGCAGTACCTTTAGTGCTGTGCTCGGTGTCCGGGAGGCTGTGGAGCAGGGTAGGGCAGGTCACTGGAAGGGGTACTTGCTGTCCTTGGATCAGGCAAAAGCCTTTGATCGGGTTAACCACGAGTACCTCTGGTCTGTTCTTCTGAGATATGGCCTGCCGGGGGGGTTTGTTGATTGGCTTAAGACCTTGTATGCAGGGGCAGAGAGTTTCCCGCTTGTGAATGGTTGGATTGGCCGCTCTTTTGAGGTTGGGTCTGGTGTCCGTCAGGGTTGCCCTTTGAGCCCACTGTTGTACGTGTTTGCAATTGATCCATTCCTTAGGAGGATTGATTGTAGACCGTTGGCAGGGGTGACAATGGACCCTGCGGTGCCGGATTCCACTCTGAGGGTGGTAGCGTACGCCGATGATGTCACCATATTCGTCTCCTCGCAAGAGGAGGTGCGGTGTGTGATGTCAGAGGTGGAGCGCTACTCAGAGGCATCTGGGTCCAAGATCAACCAGGATAAGTGTGAGAGTCTCTGGCTGGGAGGTGGAGATCCTGGATTTGATCTCCCGGACACCCTTCCAGAGCCCCAGGAGTCTGCAAAAGTTCTCGGCATCGAATTCGGCCAAGGGGATTACCCCAAACAAAACTGGGACAGCAGGCTTAAGATCGCCGCTCAGAAGGTGGATCAGTGGAAGGGTTGGTCTTTGACCCTCAGGGAAAGGGTTAACCTGATCAAAACTTTCCTGCTCCCTTTGTTGATATATCTGGGCAGTGTTTGCATTTTGCCAGAACCGCTCTGGACTCGGGTCTACAGTGTGTTCTTCCAACTGTTATGGGGGAATAGACTGAACCTAGTCAAGAGGGAGGTTACTTACCGTACGAGGAGACAAGGGGGGTTGTGTATGGTCAACCCCGTGGTGTTCCTGGTGAATACCTTTCTTAAGACCAACATTGCAAACCTCTGGAAAGAGAGGGCTCCTCCGTGGGTATTCTCCTGTAGGGGATGGTTTCGGCCTTTCTTCCAGGAATGGGAGACAGGAGGGCAAGTGAAGGATCTTCGCACACCACATGGGCATCTTCCGGCTTACGCTACCATGGTTCTGAAGGTCATTCGTCGGTGGGGTTTGGGGATGTGGGAGATTAGGACTCTGTCGAGGAAATTCCTTGACAATAGGGTCCTGTCATCCCATTTCCAAAAACCGCTGGCGCTCAAGGATTGCCCAAGCCGGGATCTGGAGGTTGGTTTGGGCCTATTGAATTCCATCAGGATCCCCTTGAAGTTTTGGGACTTGGCTTGGCGCTGCTTCCATGGGAAACTGTATGTGAGGGACAATCTGAAGTGCAGGAGCTCTGAGGATCGGGGATGTCCCCGGGAGGAGTGTGAAGGCATGCTGGAAAGCATGGAGCATTTTCTGCTTCATTGTCCCTTTAATACAGAGGTTTACAACAGGGTGGGCGCTTCCATCGGGTGGCCCAGGTTGGCCCGCCTCTCCTATGCGGAATGGGCCTATGGAGCATTCAGAAACCTTGGTGGCTGGGACCGGAGCACTTTATTCCTAGTCAGCATAGTGGTCAGGTACCACACGTGGAGTGCACGGTGTTTAGTGTCGACGCAACGTAAAATCCTCCCTGTGGATGAGTTGGTTAGGGGCACACTCGGTGACCTGGTGAAGGTGCGTTCTTTGGAGTACGAGAGGCTGGGGGCTGGTAGGGCCTCTTGTCTTTGGAGGGGCTTTGCCTATAAGGTTCCTTAGCCTGCGTCTCCTCTCCTGGTGGTGGGCTGATGCTAACACCCTAGTCTTTTGTTTTGTGCTCTAGCTGTATAGGAATATAGGGCTTGCAGGTACTGAACTTGGGCTTTCGGGCTGTGTGTGCGGCTGAGAAGCCCCACTATGGTTTGCTGTGTATGTTTGTGTATATTATTAGTGTGTGTATTATTAGTGTGTTTATTTGTGTATATAGTTTGCATATTTCGTCTCCACCTGGGGTTGGGTTTTAGTGTTAGGTTGGGTGGTGGGTTATATGGGGGGAGGGGGTTTCTGGGGACTTTAGTATAAACAGAAAATCCTGGGCTGGTTCATGGACGTCTGTTATCATGTACTGGGGGCATGGGATGCGGGACCAGCTCAGGGCCCAAAAAAAAAAAAAAAAAAAAAAAAAAAAAAAAAAAAATTATAATTGTTATGGTGTTTGGTGTAGGGCTCTATGTATATATTCATTTATGTATTTATTTGTGCATTTATTTAGTTTTGTGGAATGCAACCGGATCAGGGGGTTAGTGTACAGTATAGTTATGTTAGTTATTGTTAGTTAAGTTAAGTTTCATAGTGTTATTATTGTGGTGTTTGTGGAAAAATCTAGTTTGCACGTGTGGGGGATAATACAGCGGTGCGTTTGGTGAGTGTGAGGCTGGACCAGCCAATACGCTTATGGACTTTTATGGACTTGTATATATTGTACAGTTATGTTATTTATATTATTGGTTTGTTGTTATGTTTTATATTTTTAAATAAAAGATCTACAGGCTGTAACTCAGGATCAGTAATGTAATGTATGTACACAGTGGCCCCACCAGCAGAATAGTGATTGCAGCTCTGGAGTATAATACAGGATGTAACTCAGGATCAGTACAGGATCAGTAATGTAATGTATGTACACAGTGACCCCACCAACAGAATAGTGACTGCAGCTCTGGGGTATAATACAGGATGTAACTCAAGATCAGTAATGTATTGTATGTACACAGTGACCCCACCAGCAGAATAGTGAGTGCAGCTCTGTGGTATAATACAGGATGTAACTCAGGATCAGTAATGTAATGTATGTACACAGTGACCCCACCAGCAGAATAGTGACTGCAGCTCTGGGGTATACTACAGGATGTAACTCAGGATCAGTAATGTAATGTATGTACACAGTGACCCCACCAGCAGAATAGTGACTGCAGCTCTGGGGTATACTACAGGATGTAACTCAGGATCAGTACAGGATCAGTAATGTAATGTATGTACACAGTGACCCCACCAACAGAATAGTGACTGCAGCTCTGGTGTATAATACAGGAGGGTTAGTATAGGATAAGCAATGTAATAAATCTACTACCATTAATGTCATATAAACTGTATAATGTGATGAGTTGTACAATGGAGCCCAGTAGATCGGATAAACTTGGAGGTAACCTGATGTTGTGATCTTCCAGGCGGCTCCCTTCCCCATCTCCTCTGAACGGTTGCCCAGCACAATATGTCAGTGATAATACTTACAGCTGTAATCGTGTTTTCACTCTTGTCATCAAAATATCATGACATTTTAATACCTTATTCCCCACTCTCCGCTCAATATAAAACAGTAGCAGGATAGAGTGTTTGATGGCGGAGAGCTCAGATACGGCTTGCTGAGGAACACTCCACAGATTACCTCTCTACTCCATCTGCTTAGTTTCTATGAAAACTTATTTAGGGCTGAGGGCAAAAGGTAAAATCCTGGAGGAGTGAATGGAGTCCCTCAGAAGTCGGACCGTTCAGGGAGACACAAAGTTACTCTTTATTGTGGAAGGGATTTAAATGAACACAAAGTATCAGTCCTGTCCCCACATCTGGGAACCTGCTACATAGCAAGTGTGAACAAGGCAACAAATGGCAGCATCTACAGCACCGGAACGGCCAGAGGAGATGGCTCTGAAAGCCAATGATGACACTTAGATTGCATTTTGTATATGATGATCACCAGCAGAATATGACCTCTAAAGGATTGTTCATCATTTTTTTTTCTTTCAAATCAACTGGTCAGCAAGTGCCAGAGACTTGTAATTTACTTTTATTAAAAAATCTCAAGTCTTCCAGTACTTATCAGCTGCTGTATGTCCTACAGGAAGTGGTCTATTCTCTCCAGTCTGACACAGTGCTCTCTGCTGCCACCTCTGTCCATGTCAGGAACTGTCCAGAGCTATAACATATCCCCAGATAAAACCTCTCTTGCTTTCCAGACTGGAAATAATACACCACTTCCTGCAGCACCTGATAAGTACTGGAAGACTGCAAGTAAATTACAAGTCTCTGGCACTTTCTGCTGTATGTCCTGCAGGAAGTGGTGTATTCTTTTCAGTCTGGAGAGCAAGAGAGGTTTCTATGAGGATCTGCTGCTGCTCTGGACAGTTCCTGACATGGACAGAGGTGGCAGCAGAGAGCACTGTGTCAGATTGCACTTCCTGTAGGACATACAGCAGCTGATAAGTACTGGAAGACTAGAGATTTAAAAAAAATAAATAAAAGTAAACTACAAATCTCTGGCACTTTCTGGCACCAGTTGATTTGAAAAATTGGTGAACAACCCCTTTAATGAAAAAGTCCCCCAGGATTAACATATAGCATATGTCACTGTGTTTGGAAGCTCAGTTGGTATAATTGTGGAAAAATCATCTGTCATTGCCAGCTGGAAGAGCCATAGAGGTATGGTGGTGGCACTGTGGTGGCTCTCACCACTTGCACTTCCCTGCCTCTCCCTCCATAATGGACAGCTAGGCCTCTCCCTCCATGATGGACAGCTAGGCCTCTCTCTCTCTCTCCATGATGGACAGCTAGGCCTCTCTCTCTCCATAATGGACAGCTACGCCTCTCCCTCCATGATGGACAGCTAGGCCTCTCTCTCTCCATGATGGACAGCTAGGCCTCTCTCTCTCCATGATGGACAGCTAGGCCTCTCTCTCTCTCTCCATAATGGACAGCTAGGCCTCTCCCTCCATGATGGACAGCTAGGCCTCTCTCTCTCCATGATGGACAGCTAGGCCTCTCTCTCTCCATGATGGACAGCTAGGCCTCTCTCTCTCTCTCTCCATGATGGAACGCTAGGCCTCTCTCTCCATGATAGACAGCTAGGCCTCTCTCTCTCCATGATGGACAGCTAGGCCTCTCTCTCTCCATGATGGACAGCTAGGCCTCTCTCTCTCCATGATGGACAGCTAGGCCTCTCTCTCTCTCTCCATAATGGACAGCTAGGCCTCTCCCTCCATGATGGACAGCTAGGCCTCTCTCTCTCCATGATGGACAGCTAGGCCTCTCTCTCTCCATGATGGACAGCTAGGCCTCTCTCTCTCTCTCTCCATGATGGAACGCTAGGCCTCTCTCTCCATGATGGACAGCTAGGCCTCTCTCTCCATGATGGACAGCTAGGCCTCTCCCTCCATAATGGACAGCTAGGTCTCTCCCTCCATAATGGACAGCTAGGCCTCTCCCTCCATAATGGACAGCTAGGCCTCTCTCTCTCCATGATAGACAGCTAGGCCTCTCTCTCTCTCCATGATAGACAGCTAGGCCTCTCTCTCTCCATGATGGAACGCTAGGCCTCTCTCTCCATGTTGGACAGCTAGGCCTCTCTCTCTCCATGATGGACAGCTAGGCCTCTCTCTCTCCATGATGGACAGCTAGGCCTCTCTCTCTCCATGATGGACAGCTAGGCCTCTCTCTCTCCATGATGGACAGCTAGGCGTCTCCCTCCATGATGGACAGCTAGGCCTCTCCCTCCATAATGGACAGCTAGGCCTCTCTCTCCATGATGGACAGCTAGGCCTCTCTCTCTCCATGATGGACAGCTAGGCCTCTCTCTCTCCATGATGGACAGCTAGGCCTCTCTCTCTCCATAATGGACAGCTAGGCCTCTCTCTCTCTCTCCCTCCATGATGGACAGCTAGGCCTCTCTCTCTCCATAATGGACAGCTAGGCCTCTCTCTCTCTCTCCCTCCATGATGGACAGCTAGGCCTCTCTCTCTCCATGATGGACAGATAGGCCTCTCTCTCCATGATGGACAGCTAGGCCTCTCTCTCTCCCTCCATGATGGACAGCTAGGCCTCTCCCTCCATGATGGACAGCTAGGCCTCTCTCTCTCCCTCCATGATGGACAGCTAGGCCTCTCCCTCCATGATGGACAGCTAGGCCTCTCTCTCTCCCTCTATGATGGACAGCTAGGCCTCTCCCTCCATGATGGACAGCTAGGCCTCTCTCTCTCCCTCCATGATGGACAGCTAGGCCTCTCCCTCCATGATGGACAGCTAGGCCTCTCTCTCTCCCTCCATGATGGACAGCTAGACCTCTCCTTCCATGATAGACAGCTAGGCCTCTCTCTCTCTCCATGATGGACAGCTAGGCCTCTCCCTCCATGATGGACAGCTAGGCCTCTCTCTGTGAAGGGCGGTGCATGTCTCAGTGCGATGCCACTGACAGGCTGGTTTCACATCAACTGTAGAGCCAAATGCTATCAAAGCCAACCCACTGGAGAGCCACGAGTTGGAAATCACTCTGATAGAGTTATAGTATGTTTGTGCATGATAGGAGTTGTAGTTTTGCAACAGCTTAAGAGCCACAGGTTGTAGACAACTAGTATAGAGCCAAAGGCTGACGGCATGACGGGAGTGGTAGTTTTGGAGGGAAGAGAAGATGCACCATAGCTATACATACATAAAGTCCAATGTCGATGTCCTTTGTTGCATTCGTACTCGGCATGAACCACTGACCCCAACCCTTACAGACTATAGACAATCGAGTTTTAACCCGACCCTGGAGCTCTGAACCCGGTCAGTCACATAAGAGTACGGCAGCGTTACATGTGACAGATGGGGGCAGATTCTGGCATCTCCTAATATTAATGACAAATTAAGATCCGCTATGTTTGTACATGTAACGCGAAAGCTTCGCCGTAGCTCGTCGCTGTCACGGCCGGCTGCCATCAAACGGTTAATGAGTCTGGTTAATTAGAAAGCAGTCTGATTAACCTGCGCTCGACTACATGAAAGTGAGACTGTCCCAAAATAAAAGCTCCTCGGCAGATGTGGCTAGAAGAAGAGAGATCTCTCTTGTTAACGTGTCACTCGGCGGCGGTGATGTCGCCTGTTTACAAGCGGTCCCCATTGTTATGTGCTGTACATTGCAATGAGCAATATTCACAGTAAGGATGTTACTTGCATCTTCTCCTCCTTCCTGTCAAGACCTGTTGGAGAACTGTTAATCCCTGAGAAAGAAAAGCCGCTAATTATCACCTTCTGCAAAACTACTGAAATAGAAATACTAGTTGTGCGGAAACTTGACATTTTGGAGGGGAGAGGAAACAGGCGAAGACAAAAGTAAGGATTTATAACTTCAGTGTGGTGTGTACGGTGTGGTCACCCGTAATGAGGCTGCGGTACATCACCCGACGTGAAGGACGGAGGCACCCCTCATGCTCTGGAGGAGGACGGCGGAGAAACCTGATGGGACAAGTTAAGAAGAGAAAAATAATGAGGACCACAGTGGCTGCTTGTGATGTTGGTGAGGGATCTGAAGGAAATAAGAAGCACATAAGAATTGACTAATATATTACAAAACCCATAGTGGTCTGGGATTAGATCGGTAAACATGGGTCAGTTTTCTACCTGGTGCAAAGCGATGGGACTTCCCCTTTAAAATTGCAAGCAGCAGAGAATTAATGTGGCAATGGTTCCCTGCTGGTGCCACCAAGGACACAGAGGGGTAAGAAACACTGCTGATAGGCAAGTTAAGGGGGAGCTGCATATCAACCTTCAAGGGGCATCAAAACCATACAGGATACTTAGTGGGAGGATCTTAAAGGGGGTGTCTAGACTTACAAAAACATGGTTGCTTTACACAGAAACAGCACTGCTCTTCTCCTCAGATTGGGTGTGTTTTTGCAACTTAAAGGAGAAGTCCCACTAAGACTAAATTCAGCAGGCAGGTGGGGGGTGGCTATATTTACTATTCCAAATGTATGAAGGCATACACACGCCTTGCACCACTCTTATTTGGTGTTTATAGACGCATTCTGTGTTTTGTTTGTCAATGATCTGGTTTATAAGAGGGGGTGTTGGTTATATGTAATGGGTGTGGCTTATAATAAGGGGTGTGTCTTAGAAGTAAAGAGTGTGGTTTATAAGAAGGGGTGTGTCTTAGAAAGAATGGGTGTGGTTTATAAGAAGGGATGTGACTTAGAAGTAAATGGTGTGGGTTATAAGGGGTGTAGCTTAGAGATAACAGGTGTGTGGTTTAAAGAGGGTGTGTGTTATAAGTAAAGGGTGTGGCTTAAAAGTAAAGGGTGTGGTTTATAGAAAGGGGTGTTACTTATAAGTAAAGGGTGTGGGTTATAAGGGGTGTGGCTTATAATACGGGGTGTGGCTTAAAAAGGGTGTGGTTTATAAGAAGGGCTGTTGCTTAGAAGTAAAGGGTGTAGGTTATAAGGGGTTAGAGGTAAAGGTGTGATTTATAAGAAGGGGTGTAGCTTGATGTGCAACACTGTTTACCAAAATATTGGTCTAAATACAGATGTAAACTAAGGCATGTAATAGTTTATATACAGTTTTGGGTCATTAAACTGACTGCGACTCATGCGGATGAGAGCAGAGATAAGTCGGTAGTCGATTTTCAGATCTTGCGGATGTATAGTGAACTCGGCCTTAAAATGTGGCATACGGCTCTTCTCTAGGAGACACATCTGCGGTACTATACGCTGAGGAATTATGGGCCACAGTTCTGATCAGATGTCTACTTGGATAATCCCTATTGTTTGGAGGGTCCCCTGATAACTAGGTGGTAGGTGGTTTTGTTACTCGGACCCCCGGCCATCAGCTGTAGCCATAGAGCGATTGGCCGAATGTTTACACTGCAACTACAGGAGAAGTTATTACAGATGACTGTATAATACACAGCCTCAGCGACTTCTCCAGAGATGAGAGGGGGAACGCTCTGCAGCTGCTCCTCACTCTGCTCATAGATAAGGGATGTAAGGGAGGATCCCCTTCCAGTAACTACAAGGCCTTGGAATATTCATCATTAAATAACCTAGAACACCAGAAAACATTCACATTTGTTGCCACTTTGTCTGTTCCCATCAGTCTTACATGTGTGCCATTTTATTGCTATAACGTCGGTAATGTAATGCTTTATGACTAGCTCTTATTTTACAAGGGGGGGATTCTGGCATTAAATTCATATACTACTGGGGTTGGAAAACTGAAAAAAAAAAAAAAAAAACTTCTGTGGGGAGAGGGGGCTTGGGGCTTAAACTTTTCGGTCTTCTGCACCCTTTATGTAGACATCTTCTGGTCTTCTGTGCCCTCATGTAGACATCTTCTGGTCTTCTGTACCCTCATGTAGACATCTTCTGGTCTTCTGTGCCCTCATGTAGACATCTTCTGGTCTTCTGTGCCCTCATGTAGACATCTTCTGGTCTTCTGTGCCCTCATGTAGACATCTTCTGGTCTTCTGTGCCCTCATGTAGACATCTTCTGGTCTTCTGTACCCTCATGTAGACATCTTCTGGTCTTCTGCACCCTCGTGTAGACATCTTCTGGTCTTCTGCACCCTTGTTTAGACTTATTCTGGTCTTCTGTACCCTCATATAGACATCTTCTGGTCTTCTGTACCCTCATGTAGACATCTTCTGGTCTTCTGTGCCCTCATGTAGACTTCTTCTCATCTTTTGCACCTCTCATGTAGACTTCTGGTCGTCTACACCCTCATGTAGACTTCTTCTCATCTTTTGCACCTCTCATGTAGACTTCTGGTCGTCTACACCCTCATGTAGACTTCTTCTCATCTTTTGCACCTCTCATGTAGACTTCTTCTGGTCCTCTGCGCCCTCATGTAGACTTCTTCTCATTCTTTGCACATCTCATGTAGACTTCTGGTCTTCTGCACCCTCATGTAGATTTCTTCTGGTCTTCTATGCCCTCATGTAGACTTCTTCTCATCTTTTGCACCTCTCATGTAGACTTCTTCTGGTCTCCTATGCCCTCATGTAGACTTCTTCTCATCTTTTGCACCTCTCATGTAGACTTCTTCTGGTCTTCTGCACCCTCATGTAGACTTCTTCTCATCCTTTGCACATCTCATGTAGACTTCTGGTCTTCTGCACCCTCATGTAGATTTCTTCTGGTCTTCTGTGCCCTCATGTAGACTTCTTCTCATCTTTTGCACCTCTCATGTAGACTTCTTTTGGTCTTCTGCACCCTCATGTAGACTTTTTCTTGTCTTCTGTTCCCTCATGTAGACTTTTGAGCTAGTTCACTGCAGCCTGGGCCATGCTTAAAGATAATCCCTTAGCTGCGATTTAGGTTCTGAACTGCTGACAGATAGAGGACAAGGAGACACATGGAGGGACATTTACTAAGGAGTCTAATATGTGCAACTATTCAAATGGAGGCAGATATAATAAAAAAAAAAAAAACGGAAAGAGATACAGCTCACCGTGGAATGTTTGATAGCAGCAACAGGTTGGACTGTGAAGGGTGCTCGATCTTCGAGGCGTTGGCCAGACGCCTCATGCAATGCTGAGTAGAAAGGAGGGGGTGTGGAAGTCGGCACTCCGGGACGTAGAAAAATTAAAATATAACTTTTATTCGTGCATGTTAAAATACAGCGGGTAGCATAGTGGGACCACTATGCTACCCGCTGTATTTTAACATGCACGAATAAAAGTTATATTTTAATTTTTCTACGTCCCGGAGTGCCGACTTCCACACCCCCTCCTTTCTATTCAAATGGAGATTGGTGTGTATTTTGTTTCAATATCTTGTGACCGATTATTTAACATGTAGCACTGCCATAGTAAACAAATCTAAGTAAAAAGTCGCAAAAATTGTGCAAGCATATTCACCTGGTACTGACCAGACGTAAGCCTGCACCTGTTTGTGCAACTTTTTAAAAAGTCGCAAATGATAAATTGGGCACTAATCCCGGATTCTGCGAACTTTTGGGTGAATATTCAAGACAGGCAGATTAAAAAAAAGTTGCATCTAAAAAATATTCGCCTGTTGAATACTGGTTCATAAATAGAACTTAGACCAAAACCGGGCAAAATCCAATTATTCACCTAAAAATAGGCGCAAAGCCCCTGATAAATTTCCCCCATGGTGCCTTGCATATATGCTTTGATTCTTTGGTGAAAAGTGTCAGAGAGGCGTTCCCAAGATACGGAGGACCTCCTTGCTACTACCTCCCTTGCCCCATACCAGACCTAGCTTGAGACTCCTAGTACTAAAAACTTTCCAAGGCCGCCTTCACATGTCTAGGACCGATTGTTTTCCACTGCCCCATGCACACATGGATCCAAATCTATAGGGTGTGCACTTATACGGTCTGTATTTGCAGAACTGAGGATTCCCATTGGACACACCTAAAAAGCAGGGTCTAGCTGTCTCTTCGGGCCAATATTTAGGGTAAAATCAACATTTAT
Source organism: Dendropsophus ebraccatus (assembly GCF_027789765.1). Taxonomy (NCBI): domain Eukaryota; kingdom Metazoa; phylum Chordata; class Amphibia; order Anura; family Hylidae; genus Dendropsophus; species Dendropsophus ebraccatus. The sequence continues at coordinate 90,934,633 of NC_091464.1, forward strand.
TCAACAAATATTTTTCTGCTTCTGCAGATACATACTGTATTCATTGGCGAGCCTTGAGTTCCTACAGCATATGTTACATGTATATCAGACAGTACTAGTGTAGGGATAACCGGCGATTTAAAACCTGCAGCCCTCTAGCTATTGCAAAACTACCATTAATATCATGCTAAATCTTCGGCTGTCCCGTCATAATGGGAATTGCAGTTTTGTAACAATTGGGGGGGGGGGGGGGGCTGCAGGTTCCCGGCTATAATAACTACATAAGGGGCACCAGGAGTGACATGGGGGTTATTCACTACAGGTTGGCACTAGAAACAATTTTATCCCTATATATATAAACTAGGACGCGTGCTTCATTCCACCCATCAATTTAGATAAAGGGACGACAAGGCTGCCAAGGGACCCCCCTCCTGCCCCTCTGTAACGTGGCTTTAATGGCATATTAAGTTTTGGGAGAGGATCTGAGCGGCGTCTATTAAACACAATCTACATTTTCCAGAGACTAAATATAATCCCGCTTGCCAAACTCCCGGTGCATCCTTAAAAGGCACCAGCAAGGTGCAATGAAAATGATGCGTCTCTTTCTGCTTTGCGTGAATGTAAAATAGCTAATAATAATCATGCCCTGAATAGATAATGAATCTTGTCCGTTTACGGCACTTTCCCCGTGATTAAACGCCTCGAGGGACGCAGGGAGCATGCTCATTTTAATTTGAGAATCTGTTACCAGATATATTCATCTTACAATTATAGGTTATACTAATAGGTAATCAGGCCAATCTCCAAACAGAGTCATTGCTGTGCATTGTAATATCCAGGGACAGATTAGCAATACAGGCAGACGGAGACCCCCGCCACCCCCACCTTATCGCCACCACCCCACCCACAGGACCAGTCTGCCAAGCCAAATCCATGGAGACAATGTGCGGCCGCCAGGAGGGGGCGAAGGGTTAATATTATCGCTCGTAACACCCTCTTGTAGCTGACAATGTTTATATTACGGATTCCAACCAAAGTAAAGTACAACCTGTCTCCTTCTAAAATATATTAATATTAATGTATGCATCCAAAACACCCAGTGCAAATAAATTACTTCCACAGTCTTCTCTTCTTAGGGATTTTTTTTTCTTCCCTTCAAGGAAAAGGGATTATTGTCTGAGACCTGAAGAGATGGCTATGAAATGTCCGGAGACTCAGAACCTAACCTGTCCCGAGGACCACTGTACGGGGCTGAAATAGTTCATTGGCTTATTACACTGAGGGGTCTAAGAAAATCCAAGTCAAGAAAGGAAATTGCCTACGTAGAAGGTTATAGGAGATGTCTACCTCCGGGTACAATACCGGGGGTGGAGATGAGGACCAACATCTCCAAAATAAAAGGAAAAAAGAGCTCTATGAGGAGTCCGAATCCAGGACACCTCCAGGTATAATACCAGGGGAAGATAGCTAGTGTCCTCCAAACCAGAACAAAGAGGTCTCAGATCTCTATGAGGAGTCAAAACTCAGGACAACTCCAGGTATAATATAGGGGGAATGGGGGAAGATAGCTAGTGTCCTCCAAACCAGAACAAAAAGGTCACCGTTCTCTATGAGGAATCCGAACTCAGGGCCTACATAATGTGTGGTGTCCTAATAAACATTACAGAGGAGACACACATTGTTTATGGTGTTATACACAGGAACAGACGGATAATACATCCATTATTTATATAGCGCCAACCTATTCCACAGCATTGTACACGGTTTGTCACACAGATCTTTGTCCCTGTTGAGAATGTAGATTCCACATCTACCTATCTGTATGTTTTGGAGAAACCAGAAAACCTGGAGAAAACCCGCACAACTATAGGGGGAGGACACATACAAACTCTGACCCTAAACTATAGATATCTATCACCAGCACTGGGTTTCTACATCAATAAATAACATAATAGAAAAAGATATGATAGAAATATAGATACATTCATAGGTAGGCATATAGGTGAAGATATAATACAGATAGATAGATAGATAGATAGATAGATAGATAGATAGATAGATATTTGAAAGGTGTGTAGCTGCACTCCAAAAGCAGGTGAGTTGGGTGCCTGCGATTAGGTCGTGACCAGAGACCTCCTTGTAGCTGCAATTCACATAAAGTCCGCGGCACATCCAGTTCTAGTGCATAAAAGGTTTATTCCAGGTAAAACATCAAGTCAATGTGGATACATAACAGCACAGCAAGTAGAAAGGGGGTGCGACGTTTCGACAACCTCACGTCGTCGAAACATCGCACCCCCTTTCTGCTTGCTGTGCTGTTATGTATCCACATTGACTTGATGTTTCACCTGGAATAAACCTTTTATGCACTAGAACTGGATGTGCCGCGGACTTTGTGTGAATTGTAGATAGATAGATAGATAGATAGATAGATAGAAAGATAGGAGATAGATAGATAGGAGATAGATAGATAGATAGATAGATAGATAGATAGATAGATAGATAGAAAGAATACATTGGTAACCATGGGGTATGTAATAAGATTCTCTCTTCGGTAGATGATAACTTGTTACAATGTAATTACACTTCACATATTTTAACTGCAAGTAAAAAAAAATCCTGCTCCCCACAGAGCGCGGCGGGGTTCCACACAGGAGGCAGGAGATGCTTTATATTCTGTAACATCGTTTTATGGAGTACAGAAAGGATGATTCTGGATCTGAACCTTGCAGGTACTTTACACTGTAGTGTCACAGTATGACCGCAGCCATATATCACACCACAACCATATAAGCCTGTAGGGTCCATGCTAGGCTGAATGAATAGAGGGCATGCCTTCTAACAAAATGAGGTCTGCAATGTGGAAAACCTCATATACAGTATCTCCATTAAAAGACCTCTTAAACAAAAAGGCTTGAAATTCAGCTGCCCCAAGTTAGGCATCTTAAAGGGGTTATCCAGTGCTACAAAAACATGGCCACTTCAGGTCAGGTGTGGTTTGCAATTAAGCTCCATTCACTTCAATGGAACAGAGTAGCAAAACCCCACCCAATCTAGAGACAAGGGTGGTGCTGTCTCTGGAAGGAAGTGGCCATGTTTCTGTAGCGCTGGATAACCCCTTTAAGACCCTGATGCTACCCTGGTGGACACAAGATTAGGGGTGGAAACAAAAAGGCTTCCAATAAATTATTGAAGATCATATATTACTTAGGTGGAAAGAAATCCTATGTTATACCGGCAAAAAAGCGGTCCAAATGTTTGCATTAAAGTCAAGACTTTGTGTCTGATAAACAATAAACAGAATAAAACGCCAACGTATTTCACACTGACTCACTTCGTATTCATCACGGTTGCTTTGCCATGAATAAGAACGGACAAGGTTCAAAACAAGTTAGAGTCTTATTTATTTATTTTCTATTCTTTCTTGATAGACAGTTTTATTTCTTTATTAAAGTTTTGATTCTAATTAAACCATTTGACCATGTTATATGTATTACCTTTTGTTCCCATCCACATATCCTAATAAAGCCTATAAAGAGGAGCTAAAAACCATTTAAAGGACCTAAAGCCAAAAGTGCATTATGTGCATTCCTATAGGAAGAAGCTTCCTAGGCCCCTCTATGCTCACATAGCTATCTGCTTTATGAGGCACCGTCACATTTTTTTTCTTTTTTAATAAATCAATAGGGGTTGTGATTTCAAATAATGTTATAATATACATGTCTTTTTTATACAGTTTTTATGTTAAAATCAACCTAAACATGTGAACACCAAGTGTCTCCCTTTTTCTCAAACAACAGTCCATTCTTCCTCCACATCGCCTTGAAATAAGAGACATAACCCAGGAAGTGACCTCATACCGCTCCATTCCACAGAAATGGGATGAGTGTGTGTGGCAGGTGTGCTACTATTCCCAGCATGGTGACTCAGTGGTTAGCATTCCAGGTACACAACCCATGGACACATCCCAGGTACACATCCAAGGTACACATCCCAGGTACACATCCCATGGATACATCCCATGGATACATCCCAGGTACACATCTCAGGTACACATCCCATGGACACATCTCAGGTACACATCCCAGGTACACAGCTCAGGTACACATCCAAGGTACACATCCCAGGTACACAGCTCAGGTACACAGCTCAGGTACACATCCCAGGTACACATCCCAGGTACACAGCTCAGGTACACATCCCATGGACACATCTCAGGTACACATCCCAGGTACACAGCTCAGGTACACATCCCATGGACACATCTCATGGACACATCCCACGGACACATCTCAGGTACACAGCTCAGGTACACAGCTCAGGTACACAGCTCAGGTACACATCTCATGGACACATCTCATGGACACATCCCACGGACACATCTCAGGTACACAGCTCAGGTACACAGCTCAGGTACACATCTCATGGACACATCTCAGGTACACATCCCAGGTACACAGCTCAGGTACACATCCCATGGACACATCCCATGGATACATCCCAGGTACACATCCCAGGTACACAGCTCAGGTACACATCTCATGGACACATCTCATGGACACATCTCAGGTACACATCCCAGGTACACATCCCATGGACACATCTCATGGACACATCCCACGGACACATCTCAGGTACACAGCTCAGGTACACAGCTCAGGTACACATCTCATGGACACATCTCAGGTACACATCCCAGGTACACAGCTCAGGTACACATCCCATGGACACATCCCATGGATACATCCCAGGTACACATCCCAGGTACACAGCTCAGGTACACATCTCATGGACACATCTCATGGACACATCTCAGGTACACATCCCAGGTACACATCCCAGGTACACAGCTCAGGTACACATCCCACGGACACATCTCAGGTACACAGCTCAGGTACACATCTCATGGACACATCCCAGGTACACATCTCAGGTACACATCCCAGGTACACAGCCCAGGTACACAGCCCAGGTACACAGCCCAGGTACACAGCTCAGGTACACAGCTCAGGTACACAGCTCAGGTACACAGCTCAGGTACACAGCTCAGGTACACAGCTCAGGTACACATCCCAGGTACACATCCCATGGACACATCTCAGGTACACATCCCATGGACACACCCCAGGTACACATCTTAGGTTTTGACAAAAACAAGTTGGCAAAGTTTCTATTTTCTTATAGTGATGAGTGGACATTTTACTTTAATGCAGCTGATCTATAACTCCTATGACACTACAGCAGCTGTAGTGTAGTAGTCAGGAAACACAAGAGAATTCACAACTGAGTAATATCCATATGTAAATTGGTGTATGGCAGGGTAGAGCTACAACTACAACTCCTATCGTGCTCTGATATGTTTGTCATTATGGCAATAGTAGTTATGCTAAGCTTTATATCAGTGATTACAGAGACAGGGGACAGAAATATGGTAATTTTCTTTACTGAGGCTGAATTAAATTATGAAGCAGAATTTTTTAATGTGCTATTACACAGCTATTACACAGTTATATGCTTATAAAATGATATGGGAGTGATATATAATCTGTACCATGTCAGTGCAGTCATTATGGAGCTTTCCTTACTGCACTCCTGCCCTTACTTGGCAGGCTGTGAGGGCGGAGACATAACTTCCTCCTATACTGTCCTTACTTGGCAGGCTGTGAGGGCGGAGACATAACTTCCTCCTATACTGTCCTTACTTGGCAGGCTGTGAGGGCGGAGACATAACTTCCTCCTATACTGTCCTTACTTGGCAGGCTGTGAGGGCAGAGACATAACTTCCTCCTATACTGTCCTTACTTGGCAGGCTGTGAGGGCGGAGACATAACTTCCTCCTATACTGTCCTTACTTGGCAGGCTGTGAGGGCAGAGACATAACTGCCTCCTATACTGCCCTTACTTGGCAGGCTGTGAGGGCAGAGACATAACTGCCTCCTATACTGCCCTTACTTGGCAGGCTGTGAGGGCAGAGACATAACTTCCTCCTATACTGCCCTTACTTGGCAGGCTGTGAGGGTGGAGACATAACTTCCTCCTATACTGCCCTTACTTGGCAGGCTGTGAGGGCGGAGACATAACTTCCTCCTATACTGTCCTTACTTGGCAGGCTGTGAGGGCAGAGACATAACTGCCTCCTATACTGCCCTTACTTGGCAGGCTGTGAGGGCGGAGACATAACTTCCTCCTATACTGTCCTTACTTGGCAGGCTGTGAGGGCGGAGACATAACTTCCTCCTATACTGTCCTTACTTGGCAGGCTGTGAGGGCAGAGACATAACTTCCTCCTATACTGTCCTTACTTGGCAGGCTGTGAGGGCGGAGACATAACTTCCTCCTATACTGTCCTTACTTGGCAGGCTGTGAGGGCGGAGACATAACTTCCTCCTATACTGCCCTTACTTGGCAGGCTGTGAGGGCGGAGACATAACTTCCTCCTATACTGTCCTTACTTGGCAGGCTGTGAGGGCGGAGACATAACTTCCTCCTATACTGTCCTTACTTGGCAGGCTGTGAGGGCAGAGACATAACTTCCTCCTATACTGTCCTTACCTGGCAGGCTGTGAGGGCGGAGACATAACTTCCTCCTATACTGTCCTTACTTGGCAGGCTGTGAGGGCAGAGACATAACTTCCTCCTATACTGTCCTTACTCGGCAGGCTGTGAGGGCGGAGACATAACTTCCTCCTATACTGTCCTTACTTGGCAGACTGTGAGGGCGGAGACATAACTTCCTCCTATACTGTCCTTACTTGGCAGGCTGTGAGGGCAGAGACATAACTTCCTCCTATACTGTCCTTACTTGGCAGGCTGTGAGGGCGGAGACATAACTTCCTCCTATACTGTCCTTACTTGGCAGGCTGTGAGGGCAGAGACATAACTTCCTCCTATACTGTCCTTACTTGGCAGGCTGTGAGGGCGGAGACATAACTGCCTCCTATACTGTCCTTACTTGGCAGGCTGTGAGGGCGGAGACATAACTGCCTCCTATACTGTCCTTACTTGGCAGGCTGTGAGGGCGGAGACATAACTGCCTCCTATACTGCCCTTACTTGGCAGGCTGTGAGGGCGGAGACATAACTTCCTCCTATACTGTCCTTACTTGGCAGGCTGTGAGGGCGGAGACATAACTCCCTGTACACGCCCACACAGTTTAGGAGACCTGCAGGTAAGGTAAGCAGAGGAATGGAAATAATTGCTGGTAAAGCAGAAGATAAAAAATAAAATAAAAAGGGGTCTAGGAGGCATCATAGACACTGCCCAAACAAGCCTGTTAACACACTTGATGGCAGACAGTAGCGGATTATAATACGTCTGTTTCGGGCGGTAGCCCGGGGCTCCAAGCTCCTGGGGGGCCATGGCCACCCAAAAAGACTTATACTTTTAGTGGTGTAATGTCTCCTGGATACAGTTCTGCCATGATTTGCAAAAAATCGCTGCTTTTTCACAGCAATTTTGCAAAATTCAGGGTATCATGACATTATCTATCCTATATTATGAACACCACACTAGTGCAGCCCGGGGCCTGTGGTAAAGTTAATCCACTCCTAATGACATGTCTGCTTTAACCTGTGCTGATACTTATGTGAACAAGCAGCACTGCAGTATAAAGCATGGAGGTGAGGCCAGCAACAAGGCGGAGTTTAGACAATCTCCGCCTTCAACAGACATTGGATCTAACCTGGAGTCATTATTTATATATATATATATATATATATATATATATATATATATATATATATAGAGAGAGAGAGAGAGAGAGAGAGAGAGAGAGAGAGATTTTTTTTTTTTTTTTTTTTTTTTTTTAACCCCCTATAGCAGAAAGTCTTTTCTACACAAGGAATTTCCACCCTGCAGTGCGATAACAGGATTTTTTAATTTTATCTGCCTCCTATGCACTGCTATATCTCATTGCTGTAGGAAGATGTCTGCTTCATTCCTGTGGAACAATCCACTTGAATATTGTGGATACAAAAAGTTACACTTCTGGAGAAAAAGATAACATCTTACAACTTGCTATGTATCTATGGATGCTATTACATGGATACGGCTTTATATAAGGAGGGGGGTCTTACCTGGTGATTAGCTGAGGGTCCAAAGCTGCTGCAGCAGAAGTTTCTATTGCTCCTTATTCTTGCTATAAAGAAGACAGGAGACGGACATTAGAGGCTGTGCACGGGACATGTGGAACTTTCACAATAACACTTCAATGACTAGATATGGATTTGGGTGTGGGAATAGTCTATGTATACATATCAACATATATTCATCTGGCAGCCGCAGTCCAAACAAAGCGCAGAACAGGTGATGTCAACACACAATGTGGCCGGCCGGTGGAGGCTGCGTGTACAGACTGGAGGCCAGACACTCTGATCTCCTACAGACTTATCATTTATTATGTGCAACTATTAAATCTTTCAGCAAAGCGAGAAAAAAAGAGGTAAGAAAGAGAGAGAGAGAGAGAGAGAGATGTGTCCGGGAGACGCACATCATAGCCCAACTACAAGGACACCATATTAATGCAGCCAGAGCCAAAGTCTGACGGTTCTCTGAGTAACGCAATGCACAACCGAGACACCAGGGGGAGAGAAAGGATGGGGGGAGACACAGGGGCAGACATGGCGGGTTTCTACAAAACAGTCTGATGGTCCAGAAAAATTATGGCTGACGAGGTGCAATCACAGACTGTGAGATGTCTACACATACAATAGATGGATATAAAATATATCAGATAGATAGATAAGAGATAGATAGATAGATAGATAGATAGATAGATAGGAGACAGATAGATAAATAGATAAATGATAGACAGACAGACAGATAGATAGATAGATAGATAGATAGATAGATAGATAGATAGATAGATAGATAGATAGATAGATATAGGAGATAGATAGATAGATAGATAGATAGATAGATAGATAGATAGATAGATAGATAGATGATAGATAGATAGATAGATAGATAGATAGATAGATAGATAGATAGATAGATACAGAAAAATGAAGCAGCACTGCTCCGTGATGCAGTGGGTGCCAGCAGACCTAAGTCTTGACTACAGACAGTAATAAATAGTAAAGCAGATAGATAGATAGATAGATAGATATAGGAGATAGATAGAACACTCAGAAGTATATAATAAGACTCTAATCTGTTCTATAGATAATAATGTTACACTGTAATTACACTTCACATATTTTAACTGCAACTTAACACAGCCCCCCCCCGTTCTGCACACAGAGCCCAGCGGGGGTCCGGTACAGGAGCCGGGGGAGCTGCTTAAGGCTTTATAATGTTGTTTTACTAAAGTTGTAAAAAAGATAATGTTCCCTCCACATAGGAAACACCGAGACGTGGCTGGGGTGGGCCACTCCTGACCTGTGGATGGCCTGGGATACATCTCAGGGGGCGACCTGGGACTAGGTCAGAATTAACCTTCACCCTTTCCTAAGTGTAAAGAGGGTCAGCAGGACAGATATACTGTACAGGCCTCTACCCTCCCCTCCTCCATTGTATAGTCACACAGCCCAACCCTCATTTTGAATCTGTAACATAGGATGGAGAAGAAAAGCGGGTATCACACTGCAGGTGACGGCTACAGGGTCACAGTGCAGGGGGGGGGAGTCATATGTATAAATCCTCACTGTTTACAGTAACTAACATGATAGATAGATAGATAGATAGATAGATAGATAGATAGATAGAAGATAGATAGATAGGAGATAGATAGATAGATAGGAGATAGATAGATAGATAGGAGATGGATAGATAGATAGATAGGAGATAGATAGATAGATAGGAGATAGATAGATAGATAGATAGGAAATAGATAGATAGATAGATAGATAGATAGATAGATAGGAGATAGATAGATAGATAGATAGATAGAAAGGAGATAGATAGATAGATAGATAGATAGATAGATAGATAGATAGATAGGAGATAGATAGATAGACTCCCCCGCTGATATAGCGTATACTACACACACAATCTCCGGACTGTTGTAAATAATTCGGGATGCCCAGGTTCTCTCTTGTCCATCTCTGAAAAGTGTCTAGAAAAAAAAAATTTAAATCCCCAGAAATATTGGTCACTCTTACAGGTTAACTAAGCGGATTTCCTGTAAAAGCTTCAGAGACTTTGGCGGTCTTTGCCTCACAGACACCAGTGAAGTCTCGGCGGCGGCCGCTGAAATCTGCTCAATTAGCCAATAAAGGTTATCATCACTTTAATTCCAATTTTTCCCTGACATAAATGATTTGACAAATTACTACTTCTCTTCTCGCATGTTTTATCACCTCGAGTTTTGGGCCTCGCTCACGTAACGATTATGCAAAACTCAGAGGGAAAAAAAGTGACGGCGGATGTGGGAAAACAAAAAAAAAGAGTAAGTAATAAAGAAAATATATAAATATGCGTGTAACAAAATCTCAACGTTCTATTTTCACTTTGTCTATTGCTAAAACATTGACTTCTGATATAGTGGATTCATTATATCAAATATATTTTATAACACCATTATAATATATAATATTGTATCTTCTAACACCATTTTATTAAACCTTATATAACACCATTACATCATATACTATTATATCTCATAACATCATTCTACCATACATTACAATATCTTATAACACAATTAGATCATATACTATTGTATCTTATAACACCATTATATTATATCTTATGACGCCATTATATCATATACTATTATATCTCATATCATTATACCATACACTACAATATCTTATAACACCATTATATCATATACTATTCTATTTGCTAATACCATTATATAATATCTTAATACACTATTATATCATATACTTTTATATCATTTTATTATATACTATTATATTTGCTAACACCATTTTATTTTATGTAATAAAACACCTATATTTTATATACTATTATAAAATATTATAGTATATGATATAATAGTGCCAAGGCATAATAAAATGATGTTATATGATTTGATAGCATATAATATAATGGTGTTAAGATATAGTAGTTTAAGATATAATATAATGGTGTTAGCAAATATAATCGTATATGATGTAATGGTGTTAAGATATTGTAGTATATGATATAATAGTGTAATAAGATATGATATTATGGTGTTAAAAAATATAACACCATTAAACTATATCTTCTAACACTATCATATATTATACCTTATAACATCATTCTGATCATATACTACTATATCATATATTATTATATCGTATAACACCATTATATCATATACTTTTATATCTTCTAACATAATTTCATTATATACTATATCATATAACACCATTTTATTATATCTACATATTATATCTATATAATAAAATTATATATATATATATATATATAAAAATAACCCCATTATAACCATATACTATTCTATCTTATAAAATCATTATAATCATATACTATTCTATCTTATAACCCCATTATAATCATATACTATTCTATCTTATAACATCATTATAATCTTATACTATTCTATCTTATAACACCATTATAACCATATACTATTATATCTCTCATAACATCATTATAATCATATACTATTCTATCTAATAACACCATTATAACCATATACTATTATATCTCTCATAACATCATTATAATCATATACTATTCTATCTTATAACACCATTATAACCATGTACTATTCTATTTTATAACTCCATTGTATACAGTGAAAGCACTGCCACTTACTACTGTACATTTGCCACTTTGTGTGTGAAATAATCATATACTATTCTATCTTATAACACCATCATATTCATAAACTATTATATCATATACCATTATACATTAATGCACAACAAGAGGCTCAGCAGTACAAATATTGCTATAAATGGTCCATAAATCCAATAGGAGCGATGCCCAGAGCTATTAAGAACACTTAACACCCCCCGAACTCCCAACAGAAAGAGCCCACCGTGAGGGAGACCTCACAATCTGAGATGCAAACGCATAGAAACAATTTATTCCTCTCCACAAGGAAATATAACACTTACAGGTGAGAATATAATTCACGTTTCATGTAATGATTCCTTTAACAGACTTAACAGAGATTTGTACTCAATGGGACGTAAGCTGAAGGGGGAATTGGGGTCCTCCGCTCCGCAAGGGCTCTATCTCTCATGTCAATTTAGTTACGTTTTGAGAAAACTTTCTAAATGTAAAAGTTATCAAATTTTTTTTTCTATATGTGTGTTAGATAAAGGAGCCCAGATATATGAGAAGGACAAGACTGAGAGATGTGATGGATCCAGGAGACTGGATATCTGACAGGAAACGTATAAGGAGCTTAGAGGTTCAGGGTTGGTGAAGAATTCTCAGAACATTATGTTTAAAGGGGTTATCCAGCGCTACAAAAACATGGCCACTTTCCCCCTACTGTTGTCTCCAGTTTGGGTGGGGTTTTGAAACTCAGTTCCATTGACGTAAATGGAGCTTAATTGCAAACCGCACCTGAACTGGAGACAACAGTAGGGGGAAAAGTGGCCATGTTTTTGTAGCGCTGGATAACCCCTTTAAAGGGAACCTGTCACCCCCCGTGCCGGGGTGACAGGCTCCCGACCCCCCGTTAGAGCCCCCTATACTTACCTAATCCCGCCGGGTCCCGCTTCTGGAGGTGGTCGGGTGATGAAGATCTTAGCCGCTGCAGCCTGGCGCACGCGCTGAGAGATGAGTCCAACACCCATAGAGAATGACAGGAGAGTCCAGCGCTCCGTCATTCTCTATGAGCGTTGGACTCATCTCTCATCGCGCCCGCCAGGCTGCAGCGGCTAAGATCTTCATCACCCGACCACCTCCAGAAGCGGGACCCGGCGGGATTAGGTAAGTATAGGGGGCTCTAACGCGGGGGTCGGGAGCCTGTCACCCCGGCACGGGGGGTGACAGGTTCCCTTTAAGACAGAAGTGACTGAAGATTCATATGAGAAGATCTGATGGAAGAAATAAGGGGAAGAAATGGAAGAGGTGACAATAAGAAGAGAGAAGAGAAAGTCACAAAAATGGTGACAATACAGAGCAGCTAACATGCGGGTCCCACATCACAGATGACAGCGGGGTTGCAGTAACCTCCTCTATTGCACCCAGGGCAAGGAAAATATTCTATTCCCTAACCTGGTGAATGTAAAGTGAGCAGTGATGCATTCAGTGTATGTATTGCTGTTCACTAATGTGTACTGTACAATTTCCAGAGCTGTGTACTTACACTCACCTTACATTCATTGGGATGGGTAATGCACACTTACACTATATGCATCATCACTCACCTTACATTCATTGGGATGGGTAATGCACACTTACACTATATGCATCATCACCTTACATTCAGTGGGTCAGGTGCTGTACAAATACTGTACAGTAATGCATACAATGTAAGTATTCCTTCTCATTTTACATTTACAAGGCTGGATGTGAAAGCAGTGAATGTACCCAGTGAATGTAAAGTAGTGATGTATACAGTTAAAGCACTGCCACTTACTACTGTACATTTGCCACTTTGTGTGTGAAAGCTGTACACTTACAAAGTATGCAGCATCTGTCACTAGGTTAATGCTGCACTAAATGAAGGCAGCATAAACTAATAACAGAAATTCTTAATAGATTGTTGTTACTTAAATCACCGTTCAGCCGTTCTCCAAATATGCAGGACAATGGGCCTAATGTCTTACCACTCCCTCCACTTCCAGTGGGCAGAGAAAGCTGGGGCTCATGAACATCGAGGACTGCTGAGCACATGCACATAATGGAAAGGACTAGCGAGTGGTGCTCAGTTTTTGTTCAACTTCTCTGACATTAGTTTATGCTACCCTTAGATGGGGCAACATAAACCTTCTAACAGAGTCTCTTTAAATTCACTGGGTCAGGTGCAGCATACTTGCTGGATTGCTGCTTCACTTTACACTGTATGCAGCACCACTCATCTTACATTCATTGGGATGGGTGCTGTACCCTCACAAAGTATGCAGCACCACTCAACTTACATTCATTGGGATGGGTGCTGTACACTCACAAAGTATGCAGTACAACTCACTTTACATTCATTGGGATGGGTAATGCACACTTACAATGTATGCAGCACCACTCACCTTAAATTCATTAGGATGGGTAATGCACACTTACAATGTATGCAGCACCACTCACCTTACATTCACTGGGGTGGGAGCTGTACACCTTCACTAGTGAACAGTGCTGCATATTCTGTATACACTGTCACTCAAATCGGATGTATTAACACAGCGAGGCTCATACACTAATGTACTTTCTGTTACTACCGTATTACCCCCGAAAAAACAGTGTCTTATATTAATTTTGGCTCCCAAAGATATTTTTCCATAAAGAAGAATTCACATGTTACACGCACAGCAGGGAAAGAGCGTATGGCGGCTAACAGACACCAGGGGGAGCTTACAATAGCACAGCAAAGACAGCATGCGTTATGGCGGCAGACAATTAGATAATGGGAGGATGGTGGCAGGCAACTGGCCTCTTGATGCCTTGGCTGCACATTTACAAGTGATGGCCGCGAAAGGGAACATCTGAGGTTGGCGGCAGGTGACGGACTTCATGTCCTGCGTGCAGCTGCTCTGCAAGAGACGTGAAGGTAGGGGACAACGGCGTCGGGCTTAAAAGAAACCTATCTGCATGCCATGGTGTTCTGCTCGGCGGGCATGCTTCCAAAACAGTGCTAGGTCTTATTTTCAGAGGAGGCCTTATATATAGCAATTCAGCAAAACTTCTACTAGGTCTTATTTTCATAGGAGCCCTTATATTCAGGGATACAGGGTACCATAGAGCACCATGTTAGAACTAATGGTAGCGCTCAGGTGTAAAGGAGCAGGGACTCCTTTCTTTGACACGAGTCCCTGCTCCTGTATTTAGTTTCAAACTGGCAGCAGCCACATCTGTACATTCAGTCCATTAAACTTAAATTAAAGCAAATCTAACAAAACCAATGTCTTATAGTTACCCTAAAAACACACTAAAGGTGACCCATTGACCCATGCAGTAACAGGTCTGAATGCTGTAAAACATCACTATCACTTCTTCAAAGGTTGCCATGTTAAAGTATCAAGTAGGTGCTGGACATTTTACATACTCTTCATTGGCAACAAAGTCCTCCACACTGCAAAAAAAAGTATTACACTGAAAATTAAAATAATAAAAAAAACAAGGATTGTGAACTTCAGGGTGAAAGAAATTCTTGTAAAGAGCGGAGTATTTTTTTTTTTTTTTTAATAACACAAACCACAGGCTTCATCAGCCGAGGAGAGCGGCAGGGGTTGTCTAATTACTTTCTGTGGAGTCGTGCACATGATGTCAGCATACATGAATTACAAAGTGATTTTAAGGGAAGAATAAGTTTGAAAAGCCTCTCAGAATACACGCCGCTCAGTCCGCCTGTGTCCGTTTGTCCGTACTCATGATTATTCATCTTGGCTGTCAACTTTGTGCCAAGTTTCTGGGTATGCCACAAAAAAATGTGAAAAGCAGGTCTTGGAATAAAAGGAAAGAGACAATAGAAACCCTACAGCACTGCAGGCGGAATTCCAGCTAACCTGTGATAAAACACGACCCAATCTCTTACATCAATCTTCCATTTTTCAATTAAAGCTGTAAAGTGACACAGACGGTGCATGTAATATTTATATTAAACTATATCTGAAGAGGTTGGAGAATGCCCTGCAGTCCGGGAGGCCGCGGCACTGTCACATTATTATTGTAGCGGCTGTACAATGACGGGGGCACACACTGAGCTCCGGCTCTTTGTACTGTACGGGAACAGGGGAGAGTAAAGAGCCCATTCTATGTCTCTGAGCGAGCACCAAGACAAGAACAAAAGCTGCTGCATTGTGAGATGGCCAGGAGCTGCGGTCAGCGCATTCATCTCCGGACATACTGACGAAAACTGATGGAAAGTAAATCTACTGAGAAATCCCGATACTTCTCTAAGGAACCCAACAAATTTTCATTAAAACTTTAGCAGAAGTTCTAAGAAAAACATTAAATTGTGATCAACTTCCTGCTACATAACACATAATAAGTCTATAATACTCTACACATAGTACACAACAACTTCCAACATCACCACAATACAAGTCTATAAAATTCTATACATAGTACTCAACAACCCCAACATAACCAAGATAAAAGTCTATTGTATTCTATACATAGTACACTATAACCCCAACATAACCAAGATAAAAGTCTATTGTATTCTATACATAGTACATTATAACCCCCAACATGTCCACAATACAAGTCTATTATACTCTATAAATAGTACACAACAACCCCCAACAAAACCCATCATACAAGTATATTATAGTCTATACATAGTATTCTATAAGGGTATGTGCACACTATAGAACCCAGGCGGATAACCTGCTGCGGATTCCACAGCTCGGCCCCGCTCGCGGCATGCACATCTCCGCCAGTGCAATAGACTCCATTTTATGGTCACTCAGATTCCACCATCCGCCCGAAGAATGAACCCTGTTCAGTCTTCGGACTCTGCTCCAGTCCGCCCGCCACAAATGAACACATATGTAAACTATTTAGGAAAAGATTTATATCAGCTGCTGTATGTCCTGCAGGAAGTGGTGTATTCTTTCCAGTCTGACACAGTGCTCTCTGCTGCCACCTCTGTCCATGTCAGGAACTGTCCAGAGCAGCAGCAAATCCCCATAGAAAACCTCTCCTGACATGGACAGAGGTGGCAGCAGAGAGCACTGTGTCAGGCTGGAAAGAATACACCACTTCCTGCAGGAAATACTGAAGCTGATAAGTACTGGAAGACTGGAGATTTTCAAATAGAATTAATTTAAAAAACTATAACTTTCAGACACCAGCTGATCTGAAAGCTATTTTTTTCTCTGGTGTACCCTATTAAATCTCCCAATGCTCCTTGCTGTTTCAATGACATGGTGACTGCTTTCAATAACAAGCAACAGAATAGTGAGTGCAGCTCTGGAGTATAATACAGAATGTAACTGTTGTACGTGTTTGCAATTGATCCTTTCCTTAGGAGGATTGATTGTGGACCGTTGATGGGGGTGAGAACGGACCCTGCAGTGCCGGATTCCACTCTGAGGGTGGTAGCGTACGCCGATGATGTCACCATATTTGTCTCCTCCCAAGAGGAGGTTCAGTGTGTGATGTCGGTGGTGGAGCGCTACTCAGAGGCATCTGGGTCCAAGATCAACCAGGATAAGTGTGAGAGTCTCTGGCTGGGAGGTGGAGATCCTGGATTTGATCTCCCGGACACCCTTCCAGAGCCCCAGGAGTTTGCAAAAGTTCTCGGCATCAAATTCGGCCAAGGGGATTGCCCCAAACAAAACTGGGACAGCAGGCTTAAGATCGCCGCTCAGAAGGTGGATCAATGGAAGGGTTAATCTTTGAACCTCAGGGAAAGGGTTAACCTGATCAAAACTTTCCTGCTCCCTTTGCTGATATATCTGGGCAGTGTTTGCATTTTGCCAGAACCTCTCTGGACTCGGGTCTACAGTGTGTTCTTCCAGCTGTTATGGGGGAATAGACTGAACCTAGTCAAGAGGGAGGTTACTTACCGTACGAGGAGACAAGGGGGGTTGTGTATGGTCAACCCCGTGGTGTTCCTGGTGAATACCTTTCTTAAGACCAACATTGCAAACCTCTGGAAAGAGAGGGCTCCTCCGTGGGTATTCTCCTGTAGGGGATGGTTTCGGCCTTTCTTCCAGGAATGGGAGACAGGAGGGCAAGTGAAGGATCTCCGCACACCACACGGGCATCTTCCGGCTTATGCTACCCTGGTTCTGAAGGTCATTCGTCGGTGGGGTTTGGGGATGTGGGAGATTAGGACTCTGTCGAGGAAATTCCTTGACAATAGGGTCCTGTCATCCCATTTCCAAAAGCCGCTGGCGCTCAAGGATTGCCCAAGCCGGGATCTGGAGGTTGGTTTGGGCCTATTGAATTCCATCAGGATCCCCTTGAAGTTTTGGGACTTGGCTTGGCGCTGCTTCCATGGGAAACTGTATGTGAGGGACAATCTGAAGTGCAGGAGCTCTGAGGATCGGGGATGTCCCCGGGAGGAGTGTGGAGGCATGCTGGAAAGCATGGAGCATTTTCTGCTTCATTGTCCCTTTAATACAGAGGTTTACAACAGGGTGGGCGCTTCCATCGGGCGGCCCAGGTTGGCCCGCCTCTCCTATGCGGAATGGGCCTATGGAGCATTCAGAAACCTTGGTGGCTGGGACCGGAGCACTTTATTCCTAGTCAGCATAGTGGTCAGGTACCACACGTGGAGTGCACGGTGTTTAGTATCAACGCAGCGTAAAATCCTCCCTGTGGATGAGGTGGTTAGGGGCACAGCGCCCCCCTGTGGATGAGGTGGTTAGGGGCACAGCTCCCCCTGTAGATGAGGTGGTTAGGGGCACAGCGCCCCCTGTGGATGATGTGGTTAGGGGCACAGCCCCCCCTGTGGATGAGGTGGTTAGGGGCACAGCCCCCCCCTGTGGATGAGGTGGTTAGGGGCACAGCGCCCCCTGTGGATGAGGTGGTTAGGGGCACAGCGCCCCCTGTGGATGAGGTGGTTAGGGGCACAGCGCCCCCCTGTGGATAAGGTGGTTAGGGGCACACTCGGTGACCTGGTGAAGGTGCGCTCTCTGGAGTACGAGAGGCTGGGGGCTGGTAGGGCCTCTTGTCTTTGGAGGGGCTCTGCCTATAAGGTTCCTTAGCCTGCGTCTCCTCTCCTGGTGGTGGGCTGATGCTGGCACATTAGTCTTTTGTTTTGTGCTGTAGAGATACTGGAGTAGAGGGCTTGCAGGTACTGAACTTGGGCTTTCGGGCTGTGTGTGGGGCTGAGAAGTCTCATCTTTTTGGGGTTTAGTATGTTATATATTTTCATTAGTTTGTGTATTGTGATTGTTTTTGTATGTTTGTATAAATTGTATATACTGTATATATTATATATGTTTTGTTTGCACCTGGGGTTGGGGTTTAGTGATAGGTTGGGTGGTGGGTAAAATGGGGGAGGGGGCTTCTGTGGGACTTTGTTGGGACTTTTATATTTATATATAAAATTCTTGGCTGGTTCATGGACGTCTGTTATCATGTACTGGGGGCATGGGATGCTGGACCAGCACAGTGCCAAAAAAAATAAATAAATAAATAAAAATATTATATGTATTGTTTAGTTGTAGGTTATTTTTGTATCGTGTCTTCTTAGTTTTAGTTTATTTGTGTAATGATGATGTATTGTTTAGTTGGCGTTGGGTTGTATAGAATTGTGTCTGTGGTATTAGGTTGTGCACAATGCAACTGGGCCAGGGGGTTCACATTTAGTTATTTATATAGGTGTATAGTATATAGTGGTGTATATAGGTTTGTATATAGTAGTGTATATAGTTTATTAATATGTTTAGCTAAAATTGGTTATATTGTGTGTGTGTGTGTGTGTGTGTGTGTGTGTGTGTATATATTGTATATAGGTATTTGGGTTGTCTGTGTGGAAGAATGAGTACGGGGATGGACCAGTGGTTTATGTTATGGTTTCATTTTGTTTTGGTAATTTTTCTATTTATTGTCTTGTTCTGGTTAGATATGGTGTGTTATTTCTGGTATGTAATTTATTTATTGTTATGTTAAAAAAAAAAAAAAAGAAATACAGGATGTAACTCGATTAGTACAGGATCAGTAATGTAATGTATGTACACAGTGACCCCACCAGCAGAATAGTGAGTGCAGCTCTGGAGTATAATACAAGATGTAACTCAGGATCAGTAATGTAATGTATGTACACAGTGACCCCACCAGCAGAATAGTGAGTGCAGCTCTGGAGTATAATACAAGATGTAACTCAGGATCAGTAATGTAATGTATGTATACAGTGACCCCACCAGCAGAATAGTGAGTGCAGCTCTGGGGTATAATACAGGATGTAACTCAGGATCAGTACAGGATAAGTACCATAATTCATTCATGAAGTGACAGAGTTTTCTGTAGATGAATGTTTTATGTAAACCATATGATAATGTACAAATTGGAGCATCCGCTATAAATGAGATATGAGCTTTCATTATTTAATTCTGCACATAAATGTAGAGTTTAGGAAACCATTAATGGCCATGGCTATCAGTGATAATGCCGCTTGGAGCTTTTATATATATTACTGTAAATATATTAGTGTAGCCCCAACCCCCGTTCACAGCGCTCATCTAACGTGATGTGTACACTGCTATATATTCTATGTAAACACAGCGCTTACATCCCATGACCTGTATATTGTATGACATCACTTACAACACAGAGAATGTGGACCTGAGCCATATCACCCAGTACACCTCCAAAATAGATATCACTATGTGTAAGGGCCTTATTACCCTAACAGATTATCTGAGCCAAAGCCAGGAGTGGACTATTAACAGAGAACCGGTAATAAAGTAAAGACTCAGATTTCTCCTCTTCTCACATCCAGTCCAGGCTTTGGCTTATAAAAATCTGTCAGATCTGTTGGTGTAATAGGGCTCTAAGCCTAATGCAGACTACACAGACTGCTTGTAATGGTGAGCTCTAGACTACACGGACAGCTGATATAGGGGGCTCCAGACTTCACAGACTGCTGTTATAGGGGGCTCCAGAATACACAGCCAGACTGCTGTTATAGGGGGCTCCAAACTACAAAGACTGCTGTAATAGGGGGCTCCAGACTATACAGACTGCTGTTATAGGGGACTCCAGACTATACAGACTGCTGTTATAGGGGGCTCCAGACTATACAGACTGCTGTTATAGGGGACTCCAGACTATACAGACTGCTGTTATAGGGGGCTCCAGACTATACAGACTGCTGTTATAGAGGGCTCCAGACTATACAGACTACTGTTATAGGGGGCTCCAGACTATACAGACTGCTGTTATAGGGGACTCCAGACTATACAGACTGCTGTTATAGGGGGCTCCAGACTATACAGACTGCTGTTATAGAGGGCTCCAGACTATACAGACTGCTGTTATAGGGGGATCCAGACTGCACAGACTGCTGTTATAGGGGGCTCCAGACTATACAGACTGCTGTTATAGGGGGCAAAAGACTATACAGACTGCTGTTATAGAGGGCTCCAGACTATACAGACTGCTGTTATAGGGGGATCCAGACTGCACAGACTGCTGTTATAGGGGGCTCCAGACTATACAGACTGCTGTTATAGGGGGCTCCAGACTATACAGACTGCTCTTATAGGGGGCTCCAGACTACACGGACTGCTGTTATAGGGGGCACCAGACTATACAGACTGCTGTTATATGGGGGGCTCCAGAATACCCAGCCAGACTGCTGTTATAGGGGGGCTCCAGACTATACTGCAGCTCGGCCTGTTCAGATTGGCTGCTGTGTATAAGCACAAGCTCATTGTGAAGTCAGTGCATAGAGAGACAATTTACATTGCAGCAGGGACAGAATGATTATAAAGCAAACAACTAAACCACCAGTGATAAAAAAGCAGCTTATCATCAGGTAAGTGGTGCAGGCAGACGGAGGGGAATGAGCTGCAATAAGGGGGGAGCCTGGAGATCTGCTTTAAGGAGAAATATCACCTCGTATGGAAATGACTTATTTTATGTTCGGCTCTGATGATTAAAGTGAGAGGGTAGCTGCGGCTTGTAAACATTACTGCAATTTACAATCAGGTTTATCACTTGGCATATTACTTTGTTGGGAAATCTTTTCCATCAGCAACAATTATACATGATGCTAACACATGGTAATTCTCATTATATATAATATGTAAGAGTAATACATCAGACCTGGGATCCCATTCAGATAATCAGACATTTTACTGGACTCTGAAGAGAAGGAAATTTTCAGAAATGATAAAGAAAAGTTATGGCGAGAAAAGTCTCTATATGAGATGCAAAAAATATTACTGACTTGTCATAGACAAGCATGGCGTAATGCAATACCAACATGTAACCTGCTGTAGATGGATGTGGGAACCATCCCTACCGCCCGCCAGGCTACAGAGGGGACAGAACATTTTAGGCTGGAATCACACACAGAGACAAATCCAAAAGTTGATGCATAAGGAGTTCAGGTACGTTCACACATTTAGCATGAGAAATACATTGGGGACAGAACATTTTAGGCTGGAATCACACACAGAGACAAATCCAAAAGTTGATGCATAAGGAGTTCAGGTACGTTCACACATTTAGCATGAGAAATACATTGGACCATGTTCCCACCAAAGGTTTCTCCACTGCAGAATAAGTGCACGGTATGCAGAGACCAGATGGCGCCATTCTGTGCGGGTAAATTGCTTTTTAACAACATGTTAATGGAAAATATATTTATTTTTTAATCACTGCCAGCTATGTATTCTTGTTGTTGTCCAGTTGTTGCAAAACCTGGACAGGTTGAAAACCACTGATCTATGCAATGAATTGCATTATTCACAACATATATCTTTGGCTGCAATGTCGTCTCAAAATGACAGTCGCAAACAAACACAGCCTTAAAGTATACCCCCCCAAAAATAAAAACTCTTCAGACCATGACTGATCAGGAGAACGGGGCAGGAGCGAGGAGGGTTCAAGCCATGACTGATCAGGAGAACGGGGCAGGAGCGATGAGGGTTCAAGCCATGACTGATCAGGAGAACGGGGCAGGAGCGAGGAGGGTTCAAGCCATGACTGATCAGGAGAATGGGGCAGGAGCGAGGAGGGTTCAAGCCATGACTGATCAGGAGAATGGGGCAGGAGCGAGGAGGGTTCAAGCCATGACTGATCAGGAGAATGGGGCAGGAGCGAGGAGGGTTCAAGCCATGACTGATCAGGAGAACAGGGCAGGAGCGAGGAGGGTTCAAGCCATGACTGATCAGAACAAAGCCAGTGGGGCAAGGAGTGTTCATGCCACAACTGATCAGGAGAACCGCAAAGGAGCAAGCAATGTTCAGACAATGATTGATCAGGAGAACAGGGCAGGATTGAGGAGTGTTCAGACCAGAAGAGATCGGGGGAATGGGGATTGAGCAAGTGGTGGTCAGAACATGACTGACTGGGAGAACGGGACAGTAATCAGGTGTGTTTGCACCATGACTGATCAAGAGAATGGGGCAGGAGCAAGAAGTGTTCACACAACTGATCAGGAGAACGGGGAAGTAGCGAGGAGTGTTCAGACCACGACTAATCAGGAGAATGGGGCAGGAGCAAGGAGTGTTCAGACCATGACTGATCGGGAGAATGAACCTTTCTTCCCACTCCATGTCTATGTGACAGACGGCATATCCTATATGACTTATGAGAAGACTCTTTTGGTGACCAGTTAACTTGAAAAACTTACCTTTATAGAATCTACTTCTTGCACTGGATCAAAAACAGCGTCAAAATCTGCATGTTTGATTCTCCCCTTAGGGTTTATTCACACTCTGCATATTTGTTGCAGAAATTTCTGCTACTACTGTCTCATTCTACTGAGCAGGAAATCCATGCACCTGCTGTAGAAACAATCCCATTCACAGTGTCAGAAGGTTGGGAAGATACTGTACTCTCTCAGTGGATTTCCTAGGAGCATGGATTTACCATCTATGTTTAGAAATAAAATGTTACCTTAGACAGCAGCCTTCTCTTATTGCATAGGGCAGCACATGTATCAGTGCACCTTCCATGCCTGTAGTCTGGGGCAGAGCGTACACAAGGTCTACAAATGACCCGTCTGGGAATCGGTCAGGGGCTGGATCCACACAACTCTTTTGGGTCATATTATACAGCTCGAAAAACATACTTTTTTAAGTTAAAAAAGTCAAAAACTCAAATTTCAAATACAGCGTGCAATAAAACAAGTTCACAGTAAAGCACTTGCGATGAGTATATGACAAGGAGCAGTCAATAACAAGTCCATAGCCTATCATGTAAGACAATCTGTGCGCAATAAAAACAATCTTTAAGTAAAAAAAACAACAAAAATTTGAAAAATAAAAAACACAACAACCCTAGAAGGTAATACACAACAAGACAAGAAACAAGAGGGTGGGGAGGATACATAGAGAGTTTCAACATTAGGGAAATATCTTTCAGAAAAAGAGGTCCAAGTCATTAAAAGAGGTTCAGAGGTCTAAATCGTATTTATATTCCTTCCTTAGGCTATGTTCCCATGTTTTTTCTTGCCCGTTTATAATTTTTAAAATGACGTCCGTTATTTTGAAAATTGTCCGCCCGTCCTTTGGTTGTGTCTTAAATTGAAAAGTCCATTGAATTTAACAGTAAAAACAGAGAAAGAACAGTGAAAAAAGAAAAACTGGACAACTAGAAAATAACATCCGATGTTTGCAAAAGATGTCCAAAAATAATAGACATGATCATTATTTTGACGTCTGTGCAGATGTCATTTTATACACTGTGTACATTGGACGTCCGTCATTCCATTGACTTCAACGCATTGGTGGTATGACTTCAATTTCCATTGGTGGTATACAGGAGGACTCCTAGTATATTCTTCTCTTATTTTATTAAAAGTTTTCACAGTTATATAAACAGCATTAGAATCCACAATTTACAAACTAGATAGAGTAATGTGTTGTATGTTAACAAAAGTGCCGTATTGTCCAATAAGTCCCAAAGGCCTCAAAAAAAAGGCAATCGGTGGAAGTGGCCCAATCTTGACAATAGACCAGAAATGAACACAAGCACGTTCGAGGGGGCCACTCTGTGGTTTGCAACACCCCAATGAATTATACATTGTATCAGCACATAAAAGGCAAAATGCCAATAAAGGAGAACCAACACAGCAGATGCAATCAAAAGAAAAAACAAAATAGACTAACAAAACGACTACACAACCATTAGACAAGACACAAGAGAAAAGAAACAGACAAGGAAAATACAAAGATGGTTAATCCCGTACTAAATCAGGAAAGGCAACAAGTCTCTCATAGCTATAATCCTTGCTACAAAGTCACATAAGATAGGAGAGAACGGAAATCAGCCGAGCTCTCAAAAAGAACCCAGGGAGTCCAAACCTTAGAGAATTTTTCCGTACGGTTCTGCAACTCGGCTGAGAAGTCCTAATACCGTGTAGGTATACATCACCAGACACAAGAAGAATGCCTCTTCACTAGAGATGAGTGAACCTCAAGTACGCTCTGGTTCATCCGAATGCAAACGCTCTGCATTTGATTACCAATGGCTGAAAACATGGAAAACATGGATGCAGCCATAGGCCTTAGGGTTACATAAAACTTCTTCAGCCACTGGTAAATGAATGCAGAGCGTTTGGGTTTGGACGAACCAGAGCATGTTCAAGGTTCGCTCAACTCAACTCTTCACCTCTCAGAACAGAGGAGCTACAGACAGCCACCTGACCTACATATCGTGCCAGGTGGCTGTCAGCACTACAACGGCTCTGCAGGGAGCTTAAGAGGTGAGATAACTACAGAACCCAACTATCTGGCTTCTCTGGGGGAGGCTCGGATGATTTAACTGTCTATATTAGCGGTCACATCTGAAGTTCCGCAGCCAGGTAGTTAGTCTTCCTCTCCTCTTCTTGAGCTCCATGCAGAGCAGTGGTAGAGCTGACAGCCACCTGACAAACTATTCTGTATATATGTTGTGTTTTAATATGTGTATTGGGTGGCTGTCAGCAATACTACCTCTCTACAAGGACACAAGATAGAGAAGAAAGAAAAGTCCCCTCCATTTCTGCCTTGAGAAGTTCTATAAGTGAACAGTGATATCACCTGGGCTTTCCCAGCTATCCGATACACAGATGTCTGTGATGTATTTCATATAGTAATATTTGTGAAACATAGGCTGTATACGGATACTGTCTGGCAATGATAGATACAGTAATCTGTAGTGTTTATGTCATGAGCCCTAAATGTAGGGATAAAACACAGTGATAACCCAACCTAAATGTGTTGGCAGATGGTAAAACAGCAAAGAGTTAGAACAATAAACAAGATACAAGGTGCTAAGAACAAGGAGATTCCTCCAGAACACAGCGGCCGACACAACAGAGGTGTTCAGAGCGTTTCTGCCGTCAAGCCTTTAAGGGGCAGAATCAATGGAGAAGATTGTTCTATAGAAGTAATAGCCGGGCCCGGTGGAGTTTGGGGATCTGCTGGTTATTTTATAACTTCTTTTCTCTTGTATGAAATATTAATAGGATTCTCACTTAATATTTCAGCTGTTCGTATCATAAAAATATAAAACCTGATCAGAGCAGATAACAACTTGGCTGAACTTTCTCCTCAATAAAATCTAAAATCCCAGTTCTGCTCTGCGCTTTAAGGATCGATGCCGCGATTTGTACAGTCTATTATATCATTACCGGCTGTGGACGTGAAAGTCATCAAGTGTATGGGGGTGGGGGGGACGTGAAATCTTTATGAAATAAATGGGGTTCAGTATTCTATAAAATCTTCTGAGATATGCGCCATGCCAGTGCTGCCCCCTGTGTGTAGAGGAGTAGGATGAAACCTTCTTTAGGCCATGATCATAAAACATATGTTTATACAAAACATATGTTGTATGTGCATGAATGCATATACACATAGAGGGAAATTTATGAAAAGGTGTATACACCTGGTGTAAACTGCCCAGAGCAACCAATCACAGCTCCTCTTATATTTTGCCAGAGCTGAAAGCTGAGCTGTGATTGGTTGCTGTGGGCATTTTACACCAGGTGTATATTTACACCTTTTCATAAATCTCCCCCATAGTATACGCTCTGTCCGAGATTCCATCCGGCCGCACGAAACTGACATGTCAGTTTTGTGCAGCCCCTATTAATTGTGTGGAGCACCAAACACGCTCCATTGTGTGCATTGGTGAATTGGGAATGCGGGCGCACACTGATGGGCCAGCATCTTAATTCATCAGAAATTAAGACCATCGGGTCGGTACTGCAGTACCGTCCGGGATGATCTTCAGTAAAACCGGCGGCCATTCTGTGACCCAGCCAGGGATTGTCATCCCACTGCGAGTATGTAAGTGTCGCCCCCATTAACCCCCCGCCACTGGAAAGATACTTTACATGCTCCACACTGAGGCTCCCGGCTCCTGGAGGTCCCGCGCAGCCAATCAGTGACTGCAGAGGGGCTGCAAAAAATTGCTGCCAGTGTCAAAAATATTCCAAAAAGTTGACAACTTTTCCATATACATTTACTGCACGTCTGCACCATTTCAGGCAGATTTTCTAGCTGTTCTCTGCTTTTTCCCTCCATTTAGGATTCCTATATGGATTTATACAATATATAATTAGTGCAAAGTGAGTACATGATCAACAGAGGATGGGTGGCCAAAGATGTCGACAGCTGGGACACCGCATCCTCTCCCTGTACATGAGGCATTTTACATCATCACAATATACTGTATCTCACACCTTGAGATCTAAGGGGCCTATTCCACGTAGCGATAATCGGCCGAATAGGCCCGATTCGGCTGATTATCGCTACGTGGAATAGAGAAAACTATCAGCTGATGAGCCGATGATCGTGTCATTGGCTGATCGTTCATTTAGGTTCAAACCTAAAATCATCTGTCGCCACCCACGCATCGCTACGTGGACGATTTAAAAACATTATACTTTACCTATCCAGGCTGCAGGTCTTCTCCTGTGCTCCTTCTCCCGGTCCCACACGCAGCAGCAGCTTCGGAGCGGCCTTTCTGAGCTGACCACCGCGGCAAGTGATTGGCTGACCGGTCTTTCAGTTCAGACAGGCCGCTCCGAAGCTGCAGAAGACTTGCAGCCTGAATAGGTAAAGTATGTAACAAGGGATGCAAGGACATCGGTAACGATGTTCCTGCAGCCCTCGCTAAACGATTATCGGGGCGTAAAATAGGCCCAGTAAACAAGCAGATCGGCGCTCGTTTACACTGTTTATCGGGCCCTAGTCGGCCCCAAGGAATAGGACCCTAAGTCTTGAATCAGGCTCATACAAGCATCAATTATGTAAAACACACATACATATATATCTTCTAGATTTACTAGATAGAAATATAATTAGGTTACCCACTTAAGTTCTCTTTGGTTATAGAAGGGTTCAGCAATGAAAAGATGATCCCAGGATATTCTGTTGGGAAACCCAGCTCTAATCTATGGAGGAACCCAGCAGCAAGTGATCTATTTGCCTGCAGTGACCCCACAGGATAAATTAAGTAGTGCATAATTTTCATAGAGAGCTGTGTAACGTGGAAATGCTAGCTCCACCATTCTATCACAAAGTTGACATTGGATGGAATGGAGAAAATTTCAATGGACAAAGTCTGCAAGAATTAGAGGTGGAATTTTAAGTGTCTGTAGCTCTTAAAGGAAAGTCTCAAGCAGATAACTCCTCTATTATGTCTATATGACCTTTTAGGATACATGGATGAGAAAACCAGAGAAGAGCCAAAGCTGCCCCCTATAGACACACAGGATGGCTAATATACATACGCCCACTGATGTCTATGCAATACAAAGATCTCAATAAGGCACAAGCCTTTCATGCCATAAAGAGACAATAAGCATCGATATCACTTATCAATTCTACAGTGACAAGCCCAACTCCGCTAAATCTTTACCTCATTCCCTAACAGACCAAAATTAGAAAAAAATAGTCTCTGACTATGTGGAGGCCAATGCGCGCAGCTCTGCATTGAATATGTTCAACTTCAAACCAAGACTTTTGCTTTCTCTCCCCTCGGTCTGCACAAAAGCTCACCAGACTTTTCTATGGTTTTTATTTCCAATCTGTTTTACCCTACAAGTGGATAACAGCTCTGAAAGGAAAACAGAAGGCTCCCTCTATACGGCGTAATAACGGCAAGACTGACCCATGGATGATAGGACGACACTGCGGAGAATCCTACAGTGATTTCACAGAGAGCCGCGTGCATCTGTCAGCCTCTTTACATAAAATATTCATCTTAATGAGCCGGCAATTGGAACACCCTAAATGTAGCTTTATTACAATGACTTTTCCAATAAACATTACAATTTTGCCGCTATTCTATTAATTTTAGGCAATTTGCTCTAAATGATACAGTGCACAGCTTGGTGGAGGCTAGAAACCAATCAGCGCAGCTGCTTGTCAAGGACCGACCATGCACTGAAATACAGGATGAGCCGGATCTCACATGGTATACAGAGCTGTAATACAGCACCTATAGCTGACTACTATGGAGCCATTGGTGTTATGTGTACCGCCATACAGTGGAAGCCTATTATTTACAGTCATGCAAAGTGAAAAACTTGGCAGGTCCTTAAGTGGTGGACAGAGAAGTCTGGAGGGGGACAAAAGAGTCTAGAAGGGAAAGAGGAATGTGAAGAGGACCGAGGAGTCTGGATAGGACAAAGGTGTCGGGCTGAAGCTTATTCCCCTCCACCCATTGAAAACATACAATCCGATCATGCCGATGTATGGGGAGGACAGCTATTGAAGGTGTATTGCCCACCTGTACAGTTCATTGCAGCCATGTTCACTAACATTACTAAACAATTAGGCGGCATTGGTGTACAATAAGAAATCAGCTCCTTTTAAACCCCCAGGTTATCCTTAGTTGTGGATGCACAATAAATTATTCTATTCTTTTGCTAGAAAAAGGCATCACTTCAAAGATTTTCCATATGATAGATTTCTAATCATCTCAATGGTCAGGGTTGAAAAAGTTGGGTTATTTAGGAATAGCCTGAAGGGGTGAGATAAAACTAACTAGCCGCCTATCCACAGGATAGGGAACAAGTGAGGGGTCTGACCTCCGTCCATCTGTCCCCGGCTTCTTTGTTTTGAACACAACCCAAAGCTCTTTACATTCTCTATGGAGCTGCCGGAAAGAGCTGAGTGCTGTACTCTGCTCTCTCTGGTGGTGCCATAGAGAATGGATAGACGCTGGTCACATGCCTGGCTGCTCTGCCAGTCACTGGGAGAGTGCCATGGCACTGTCCCAATGACTGGCTTGGCCTGTCACCTCAGACACTGCCGGAGCGGGCTTGAAGCTAGCAGGACATCTGGGAGCACAGAGAGGTATGTAGAAGTTTATTATTATTTTTTTACACAGACATGAGTTTATTGCGCCGTGTTATAGGACCCTTACTTGTATACCCTATCCAAGTTTGTGTTTAAAGGGGCATTCCAAGATAAAACTAACTGTACTTTTCTCACTTAAAGGGGTTGTCTACTGTAGACAATCAGCATCCCATATCCTTTTCTCAGACAACTGGCTGAATGAGAGAAATGAGGACCGATGGGTAATGCTTGGCAAAGCAGACTATTCATTTCCACTAAAACACACAATGTACATTGAAACCTATGACGTCTTGGACCCTTCTGAGAGGAAACTACTTTTAGTAGTAACTATATGAATACATATACACTAAAACTGTCCAAGGTGGAACAGCCCATAAAATAAATTCTATAAACCTGTGGACTACTTTACTTTAGAACAAGGGTGTTGAAGATCATACAGTAAATTATTTTAAGCCATCGCCATTCAAGTGATTCCAAATGCTATTAAAGTTTTATTGTGTTCTCCAAACTTACATGAGAAAGTGCATAATCTTAATGGCAACACTCTTCACTTGGACATTTTGGTCCTCCCGGACCTTGTTCTTCATGGAACTTATGTAAGTAATGCAAAAAAAAAAAGAGAAGCCGCAGCAGCCGTGGCGAGTCTGCGCAATTCCTTTAAGGTGACATATCATAATCTGAAGTGTGACTGGAGGCAGGGGACGGAGCGTAGACGACCAAAGTCCTCAAGTTATACAGGTTCACTTCTGGACAGTAAAATATATTTTCAGGACTCTTTCCTAATCTAGAATATTCGCTGATCTGCAACTGGGTCTGATAAAGTATACCATATGCACCCAGCTTGCATTTCATACTGTCATAGACCACACTGCAGACATGAGGAGGAAGCAACCATCATTTGGATCCTTATAGGTCTCACATTCATCATGGTAATAAAGCAGAAGTTGTGAATAGGATTAATGAATCTGTGGAGCTAGAGGTAAATATCAATACCAAATTAATAAAATATGCAAATGGTCGGAGGTAAAACTTTTCAAGGGAGATGACAGATGCTGAATAATTACTTACAAGGCGGCAAGGGATTCACTAATCCACTGGTGGGTACAAGAACACACCGCGGAGAGGCAGACACAACGTTTAAGGTCTACATGGATCTAGGAATGTGAATATAAATGACTATAGAGGAACGTTTTTCCTGAGGGAAATTATTTGCAGGACATATCTCCCTCAAGAGAAGCAGATGTTCAAGATGAAAACAAAACCTAACAATAGTAAGTCCAACACGAGCTGTTCCGGAATGGAAATATTCAATGATGTATCAGCGGAGATGGCTGAGGATCTGGGCCACTGTCCAGACAGGCAGCAAAGTAATATCCTCTTAGTTATGGCCAGAGCTAAGTCTGGAGACCCTCATGGGGTTCAGATTGGTGGGGTAATCTCTTACGAGAAGGTAGAGCAGGGATTACAGCAAGCGGGTCACTAGGTGAGTTTGTGCTTAACATTCTTAGCCATCTTCTCGAGTGATGCTCAAACTTGGAGGAACTCTGAAGATCACAATAGGGGTGTGCATGACTTACCACTTCATACATGTATATAAGCGTGGTGATATGGAATCAGATGTCATCTAAATGGGCATGCCCCACTGATTTTAAGGCCAACGCTGTCAACATTAAACCTTCCAAGGATCTCAGAGCTGAGGGAGCATTGTAGCCCCTGTGTTCACCTTCTATACTTACAAACTTACCATTGGTAACAAAGCATAGGGGAACATTTACTGAGTAGTCTAATGTTTGTGACTATTCTAATATGGATTGGTGTTTAGTTTGTTCCAATATATTATGTGTGATTTATGGAAAAGTAAAGTAAAAGGTTGCAAAAAAGCTGCAAACAAATTCACCAGGCACTGACCAGATGTCGGCCTGCACCAGCTTTTACAACTTTTTAAAAAGTTGCAAATGATAAATTGGGCGCAAAGCCTGGATTATGCAACTTTTTGGGTGAATACTGAAAACAGACAGATTTTAAAAAGTTGCATCTAAAAATACTGTAATATGTAATGTGTAATGTAATATACTGTATACGGTGTCTAAGGACCATCTGGTACGCACTGGTCCTATATGTACTATCTATGGATGTACACTATTGGGTATACGTCCATAACGGTCAGATTTGCTGCAGACAATTCCACTACATACACAGCTCTAAAGTCACAGAAGATCCTCCTATAAATTTGCTCCAAATCACACAGATTTTGTTGTGGATTTTTCACTGCAAATTTCATAACCTTATCTGCTAAAGAAAAAAGAAAAGCGTACTCACCCTCAGCTGTTCCTGTGCCGGGGCCTCCAGTCCTTGTACTCATGACTAAAAGCAATATTTTAATCTCAGCACATCAAGTAACCTGCTGCAAAATCTACAACATAGGTAAAACTTTAGCTGAGTTCACACTGCGTTTTTTGCAGTTTGTTTTTTCTGTTTAAATTTTTTTTTTTTTTTTTGGGGGGGGGGGGGTATATTTTATAAGACACAAGGTAATTGTCAGGCAAAGGAAAATACAAACAGTAAGCAGTATCCAATAATCGGTCTATCAATTTTGTTCAAATACAATTTGAGGCAAAAGTCATTCAAATTTGGAAATATACATATATATATATACATATATATATATATATATATATATATATATATATATATATATATTATTTGCAAAAAAAAAAACTATGAAAACTGATGTATTTGTGTGCATCCGCTTTGATCCGTTTTTTTTCCATTGAATTCCATTATAAAAAGAAAAGAAAAAATCCAAAAAATAAAAAAAGGAATAAAACGCATTCATTTTTTAAGAATACAGAAAACCGCGGTTGACCATGCTTTTGTAAATGTAAAAAAAAACATGTTTTGATTCTTTTTTTGTTTTTTTTTGTTTATGCTTTTTTATAATGGAAGCGAAAGGAAAAACAGATCAAAACGGATGCACACAAATACATCCTCTTTTTCATCCATTTGTTTGCATAAAAAAAGGATTAAATACTGGACTGCAAAAAACAGTGTGTGAACCCAGCCTTACAGTATTGGCCATAACCTACATCTGTACAGCATTATCTGTGCAATATAATGTGTCCATTTTCTCCAATTTCCATTGTTTTCAAATTAATTGTGAAAACTTTTTTTTGTTTGTTATTTAGGCCTATAAAAAATATTACACTGTACATATTTTGGTTGTAATATGACTCTTTTACGTGCAAAAGACAAACATTTTTCGGTGTATTTTTGCGTTGTTTTGCAGGTAGATGCTTGAAAAATACAAAAAAAAAAAAACAAGCAAGAACCCAATTTAGGCTATGTTTAAGACCTGCCTTTGTCTCATTTAGAAACGGATAGGTTTATAAAGGATAGTTTACCCATTTGCATATCAGTTTATATTTTATATATTTCTTCCTGGTTTCTTTGAGTGCATGCTCAGTGAAAAAAAAAAAACTGATGATAAAGGATTACGGAAACGGATGTGAATGGAGATACCTTCCATTCAGATCAGTCATCATCGACTAAAATGTAAGGCAAAACAATTGTGCATGAACAAATTTTATGTCCGTCCAAAAAAATTGAACACTGATGGATTTGATGCGAAACGGAGCAGAATAAAAAAAACAACAAAAAAACCCAAAAAAACATGAAATTGATTGGGAGTATGATGGATCTGTAAGGTTTTGTTTCTTTGTTATCAAAACAGAAAAGAGAAACAGAATTGTGGCGGAGGGTAAAACGCTGGTGTGAACCTGACCTAACACCAAAAACAATCAATAAAAAATGTGGCAAAAGGCAAAAAAAAAAAATTAGAAGCTCATTTTACTGTAAATCCAGGATATTTTTGAGCCTTTTCTTTTACTGATTAGAGTCAGATACTAAAACATGTTTTTTTATTCTAATCTGTTTCTATTTTCTGACTTTTTTTTTATTTCACTTTTTGTACATTGTTATGGGGGTGGTCATACTACCTGGGCTGTTCTTAACAGCTTTCAGTGGCATGCTTTAGAGCAGTGATTTTCAACCAGTGTGCCGCGACACATGGTTGGGTGTGCCGCGGGGAAAGTTCCCCAAACTATGGTGCCCCTGTGAAACAGGAGAAAACAATGGGGGAGAGAAACCTGGGGATGGGGGAGAAACAGGGGAGAGAAGCAGGGGAAAGAGAAACATGGGGGAGAGAGAAACAGCGGAGAGAAGCAGGGGGGAGAGAAGTTTGGTGGAGAGAAGCAGGGGGGAGAGAAGTATGGTGGAGAGAAGCACAGGAGAGAAGCACGGGGGAGAGAAGCACAGGAGAGAAGCAAGGGGGAGAGAAGCACAGGAGAGAAGCGCAGGAGAGAAGCAGGTGGGAGAAGTATGGTGGAGAGAAGCACAGGAGAGAAGTAGGGGGAAGAAGTATGGTGGAGAGAAGCACAGGAGAGAAGCACAGGGGGGAGAAGAAAACAGGCCCAGGTTTCACACTGAGTGAGTATAAATACATTTAGAATCTATATTATTAACTATATGTATAATATAAACTGTTTTAGTGTCATTTTGTGCCAGTTTGGTTGGTGGTGTGCCCCAGGATTTTTTAAGTATAAAAATTGTGCCGTGGCTCAAAAAAGGTTGAAAATCACTGCTTTAGAGCAAGCCTCATGGACAGACATCAACAGATTCTGTCCTCTTGAGATGAATGTAAAACATTATTGAGTGCACTCTGTGACCTTTGTAGAGGTTATTTAACAGGGAGCTGCTATTGTCTTGTATTGATGCTATCTACCTACTAGTGTCCTATGACGCTGCAGTGCTGTACAGATCACTTAACAGCCGCCTCCTCTTATCACCACATACACAACAGGAAGTCTCAGCTTAGTTTTAGCCCCAGTGGTGAGGATGGAAACTAAAAGGTATCAGGATTATTTTAGAATATAGATTCTAAAATCTATAATATATCTAAAATATTGATAGAAAAAATTGCACCAACAGTTCTTTAATAATATGTTTACCATAAAAAAAAACATTTATACAATAAGTCATTTTCTGATGACACATTCCCTTTAAAATCCCACTATGTAACCACCCAGTAACACTATAGACACACATGCATATAAATTGTAGATTTATTATATACACATGTGTATATAGAGGTCCAGATTTATCAGTCTATCGGAGACACAAATTGGACTCAAATAGCAACCAATCACAGCTCAGCTTTTATTTCCACACATTGGCTCTTATTGGTTGCTATATCTTAAGAAGTAAGACACATTTGTATTCAGAAAAAAAGTAAAAAATGAAGTAAGAAGCCTATGAGCGCCCGTCTAGCGGGATGAAGCGGGGATCCTTATGTAGCAGAAGGTTTTCTTCTTGCCGGATCTTTGTTTTTCGTTCATTGTCGATGCCGCACACTCATTTTACATTTAATTACAAGAACCTTGGATTTCATCTAACATATAATTTTGTGATCATTCTTATTAGAGTTAATTTTTCACACTTGTCATTATTCATTTTACGTTTCTCGTTAGCGCAATTTATTCGAGTTTCCCTTTTCAGGCGGATTTGTTCCTCCGCGGGCCTTTTATTGGAAATATTGCCGCATATTATAACAAAATCTCAGCCCTCCTTTAAAATACTTGAGGGTTTGCAAGAAAGTAATTTTAAGAGGCTCAACTCTTCGTCTTCGCAGGCAGCTGAGTTATTGTACGCCGTTCCTTTCTGCCGAGAGATGGGCGCAAATAAACAAGGCAGAACTTCCCACTATAATGTATGTGTATGAGCCTGAATGCAACCTCTGAACCCCGAATACTGAGGAAATGTTATTTATTACATTTAACTCCTTCAGTGCCTTAAAGGGTGGTAAACATGTTCACTTTCTTACTAATAAGAAGCACGCCTGTCCACAGGTTGCTTGTGGTATTGCAGTTAGTTTACATTTATATTTTTTGGACAACCCCTGTAATTACTGCCTGTTTTACAGCACCCTATTGATGCATCTATTACCTTAGCTGTACACTATATCTATCATATAGAAGGACATACAGAAAAAGCTCTGTGTCAGTCTGTAACCGAGCAGAATCTGACACCTAAGCACTTCAGACTGCCATAGCCTTTTTTTCAAGAGCCGGGGAGGAGGTGGCTGAACATAACACTTGCAGCTTCTTGGGTTCAGCGCTGGTTTCTGCTATCCCTCACTCCAGTTCCCAGCCCCCCTGGTTGCTTCCTGGTCTGAGCGGCGACCCAAACCGTGATGTGACAGCCCCACTCAGACCATGAAGCAGCTGAGGGATTGGGAACCGGAGCAGGTGACAGCAAGCCCCTAGCACTGGAGCTGGGAAAGAAGGTCAGACTCTGGACATCCCCTTTAATAGACGGTACTGGTCTACCCTTTCTACATATGGCACTTCTGTCTACCAGAGATGACGGGAAGCTCATGCACGCTCCACGCCATGATTATTTAAATAGGGGTTAAGGCCTGTGCAAATTGGTGTATAATCTGTAAGACTGGATTAGGGTTAGGGTGGTATTACACGGGCCGTTGGGGGCCCGATAATACCTGTAAACGAGCAGCGATCTGCTAGATCGTCACTCGTTTACTGGGCCTATTACACGGCCCGATAATCGTTTAACAAGGGCTGCAAGGACATCGTTACCGATGTCCTTGCAGCCCTTGTTTAAACTACATACATTACCTAACCACGTTCCAGGGCTGCTTCTGCGGTCCGCTTTATCACAGGTCCCGCGCGCTCTAGCCTCAGCTGACAGGCCGCTCAACCAATCACAGGCCGGGACCGCTGCAGCCTTTGATTGGCCGGGCGGCCTGTCAGCCGACAGGCCGCTCTGACCCGGGGAGAAGACCGCAGGAGCAGCCCTGGAACCTGGATAGGTAATGTATATCGTCAGTAGCCGGCCGCGCACCGCTATTACACGTAGCGATGTGCGGTCGGCGCCCGACGAAAACAGGTCATAACCTTTATCAACGATCAGCCAATGATCGTTGTCATTGGCTGATCGTTGTATTTATTACATGGGGCGATAATCGGCCAATTGGGCCGATTATGGTTCCGTGTAATAGTACCCTTAGGGGTTAGCTTCAGTAGGAGCTTCAGCAAATAACCACATAAACAAGGGAGGTCACTTCTTTGTGTGCTTCTCTGACTACCACTGCAGTCAATGGTATGGAGAGGGTATTTGATGCTTAAACCGTGCAGTTTTTGCTGTGTGAACATGTCCGTAGAAATCATCATGTCTCTACCTATATCACTACATCCTTATCCCTTTCCTTGAAGGGGGTAAATGCAAATACTGGGATAGTCCACTGTTCTAACACTTTAGGAGGAGGAGAAGGCTAACTTAAGCCCATGTCCCCCCATCACAGGGTCCCGCAGCATCTGGCTATGTTCACACTACGTAAAAAACACGGCCGTATTTCATAACTACGTCCGTAGTTGCGCAAACGACCGTTATTTCACAAATAACGTCCATTGTTTGCGCAACTATGGACGTAGTTAAGAAATACGGCTGTGTTTTTTACGTAGTGTGAACCCGGCCTCTGTCTGTATAGTAACACTCTCTTGGTTGTACACAGAGAGGTCTGTATTCTTCTATTGAGTCTTCTACAAGCCTAGCCCATATGGTGGATGTCATTCTTGCCGGTCTCCTAAACAGCACATTACTGTTCCATTGTGGTTATTCCTGAACATTAAGGATAATGCCATAAAACACACATGCTTAATTTACTCGGAAATTCACATTCCGCAACATGATTTGGGGAATTCTAAAGACATTTCTAACAGGCAGCGTTTTTGCACAAGAGCTTCTTAAGTGCCGCGCCTGCATTACTGTTGTCTTAATTACCTTAAGAGGAAGGAAAAAAAGAGAAAACATTTCTAACAACTTTAGTTCTTAAGAATCGAGAAGAAAGCTTACAATTCATCGCTTTGTCCTGTGACGGAATTACAATGAGGCAGAACAGATGTATAATGGGAATACTTGTATCACCTCTAAATCGATTAGAGGCCACCTTCTAAATTACTCACATTTACTTTCCCCAAATATCAGCTTCTTGTAAGGAATACGAGAATCAAGGCATCTGGGGCTGAAATAATCGTGGGACAAAGGTCGTATTTATACCCAGGTCCTAGAGCTCATCTGGCCAATAAATGGTGGTCGTGGGCTCTGCACATGTGTATGACCCCCTTGGGTCAGAGGAACATGTGCCCAAACACATCAAAGTTAACATCCCCTACTATATTAATAGCAAATCAGCTGGAAATCCTAACTCATTGAACAATATACAGATGTTAATGGTGGTGCTACATCTCCTTATCACAGCGCTATAGAGCCCAGTAGTAAGGCCAATGTAGAGGATTGTAAACGGATAGTATTTATCGACCTCTCCTCTGTCATGAAAATGACTGATATACCGCACTTCCTGCAACTGACCTGCAAGAAAGGGGTCCGTGGAGCCTCGGCTGCGAGTCTCAAAACACAGGGATGTGGGGTGCCTCCCATTGGGGGGATCACCAAACCTCCCTGATACGTAGCCCCTTAAGTCTCACTCGGTTGCCAGTTTTCGGACACAAATAGGCAAATAGGTCCCTTTTGCATCAAAGTCTAACTTAGTTGCGACATGACAAGGGATTACCAAAGCCAGGTATCCATCCACATAAAGCTGTTTTGGGGTACTGTCTCCACGTGAGGAGTGAGATTCTGGCTAACGGGGGCAATGAAAAGTAGACCAACAAAACACAGCAATCACTGAGCTCAGGGAGACCAGCAAAAAACTTCCCTAATCCGTGTAAATACAGATGACAGTCTGACCTTCCACTTCTAGGCCAATTTGAAACCATTTATACTTAGTAGCTCTTGGGCCCCAGAACCTTTCTGTATATGTGATGTAATACAAATCCAGGCTCTTTACTCCCTGATACTCAGCTAATGTCGGTATAATACATTAACACAAGAACCTTCATATAAAGGTGCTAATATGCTGACAACTGGTCTTGGCTCACATTGCTAATGCTTTCCCTGAGAACCCAGAGCTTCTTTTTTGGAGCTGTTCCTCTCCAGATTTGGTAGAATAGCCCAAAAGTCAGCCATTTGTGAATGCACTAT
This sequence comes from Dendropsophus ebraccatus, assembly GCF_027789765.1. Taxonomy (NCBI): domain Eukaryota; kingdom Metazoa; phylum Chordata; class Amphibia; order Anura; family Hylidae; genus Dendropsophus; species Dendropsophus ebraccatus. The sequence goes on from NC_091464.1 coordinate 90,973,719, forward strand.
AAACCTATGGGACTCGCTTCTCCATAAAACTACTGAAGAGGTAAGGAGTAAGAGATAGCAGAAAGTCAGACCTCCGTAACAACCCCCCCCTCCCCTGACGATCTCCATATAGGACCCCGGCTTCTTTGTTATGAATACAGCCAGGGGAAAAGCACGTGACCCGAAGCTCTATTAATTCCTATGGAGCTGCCGGAAAGAGCCAAGGTAGTCGGGAAATACTTACTCAGCTCTTTTCGGCGGCTCCATAGGAAAGAATAGAGCCACGTGTCACGTGCCATATCCTCAGCTGTATTCTTAATAAAGAACCCAGGAGATCCTAGGTGGGTCCAGAATTTGGACCTCTCCCTGTGATCTCTTAATTGTCCCCTTTTGTTTAGGGGACAAGTAAATTTTGCCTAGACTGCCTCTTGAAGGTACTGGGAACCCTATCGATAGCTAAAATGAATGGCTAAAAGTGCCTGGTTAAAGGCTGTTTCTCCTAGATGGGCTCAGAGACTTTTTATGTAGACCCCCACCTATTAATGGGAAGTACAACTACAATTACTGGGACAGCCAAGTCATATTGATTAGAATGCTGTAATGCCTTACTATGCCTGTGGAGGCGCTTTAGTAAACCTGAACACTTGCTGCCAGGTCGTTTCGACAGAGTGAGGCTGATGATGAGGGTCCCAGCAGCAGGACATCCCGTGGTCTCCTACTGTTGCAGCAAATGGGGAAACTCTCCTTGACTGTGTCCAGGTCACATAGACTTCATGGACAGTGTCCAAGATGGAACAAATAGAATAGTCACTTTCTTATCAAGGACAGAGCCCGAAGAATAAAGGATGGCATTAAGACGTGCACCTGCTTATTCTCCATTGTTATATGGAAGGCTAATGTATAGCAACACATCTGCTGCCGGGAGCCCAGGGACGTGCACCTTCTCTTATAAACACGCAATATATAAAAATAGCATAATTATAACCATGTGCCTGACTAGGTTAGCTCCTGATAAAGGATTATTCACACCCGCCTTAGCGCCTCACTACCTGCAATGATCTGGTTCTCCAAAAACACACTTTTGGGTTGTTTTTACTTCTATTGTAGTAGATTGGACAGAAAGGTAAAAATAAGAGGCATAGTGTATAGTTAGTGATTTACCTTGTGCTTATATACTGGAGGGGGATGTATCTAGTCTAGTGCAGACCACCAAGAAGTCCCATATTAGTGCAATGCCCCAACTTGTGCAGAAATTATGCAACTTTTTAGGTGTCTGTGCCCCACTCGCTAAAGGGGGCGGAAAGGGGGCGTGGCACTGCGCCAGGGTAGGCGTGTTCTCCCCGTGTGCAAGATTCATTATGCATTTACACTCACTCACAGGTGGAAGGTATGCTTATCTAAGGTTTTCTGGAGAAAGGATTTATAGATTTCTAACCTTTGTTTCCTGTAATTTCTGTTTGTAAATGTAGAACACCTCTTTTTTCTTATTCAGAAGAGTTGGAGGGTGGCGGGCCGAGCCGTAGCTGCACGCTTCCTTAAAACTGCAGGGCTGGATTCCAAGCATAAAAAGGGGAGGACGTGTGCTGCTGCGGCTAGGTCCGCCTCTTTAACTCTTAAAGGGGTTGTCCGGCGAAAAAAAATTATTCACAGAATAACACACATTACAAAGTTATACAACTTTGTAATGTATGTTATGTCTGTGAATGGCCCCCTTCCCCGTGTCCCACCACCCCCACCCGTGTACCCGGAAGTGTGGTGCGCTATACATTACCTGTCGCGTGCCGACCACGGTCTCCGATCGTCAGCAGTGACGTCTTCTTCGGGAGCTTGGCGGATCTTCCCGAGTGCCGGCCGCCCTCTGCAGCGTCATCCGAAGCTCAGCCGCGATTGGCTGAGCATAACTGTGCTCAGCCAATCGCGGCTGAGCGGCTGATGACGCTGCAGAGGGTGGCCGGCACTCGGGAAGATCCGCCAAGCTCCCGAAGAAGACGTCACTGCTGACGATCGGAGACCGTGGACGACACGACATGCGGTGAGTATAATGCACCACACTTCCGGGTCTAGCGTGGGTGGGGGGAAACACGGGGAAGGGGGCCATTCACAGACATAACATACATTACAAAGTTGTATAACTTTGTAATGTGTGTTATTCTGTGAATAATTTTTTTTCGCCGGACAACCCCTTTAAGGTTCTACTGTAGTTGCAAAAAACTTTTGACATGTTATAGAGACATGTCAAAACTTTTGATAATTCCAGACCTAAGTGTACAGACTCGTACCGATCTCAAGAACAATAGCGGGACTCTCTGCTGGGAGTTAGAAAAATGAGTCAGACTTATAATGGAGCTCTTCCATTTTTCAAACTCAATGCGGGGAGAGGATGTGCTACAGCGTGGTCTTCTCCCCGCTGGTTCTCCCGATCAGTACGGGTCTGAACATTCAGACCTGGACTTAGAGACATGTCAAAAGTTTTCCTATGTCAAAAGTTTTTGGTAACAACAGTGACACTTTAAGCTGAATTAGAAGAGCGACATTGAAAGTTTACATGGAGGAAACAGACAAAATCCCAGATTCATCAAACTCTAATATAGAAACTGGGGAAATGACCTGCAGCAAACAATCAAAACAAAAGCTAAACCGTGATTGGTTAATGTGGGCAGTTTACACTAGTTTCTATTTCACACAGATGATAAATCTGGGACTTTGTCTTTTCTATCTTCCGATAACCTGGCTACTGGGGTAGGCAAATTCCCTTTAAAAGGGGGTTAACCAGGGGTAGGCTAGGGTCACACTGTGTTTTTGCTTTCCATTTAATGGATCCGTTTTTTAAAGGGAATCTGTCAGCTTCCGGGCCCTACCTAAGGTGCTGATAGTGTGCTGTAGCTGGCAGTCCCCTAGTGAGCATGGTGCCTTTTGGTAATTTTTTAGGTCTCCTACTGTACTGAGGAGGCAAAGAGAAGTTATTTGTACCACACACTGGCACACTTCCCCACTCCTTCCTCTTCTTCATGAATGAATGCTTCCCGGCCTCCTGCTCGCTCAGCTGTCAGACAGTGTCTCTGATTGCAGATCAGTCCTCTGTGGGGAGTTTATGTCTGAAAGAAACACTCAGATGTAGTCTCTCAGCCCAAAGGTCTTGAAGCTGTGGTCTAGGGGATAACTCACCTGTCTAAGGACCTGCCAGCAGTTCATTTTCAGGTTCAAGTCCCCTGATGGAAATGAAATAGAGGTCTCTATTTATTTATTTATTTATTCTCATTATTGCATCATTTTTAAGGCTATGTTTACACACACTATATTTGCTCAGTATTTTGCAACCAAAACCAGAAGTGGATTGAAAACATAGAAAGGCTATAAAAACACTGTTGAAATTGAGCGGATGGTCGTCATTTAATAGTAAATATCGGCCGTAGTTTTAAAATAACAGTAATTATTTGCCATTAAGTGGCTGCAATCCACTCAATTTCAACAGTGTTTTAACATGGCCTTTCTGTGTTTTCAATCCACTACTGGTTTTGGTTGCAAAATACTGAAAAAAAATACTGTGTGAAAATAGCCTTAACAATGATACAATAATGAGGAAAAAAAAAAACAAAGACCTCTATTTCATTTCCTGCTGGAAATGATTTATCCCTAGACCACAGTTCCAACATATTTGTAGTCAGATTCAGCTATATCTGAGTGTTTCTTTCAGACATAAACTGCCTACAGAGGACTGATCTTCAATCAGAGACACTGGCTGACAGCTGAGCAAGCAGGAGTCCGGGCAGCAGTGATTATTCATTAAGAAGAGGGAGGAGGAAGGAGTGGTGTGCCAGAGTAGGAGACCTGAGATTGTACGTAATCCACTGCACAGAAAATTACCAAAAGACCCCATACTTACTATGGGACTGCCAGCTACAGAACACTGCCAGCACCTTAGATAGGGCCCGGGAGCTGACAGATTGCCTTTAAAGAGTTAATTTTAATGTACAGAAAAACATTTAGATCCTTTTTTATCATTCAAGTCAATGGAAAATGGATCCTAATGGATGGCATACAACTGCATCTGTATTTCCATCCATCTTTTTCTATATAAAACGCAAGTTAAATGGACAGCAAAAACGCAGTGTGAACCTAGCCTTAGAAAAACACAGCTACTTTCTTGCAAAATCAGCACCACCCCGTCCCAAACTGAGGACAAGAGTGGAGCTGTTTCTGGAAGAAAGCTGCCATGTTTAACAGAGCTTGCATAACCCCTTTAAGGGACAACACGTTTAGTTTGAAGTCCTGGACCTTTAAAGTGGTACTCTGTCAAAAATCCAGTACTTAACTGCTGTATGTCCTGCAGGAAGTGGTGTACTCTCCAGTCTGACACAGTGCTCTCTGTTGACACCTATGTCCATGTCAGGATCTGTCCAGAGCAGGAGAGGATTTTTTTTGCTATTGCTCTAGACAGTTCCTGACAAGGACAGAGGTGGCAGCAGAGAGCAGCGTGTCAGACTGGAGAGAATACACCACTTTGAGGTTTCTCGGCTCTGTGACTTTTTCTTATTAGATAAATGTTTATACTAACGTCCTGGTAATAAATTTTACTTGGAAAAAAATGTGAAATAAGCGACAAGCCTGTCCCGTGTACTTTTAATCTTTGTAGGATTCCTACAGACAAGGCGCATGCAGACAAGCGGCTTCCCCTGACAACCATGTCTGCACATTACAGGGTGACTGCTGGCTTTAGGAAAGCAGAAGCAAGCGCAGGCATCAAAGTGGCGATAACAATATAGAAACCGTAAACGGCGACATAATTATCTCCGGTGTTTACAAACATTCAGCATTAATTTACACGTGTTTCTATAAAAACTTCATCGGCGATGCCGTACATATAATGAATGCGAGGGATGTTGTGTTGGAGTTCTAAATTGTGTGCATCAATCAGAAAAACAAAGCCGTAATGTAACCCAATTTCTACAAAACGGTGATGTGTGTCTGATATCAAAGGCTTAGGAAGTATAACTCAAGAAAGCAGAAGATTCGACTCCTGAGACAACAACAACAACAACAACAAAAACCATTTACAGAAGGAGAAGAGGAAGAAGTCTCAATAAGTACCTGACTAATATCATCTGCATGAGGGCAGGTGCCGGACCATACGGACTATAAGAACCTGTCTCCAGAATAAAGCCCAGCCTATGGGCACCTGTCTCCAGAATAAAGCTTAGCCTACTGACACTGATCTCCAGAATAGAGCACAGCCTATAGGCACCTTTCTGCAGAATAAGGCCCAGCCTACTGACACTGATCTCCAGAATAGAGCACAGCCTATAGGCACCTTTCTGCAGAATAAGGCCCAGCCTATAGTCACTTGTCTCCAGAATAAAGCACAGCCTACAGGCACCTTTCTGCAGAATAAGGCCCAGCCTATAGTCACCTGTCTCCAGAATAGAGCACAGCCTATAGGCACCTATCTTCAGCAAAAAGTAAGGCTTCCAGACACTTGTCTCCAAAATAAAGCTCACCCTAAAATAAAGCACAGCCTATAGGCAGATTTCTGCAGAATAAAACTTAGCCTATAGGCACCTATCTCCAGAATAAAGTTCAGCCTATTGGCACCTCTCTCCAGAATAAAGCACATCCTATAGGCACCTATCTCTAGCAAAAAGTACAGCTTATAGGCACAAGTCTCCAGTCCTCATCCCCATACCCTACACGCTGTCTAGCTGGTGAATGGATAAGACTCAAATGGTTGGTGCCAGAATAAAGCTAAGCCTAAAATAAGGCACAGCATATAGGCAACTTTCTGCAGAATAAAGCTTAGCCTATTGACACTGGTCTCCAGAATATAGCACAGCCTATAGGCACCTCTCTCCAGCAAAAAGTACAGCTTATAGGCAACTTTCTCCAGAATAAAGCTCAGCCTATAGGCACAAGTCTCCAGTCCTCATCCCCATACCCTACACCCTGTTTAGCTGGTGAATGGATAAGACTCAAATGGTTGGTGCCAGTTCACACTATGTGCAGTGTTGATGCCTTTGTTTTACAGAACTATTAACAGGTGATTTGAAAGTGATCTGACCATTAACTGAGCTGGTTTATGAAGATTTTAGGCCTTTACTACATTTTCACAGGTCCAGATGGCGCTGTACAACTAGTGATGACTAGTGAGTGTACATGATACAAGCAAATTACTGGAGGAACCATTTTTCCATGAGGTTATGGCTATGTTCACACATGTTATTGGACTGCCATCATTTACCACACATTATTTATCATTTAAGGGGAACTCTCAGCCATTTTTTTAAAAATCAGATGGTGTAAGAAAGTTATACAGATTTGTAATTTACTTCTATTTACAAATCTCCAGTCTTCCAGTACTTATCAGCTGCTGTATGTCCTGCAGGAAGTGGTGTATTTTTTTCCAGTCTGACACAGTGCTCTCTGCTGCCACCACTGTCCATGTCAGGAACTGTCCAGAGCAGCAGCACATCCCCATAGAAAACCTCTCCTGCTCTGGACAGTTCCTGACATGGACAGAGGTGGCAGCAGAGAGCACTGTGTCAGACTGGAGAGTACACCACTTCCTGCAGGACATACAGCAGCTGATGTACAAATGTATTTTTAAATAGTTTCCATATGTATTCAGTTGTGGCCATTGGACTGGAGCTGATAAGTGCCGGAAGACTGAAGATTTTTTTGTCATTTACGAATCTATACAACTTTCATCCAGTTGATTTGAAAAAGGAAAAAAAAATCACAGCGGTGGCTCTTTAAATGATGGTCGGTCAATAAAAACAGCTGTCATTTTGACAGGGTGTAATCATAGCCATAAGACGTTTTTTATACACACAATAGGAGCTACATCTCTAATAGGTTGTGGTCTGACCACAAGGACCCCACTGATCACAACAATGAGGGTCCTCAGCTCCCCTCTTTGAAGGGCAGATGGTTGAGCATACGCATTGGCCCCTATACAGACCGGAGTGATGTGACTGTTAGCCGCATGCTACCTGACACTAATAAGACTGAGGCGGCTACAATGAATCCTAAGCACCCGGTCTAAGACCTGACGCAGATCAGCGGAGAAGGGCTGGTGTCTGGCAGCAGTCACATCACGTACTGAATCCCCTCTCAGTTTGCATTATTAATCAGATTTTTGTTACACTAAATTTTTATGTGTTCTTAGTGTTCCTCCTGTGGTTTCCATATGTTTCGGTTTATTTTCTCAGTTTCTCCCGTTTCGCTGAACATATGTTATCATCGTTTTTGCAGAGCCGGCATTGAATCTAGGGGTCGCCTTCAAAAAGAAGGTTTTGTAAATGGGAAATAGTGTCCCATGGATGGCTCTGATATAGACCACAGTCTAGGAGGATGATTCTGTGTCAGGTGGGAATAACCACTTATCACTGCGGAGTCAGGGTATACCTACTGACCATACGGAAGAACCTGTATACCATGTATGACAAGGCCTCAAACTTCATCACAATATGGCTTACATAGAAATGTAGATGTCATAAGTTACATGATTACAACACCCATCATCACCCAGTCTAACCACAGACGGACACTACTGGGGCCATTATGTACCCAGTCCCTGCTGAATACTATTACTATGTGCTGTACTACAACTGCTGTGGGTTAGACACACCCTTTATACAAGACACCCCCTTTATACAAGACACGCCCTTTATATGAGACACGCCCTTTATATATAAGACACGCCTTTTATAAGACACGCCTATTATTTAAGACACGACTTTTATTTGAGACACGACCTTTATACAAGATGCACCCTTTATACAAGACGCGCCCTTTATACAAGACACGGCCTTTATACAAGACACGCCCTTTATACAAGACAGGCCCTTTATACAAGACACGCCCTTTATACAAGACACGCCCTTTATACAAGACACGTCCTTTATACAAGACAGGCCCTTTATACAAGACAAGCCCTTTATACAAGACAGGCCCTTTATACAAGACACGCCCTTTATACAAGACAGGCCCTTTATACAAGACACGTCCTTTATACAAGACAGGCCCTTTATATAAGACACACCCTTTATATATAAGACACACCCTTTATATATAAGACACGCCCTTTATATAAGACACACCCTTTATACAAGACACACCCTTTATACAAGACACGCCCATTATAAGACAGGCACATTTTATAAGACACCCCCTTTATACAAGACACCCCCTTTATACAAGACATGCCCTTTATATGAGGCACGCCCTTTATATATAAGACACGCCTTTTATAAGACACACCTTTTATTTAAGACACGCCTTTTTTGAGACACGCCCTTTATACAAGACACACCCTTTATACAAGAGGTGGCCTTTATACAAGACACGCCCTTTACACAAGAGGCCCATTATATAAGACACCCCCTTTATACAAGACATGCCCTTTATACAAGACATGCCCTTTATACGAGACATGCCCTTTATATGAGACACGCCCTTTATATATAAGACACGCCTTTTATAAGACACGCCTTTTATTTAAGACACGCCTTTTTGAGACACGCCCTTTATACAAGACACACCCTTTATACAAGACGCGCCCTTTATACAAGACACGCCCTTTACACAAGAGGCCCATTATATAAGACACACCCTTTATACAAGACACACCCTTTATACAAGACACACCCTTTATACAAGACAGGCACATTATATAAGACACCCCCTTTATATAAGACACGCCCTTTATATAAGACGCGCCCTTTATATAAGACACCCCCTTTATACAAGACACACATCATTAAAAAAGTACACTCCCATTTTTGCCACTAGTGAATTCCTGGAGAAGGCCTCCTGACTGGAGATGAGCAAACCTCTAGCATGCTTGGGTTATTCTGAAATGCCTGCAGCATTTGATTGGCTGAAGAAGTTGGATGTAGCCCTAAGGATGATTGGATAACATGGATACAGCCATAGGCAATAGAGATTATCTATCTATCTCCTATTTATCTATCTCCTATTTATCTATCTATCTATTAGCTATCTATCTATCTCCTATCTATCTATCTATCTTCTATCTATCTATTAGCTATCTATCTATTATCTATCTATCTCCTATCTATCTATCTATCTATCTATCTATCTATCTATCTATCTATCTATCTCCTATCTATCTCCTACTTATCTATCTATCTATCTATCTCCTATCTATCTATTTATCTATCTACCTATCATGTATCTATCTATCTATCTATCTATCTCCCATCTGTCTAGTCATCTATCTCCTATCTATCTATCTATCTATCTATTTATCTATCTACCTATCATGTATCTATCTATCTATCTATCTATCTATCTATCTATCTATCTATCTATCTCCCATCTGTCTAGTCATCTATCTCCTATCTATCTATCTATCTATCTATCTAGACAGAAAGCAGAGCAGGAGAAAGAGCTATAGAAAGAAAGAAAGAAAGAAAGAAAGAAAGAAAGAAAGAAAGAAAGAAAGAAAGAAAGAAAGAAAGAAAGAAAGAAAGAAAGAAAGAAAGAAAGAAAGAAAGATAGATAGATAGATAGATAGATAGATAGATAGGAGATAGATGACTAGACAGATGATAGAAAGATAGATAGATAGGAGATCGATAGATAGATAGATAGATAGATAGATAGATAGATAGATAGATAGATAGATAGAGTAGATTCACTGACAGGCAGCAGAGATTTTGGAAGAATGAAAGACTAAGTCTAAAATAATAATGGAGGCCTTTCTTGTGTAATGATTGATCTCCCTGTACATAACCCTGGGAAGCCCCTCCGGCCCTGATGACACCTTTGTAAGGAGGAAACAGACAGGAAAAGCGCTATGATTGAGCAGATACAGGCGGCGTCCATGTGACACATGTACAGGACCGGAGACAGGAGCCGTAATGTAATGTGCAGGCCAGACCAGAAGTGACTCCACTGAGCAGGAACTAAACGCTTCAGCATATGTACTGTATATGGAAGAATCTAAAGTACAGAATGTTCTTCCCGACCAGAGCTGATAGGAAGAGCCAAAATATGAAAAACATTTGCTACCAATTTACTGCAGTCACCCATAAACTATTAAAAGAACATTATGTATTAGGGTTCCAGCCAGATTGCTATTAAAGCCCGCTGCCTGGTGTCTATGCCTCTTACTGTAATGCAATGAAAGCATTACACCCTCCTGGGGGAACCATATTTATGGTGGAATTGTGTTTGTCACACACTAACAATTTAGAAGTATGGGAACATAAACCTGCTTTCACAACGTGCAGATTGCAGCTTTGGCCTAAACATCAAAGTTACAGAAATAAAGGGAAAAAAATCCAACACATACAACTTTAACCTGAAAAGAGAATCTCCGCCACCACCGCCGCGGAAACATAAAGGTTGTGGAAAGTTCAGGACATGGGGACAAAGGTTACACTTATAGGCTATGTTCACACAACGTATATTTTCATAAAACCACGTCCGTTATTCCGAAAATATACGTTACCTTGCCGCCTGTGGGATCCCGGACAGAGCGTACACACATAGTATACGCTCCGGCCGGGATCTCTAGCGGCTCAATAAACAACTGACATGTCAGTTTTCTGCTGCAGCTATTCATTGAATAACGGCCGCAGAAAAATCTGTCCGTGCACACTGTGGAGCCAGTCGCTCCGGACGCTTGCTCCATAGCATGCAGTAGAGAGTTCTGATGCGGGCATGCACGGATGCGGCCACATCAGAACCCTGCGGCGCTACAGATCATCCAACCAATACTGCAGTACCAGGCGGGATGATCTTTTCAGAGACCGAACGTTCCGTGACCCGGCTGGGTAACAAAATGGCCGGTCTCTTACGTAATTTGAACATAGACATATACTGTTAATATGGGAATATATATATATATATATATATATATATATAAATTTTAAGGTCTATTGTGTCCATCTGGGATTATTCCTCTGTTTTGTGTTGCACAATAAGCAGCTGGTTGAGTGATATGTAGCGCGACGTCTGCCAAACCCGGCCGGACCCCGACCAGAAGGATGAAAGGAAACTAGACGGATAGTACCGGGACCAGAAACAGCTCTGCTGTGGTCGCCTGTAGGGGGCTCCCAGCCAAGAACACCAGGGCTGGAGGATAATGCAGAAGTTGTGGGAAGCTTTAAGACAGTGTTTACCAACCTACAACTCTCATCATGCTGGAACAGCTGGAAGGGCAACGCTGCCTTACATGAAACATTTTATAGGATTTGGCAATTAAAAATTTTTACAGCTGCAAAGTGTGAACATGGTCTCCTCCCTCCACATTTACAGGGTTGGTCAGCACTAGATGTTATTTTAAAGGGGTGTTCCAACATATTAACATAATATTTGTAATTTACTTCTATTCAAAAATTTCCAGTCTTCCAGTACTTATCAGCTGCTGTATGTCCTACAGGAAATGGTGTATTCTCTGTAGTATGACACAGTGCTCTCTTCTGCCACCTCTGTCCATGTCAGGAACTTTCCAGAGCAGCAGCAAATCCCCATAGAAAACCTCTCCTGCTCTGGACAGAGGTGGCAGCAGAGAGCACTGTGCCAGACTGGAGAGAATACACCACTTCCTGCATGACATACAGCAGCTGATAAGTACTGGACGACTGGAGATTTTTATAAAGAAGTAAATTACAATATTCCTCAGAACAGAGGGATATTGCCTCCCTGACTGGAGTTGAGCTTGAGTGCTATAATATGAGATCCCAGAAGGTCCTGCACCTCCAGGGCATGTTCTGTCTTCTCCTTGTAAACAATGATGTACATTCTGTAGAAACTGGAGAATACACACTTCTAAGAAACCAGGTTTCATCATGTTCTATCAAAATTGTCCGTTATATAATCTTACATGGAACTGCCTGGGCTGACTCCTCCAGACTTCATATCCAAGCCTGTGTCAAAGTGTATTGGTACAATTTACATCTGCTTTCCAAAATTTGTAGAAAACCAGGGTCCAGTGAACTGCGGCCTAGTTATTAAAGGGGTAGTGCTTTGTTCAACATTTATTTACTAAATAACACACATTACAAAGTTATACAACTTTGTAATGTGTCTTATTCAAGTGAATGGCCCCCTTCCCCGTGTTCCCTCCACCCCGGAAGTGTCATGCCATATACTCACTGAATCACTGTCGACCCCGGCCGCCATCTTGGGTCGAACACGTCATCTTCAGGAGGCTGGCCGGACCGCTCCAGCCGTCTCTCATGCCGGCCCCCCTCTGCCACGTCATCAGCTGCTCAGCCGCTGGGATTTGCACAAACTGGGCTGACACCACAAACCATAGTAGAATGAGTGCCAGATTACACAACCTAAACAGCATACAAAATGAACAACAAAGAATGGCTGAAAAAAGTAACCTGCGCCTACTATTAGGAGGTGCAGGTTACTTTTCCCAGCCATTCTTTGTTGTTAATTTTGGCCTCCTGAAGATGACGTGTTTGACCCAAGATGGCGGCCGGGATCGAAAGTGATTTGGAGAGTGAATGGCAAGACCCTTCAGGGGTGGAGGGAACACGGGGAAGGGGTCATTCACTTAAATAACACACATTACAAAGTTTTATAACTTTGTAATGTGTGTTTTTAGTAAATAAATGTTCAACACCACACTATCCCTTTAACACACTTAAATGGGCGCCGTCACTTTAAAAGCACCAAGCGCGTTCTCTTGTGACTCTGTGCCACATGTGCATACACAAACAGCGGGGAGAGAAGCACTCAGCTCTGGGCTTCTCTATCTGCTCATTTTAGCAATTGTCGGGGCCCAAACACCCAAACTCCGACTGGAAAAAAACTTTGAGAATGTCTCTAAGGTGACAAGTACACTTTATCCGTGAACTCAGGGTTCAATCACCATTACAATGAAAGTAAATTATAAATGACGCTTGAATGTTATAGAATAAAAAGTCCCGCATTTGTCTGATACAAGTTATTTTTCGGCTCCCCACAATTTGCTCTCTGTTTGTTCTCAGCAGAGCACATGTTCCAGAGACTTTTGCCACAGTTTGCTATATCTGTACTCAGTCTAGATAATCTTGTGCACTTCTTAATGGGCACTCAAGTGAAAACCTTTTTCCTTCAGATCATCTGGCTTCATAAAAATATATAGATTTGTAATTTCCTTCTCTTTAAAATTCTCCAGTCTTCCAGTACTTATCAGCTGCTGTATGTCCTGCGGGAAGTGTTTTTTTTTTTTTTTAGGCTGACACAGTGCTCTCTGCTGCCACCTTTGTCCATGTCAGGAACTGCCCAGAGCAGTAGAGGTTTTCTATGGGGATTTGCTCTGTTCCTGACATGGACAGAGGTGGCAGCAGAGAGCACTGTATCAAACTGAAAAAAAAACACCAATTCCTGCAGGACATACAGCAGCTAATAAGTACTGGAAGACTTGAGATTTTAAATAAACCTAAATTACAAATCTATATAACTTTCTGACACCAGTTGATGTACAAGAAAAAGATTTTCGCTGTACCCCTTTAAAGGAAGCCGTGAGGTTATTTACTCTGAATGGTTTCTGTATTCTCTGAATGCATCAGGCTGTGTAAAGAATGGAGGTTCATGTGTACATGTAAATATCGCTGAATGTTCAGGTTTCTTATATTGGTTATATAAATTAGAGTAGAGATGTATTCATGTCCTCAGACGCAGCCATGACAGCCAGCATGAAAACCTTCATTCTTTACACTTCTGAAATTATTTTTCTCTGTGCGCTTTAAATCCCATGATTAGGCATAGAGGTAAAAGGTCAAATTGTCTCTGCCTTCAGCCACCACTAGGGGCAGCTTCTGAGCACAATGGATACTGCTATATCCAGAGGGGTCCTAGGCTCCATCTAGTGGCAGCCATAAGTAGTCATCTGTTATGGGGTACATCTAAATAATTATAGGGGATATGAAGCTGTAAAGATATATTGTGAAAATTAACTAGCATAGAATCTCACAACTATACAGAACTAAGAGGTAGAAATGTACTTTATCCATATTCTAACATCTGATGTAAGTCAACTATTGGGTTCGGGTGTAAGCAGCGGGTTCAAGACTGAAAGAGCGACAGTGCACTGCAATACAGCAGTGTACTGGATAAGCCATTGAACTCACTTGTACACCTGACTAAAAAATTGTAAAGAAGTATAAAAATAATACCCCATAATAAAATTTTAAATCACCTTTTTTTAATTATATTAAAAATTTAAGTTAGAAAAAAAAAAGGAACGTAACTGGTATCACTGTGTGAAGATAGATGTAAGCCAATAAAATGTAATGCCATTTAGTCCACACAGTGAATGGCACAAAACAAAACATACCAAATGCTAAATTGACCTAAAATGCCTCCCTTAAAAACCCTAACAACATATAACATGTAATGAAGCCCCTTTTACCCCACAATGGTACAAACTACAGCCCACTCTGCAGCTTTGTAGATAGGAAAATATAGGGGATCAGAATATGATAATGGTCAAATTAAAACATAAATACATAAAAGTGTATGTATACTATACAATATATGGTAATATATGGATAAGTTCTCACTAACATAATACAGACACATTTCGCATCCATACCGTGAACCAGAGCCAAGCTGCAGCTCCGATGACCTGAGATGACAGCTGTGTGTACTATGCTGGTGTGAACGCAGACAGAGGGCGGCATAAAAAAATCGACAAATTGTTAGGCAAATAATAATCCCTCATATTAAAAAACTATGGATCTTAGAAGACTAGGAGGAAAATTTGAGCGGGGGGGGGAAATCGCCGCCCTTGGTGGGAGTTAATGTACATCTTCATATGAGCCTCATCCAGGCCCAGCTCTAGTAGGAGGAGGTCCCAGTCCCAGCACGCCTTGGAGAAAGTCCTAGTCACTGCACCAGTAGGAGGAGTTCCCAGTCCCAGCACCAGTATGAAGAGGTCCCAGTACCAGTAGGAGGAGTTCTTAGTCCCAGCACCAGTAAGAGGAGGTACCAGTACTAGTAGGAGGAGGGACTAGCATCAGTAGGAGGAGTTCCCGATCCCAGCACCAGAAAGAGAAGGTCTTAGTACCAGTAGGAGGAGGTCCCACCCCCAGCACCAGTTGGAGGAGGTCCCAGCCCCAGCACCAGCAAGAGGAGGTACCAGTACTAGGAAGAGGAGGTACCAATACCAGTAGGAGTTCCTAGTCCCAGCACCAGTTAGAGGAGGTCCCAGTACTAGTAGGAGGAGGTACCAGCTCAAGTAGGAGGAGGTCCCAGCACCAGCATCAGTTGGAGGAGGTCCCAGCCCCAGCATCAGTTGAGGAGGTCCCAGCCCCAGCACCGGTTGGAGGAGGTCCTAGCACCAGTTAGAGGAGGTCCCAGTCCTAGAACCAGTAATAGGAAGACTGTGAATAAGCAGAGGTGCGGATTGAGGAGGGGATGGGTTACTGTTGTGGTTGTTTATCCTGAGCATCTGATCTGTGGCTCCATTTTCACCTATATGTATAAGGAGACATTATGGAGAGGTTCTGGCTCCTTTAATGGTGCTGACGAGATGGCAGGTGTAGTGTTTCGGGGGAGTAAGCAGTTTGTTATGTGACAGTACAGTCTGCTCCATCCCACTTCACATAAACAGCCATATTTACCTCGCATCTGAAATCGACTCGTATTTAAAAATGTGAAATTGGTGTGAGACCACACGTGAAAAAGAAAACAATATACTACAGCTGTGCACCCATCACTTCACGCACATCCTCTTAATTCTCTCACTTAACTGGAAAAAAACACATTTACATAAATATTAGCTTCCAGATTTCTGAAAAATTTTGCAAGTTAACCCTTTGTGTGCACCGTGCTGAGGTCTAAGCATGGAGAGACTGCACTTATTATTAAGGGGAGCTAGAGGTCATTACAGGGGCCATCACAGGACAGACTACAGAGGTCACTCGCTAGGATCAATGTCTGCTGGAGCGGGGGGGGGGGGGTCTATAATGAAGGAAATCCAGACCATATCCCAGTAATAAGCCCCCAAAGAAATTAAGGAACTTACAGTAATACTGCACAAATGTGATTTGGTTGTTGATTAGTTTTGTCTGGAGATGTTTATGATACTTTCTAAGTGCTCCAATGGTCTTGGACTCGGACTGCATTCAAGTCCTAGGGGACCCTAGAGTTTCAGACCTGACTTTGGGGCACTTTGTTAGTGACACAAAACTTTCCAGGTTAAATAATTTGATGAACAAACCTTATATTTTACAAAAAAGCTGAACCGAGGGGGGGATAAATCGGTAAAGCGCCCCCACAATGTTTAGATAAAAGACTGGCCACAATGGAGAAGGCTTTATAACTAATGGTCTTCTACAGCAGTGCTTCTCAATTTCAGTCCTCAGGCCTCACCAACAGGTCATGTTTTCAGGATTTCCTTAGTATTTCACAGGTAAATTAATTATACTCAGTGCATCAGGTATTATCACAGCTGCTCTTTGTATGGGAAATCCTTAAAACATGACCTGTTGGTGAGGCCTGAGGACTGGAATTGAGAAGCACCGTTCTACAGTAGAAGCAGTGCACTGTGGCCTTACCTTTTCTACCTTTATATGAAGGTTAAAGGGGTACTGTATCCACCCCCCCCCCCCCCTTCAAACCGCTGGTACCGTCTATGTGATGAGAGTAAGGGGGCATTCACACGATCTCCGCAAACAGTCTGTAGAATGGACAGTGTCCTGCGGAGTGGATCTCAGAGTTCCTTGCATCATGATTAATTATGATGTTGGGAGATCCAATACTATTTGAGAATTTCGCAGTAGTGTACTGTCACAGTACACTAGGGCTGTACACATATCAGACGGCTGTGACAGTACACTAGCGCAAACATTAAAACAGTATTGGAGCTTCCAACATCATAATTAATCATGGTGTGGGGAGCTCCGAGATCGGCTTCACAGGACACAGTCTGTGCTACAAACAGTTTGTGGAGATCATGTGAATGCCCCCATAATCCTTCCCAACCCGGTGCTCTGGTTAGGGTAAAAAATGATCTTTTAATCTGCAGCAGCCTAGTCAATGAGGCGTGGCATGCACACTGTTTATACAAGTGATGAATAGGGGCAATCCAGGGGGTTGCGTGGAAAGGAGCAATCCAGGAGCGTGGAGAGGAAGAAAGGAGAGGCATTACAGGCCTAGGGCACGGACAGTCTATGCCATGCCTCATTGACTCAGCTGCTGCAGATTAAAAGATCATTTTGTACAGGCACAGACTTTTAAACAACACGTCTGGGAAGGACATATTCTATTCCAATGGACCAACCTGTGGTTTTGGGGGGGTGGGTTGGTGAATGCAGTGTCGCTTTAACTGAGGGGTAACCAGTCAAAGTGTCTAAGTGGTTTTTCTTCTTTTCCCACCAGCATCTTAACAGGACATGCTGTCACATTCAACAGGTTGTCTATAGAGATGAGGAAATCTCCCCAGATTCCTTTCAGATCTGATTCAGTAAATCTGTCAGATATGTTATGGATTCAGATCCCCATTCAGAAGTGCCCTGAGTGCCCATGCAACAGGGAACGGCACCAATGCAATGCCTATAGCACCAGCACCTACCTCTAAACCACCTGTGTACAGGGAAAGGGACAGAACAAATTTAATCACGAAGAGTACAATTTTTTTTGCAAAATCGGGTCAACTTCAATTGGTTGCATAGATGATAAGGTTGAAAAAAAACAAGAGTCAACCAAGCTTAACCTAACCTGCAGAATTGATTCACTCATCTCTAGTTTCTATATTAATGAGACACTGTCAGTAGGTTCCTGCTGTCCTATATCAGGGTAGCATAAACTAGTGACAGAGAAGCTGAACAGAATGATGTATTACTTACATTTTTCTGTGCAGCTGATCTGGAGATATCCTCCTGAATAACATGGACAATAAGTAGTCCTCTCCATTATGTGCATGAGCTCAGTAGTCCTGGATATTCATGAAAGGCAGAAAACTCCACCCACCAGCTGCTGATTGGCAGTTATGTATCCATTCTGTGTATAGGCAGTCAACTGTCTATCAGCAGCTGGAGGGCAGAGGGAGGGGTGCGGCAAGAATCCTATTCTCCTGCATATTAGGGGAACGGATGAACAAAATGATGTAAGTAACACACCGATCTGTTCGGCATTTCTGTCAATAGTTTATGCTGCCCTCATAGAATTTAAAGGGCTTATCAGACAGCAGATTCCCTCTAAATTACTCCAGAATCGACTACTCAATTAGCTGAGCATTGTTTATACATTGTTTATACATGCCCTTTATGGTGGGGCATTCTCTATAATGTAATTCATTGAGAAGAATCCCAATAGTCTGGGCTTATGACCTTGAGAGCTGCATAGGCGCATAAAAACAATCTATCAGCTAAAACTCACATTCTAAACTGCTGACGTGACAAGGAGACAAATGGTACCTTTCATGTATCAGTCTGTGCTTTCAGAATGTAGAAAATATTTTTATTCTCTGGTGCAAAGAGTCAAAGAGGAGTTCCCAAGCTTCTGAAGTGCTGAGAGCTGTAAGGTCTCCTTACTTCCCCTCCCATCCCTATCCCTGCTTGATCAACAGCCAGGGCTCAGCCTCCAAATCTTATTCCTGCACTATGCATAAAAATTGTGTGGAGGTGCGAGATCTGGAGGAAGGGCTCAGCTTCCAGCTGTCAATCAGGCAGGGATAGGAATGGGAGGGGGAGCGAGGAGGCATTTTAACATTTTAACACCTCTTTGACAGATGAAACAACTTGGAATAACACTTCATTCACTCTGCTGGCTTTACCACTAAAGGATTTGGGGAAGGACAGGAAATATTTCGGGGAAGGACCCATTATTTTCCCCAGGAGAAGTTATATATGAAGGAATGTGAAGAGTTCTAGAGAAGGCTGGAGCGTAAAGAAGGGTTATTTGTGACATTCCTGTGATGGAAATGACTTATAGGATCTCGGCAATGTTCAGATCAACACAAGCATAATCAGATTTTAGAGAACACGGAGACTCTTTAAAGTGTGTGAACTCATTAAGCAATAACCAGTGAGGCCGAGGACATTTCCGAGGGATTATTGTCCTGCTGGGAAGGTTCACCTACGGCCACCGGCCTGATTTCTGCCTCAATCCGTCATTGTTTCTACCGTTACGAAGGCTCAGCTACATTTTATGGGATTTAATCATCGCGCTCCTCTAAATAGTAAGAGAAAAACAACACCACAATGTAACGAAAACCAACAACACATCTCCCCGTATACTCACTATGTAGATGACTTGTTGCCCTGGGTTACAACTATTTTTCCTTTCACTGTCAATTGGCGGAAAGCCATGTGTGCGAGGTAAACACAGCGACCGGATAACAAAACCAGGGCATGCTGGACATGTAAGAGGAGGGTCCATAGCTTATACTTATCTGGATCTAAGCAATTTATAACGGCTACAAGGCGGCAGAGCTCAGCATCGTATCGTAATGGAATCCAAAAGTGTCACATAGAAGTATTACATGCACAGACACCCCAAAGGTTTAGATTATTAGATATAGCCTGGTGGGGTCATTATTCTGCACCCCAAGTGTCACTATCCTGTACCCCAAGTGTCAGTATCACTATCCTGTACCCCAAGTGTCACTATCCTGTACCCCAAGTGTCAGTATCACTATCCTGTACCCCTAGTGTCACTATCCTGTACCCCAAGTGTCATTATCCTGTACCCCAAGTGTCAGCTTGTCACTATCCTGTACCCCAAGTGTCAGCGTGTCATTATTCTGTACCCCAAGTGTCAGCGTGTCACTATCCTGTACCCCAAGTGTCAGCGTGTAACCGTACCCCAAGTGTCACTATCCTGTACCCCAAGTGTCATTATCCTGTACCCCAAGTGTCAGCATGTCCCTATCCTGTACCCCAAGTGTCAGCGTGTCACTAACCTGTACCCCAAATGTCAGCGTGTCACTATCCTGTACCCCAAGTGTCAGCATGTCCCTATCCTGTACCCCAAGTGTCAGCGTGTCACTAACCTGTACCCCAAATGTAATTATCCTGTACCCCAAGTGTCAGCGTGTCACTATCCTGTACCCCAAGTGTCAGCGTGTCACTATCCTGTACCCCAAGTGTCAGCGTGTCACTATGCTGGACCCCAAGTGTCATTATGCTGTAAAAAAAAAAAGAGCAGCCAAAATAACACTCTCAAAAGTTAACCATGCTATACTATGCCACCACTATAATACACTGCAATATATACTTTGCAGGGCCTATGTTTGTTACTCCCTTTAAAGTTTGTTTTGGCTGAAAGCTGTAGCACCCCCTGGCAGCTGATTGGCAGTCATACTCCACTACGGCCGCTCCATCAGTCCTTATTACCAGAGCACTGGTCACATCTCGTCTCCGTTTCCATGGACCGTATTTGCTAAAAGTCTCTCGTACACTGTGGCCAAAGCTTGATCCAATGACTCAATGATTTCCGAACCAGGTATCGGTATGAAAGCCAAATAAAAAGAACATATCACTCCTTAGCTGTTTTTTATCCTTCAAGTGATTACAGGGATAACATTATGTTTCTCCATCAGGGAGTAATGACTATAATAGACTGTGGTCTCTACATGGCGCCAATGAGATGCATATTTTTTTTGATACATTTATTTTTTTTTCTCCTCCTTAAAAGGGGATGTTCACCAATAAGAATTTCTTTTAAATCAATTGGTGCCAGAAATTTGTGATTTACATCTATTAAAAAATCTCCAGTCTTCCAGTACTTATACGCTGCTGTATGTCCTGAAGGAAGTGGTTTCTTTTTCCATTCTGGAGAGCAGGAGAGGTCTTCTATGGGGATTTGCTGCTGCTCTGGACAGTTCCTGACATCGACTGAGGTGGCAGCAGAGAGCACTGTGTCAGACTGGAGAGAATACACTACTTCCTGCAGGACATACAGCAGCTGATAAGTACTGGAAGACTGGAGATTTTTTAATAGAAATAAATTACAAATCTCTGTTTTGCGCTGCAACCAGATAATTTGTAAGAAGTTTTATTTTGGGGTGAACAACCCCTTTTACAGTCATTTTGGATTGCACCTCTTACCATTTACAGCATAGCTAATGTATTACGTAAACCGCAGCTTTAAGTCTATATACAGATGAATGGAATATATGATATGTCATCCACTGGATGTGTCTGGCCATGGCCAAACCCTTGGGGGTATTATCCCATCTTGGCTCCGTCTCTAACGGTGAAGTGGTGTAACCTGAGCTAAGTTCAGCCCTGTTATATGCGGCACCTTTCCCAAAATCTGTACGATATGACTCCCCCAGTGTCCACTCCACAGTGAACCCTGACCGCACGCTATTTTATATTTTCTCAAAAAAAAAAAAAACAACTGTAACTTTATCGAATGTTAACTCTTATTGAGAACGCCAAAATACATAAAAGAGAGAAGAAAAAAAACCTGAACGCCAACGGTCAGATTACAAGGAACAGAAGGTTCTCAAACGTGTTCCTTTGAATCTTCAGAAATCCTGGAATCCGACTCAAATCATAAATTCAAATGTCAACATGTTTAATGCAGCTGCCAATTCCTTCAGAAAAGACTATATATGTCGATGTACCAGAGCTAAGAAAGAGACTATATGAGGAGGTCTGCCGCTGCAAAGTATACAAAGCCAATGGGCTGCGGGGTCCAGGGTCGGAGATACGGATCCAACCCTACAGAAAAGGATCAAAAACTGTGAATGGATTCTACAGAATACCAGTAGATCAGATCTCCAATCACGGCTGCTCATCTTTGGGCTCTGTCATGTTCTATCCCTCTGTTATTACTCCTGGAAATGTATGAATAAACTGACAACTGGGTGTTACCATTATTTAAGCAGTATTGTCAATAGAAATTCTGCCTGGTTAAATCAGATTAACCCTTTGGAGTAGTGACAAGGTGATTTGACTGCACTCATTGCCCTCTAGAGTTCTCTCCACTGGCAAAGATATTCCTCATTCTCTCCATTTTAGACAAATCTAATGCTGTGTTTACACAGAGATTTATCTGACAGATTTTGAAAGCCAAAGCCAGGAATGGATTTGAAAAGAGGAGAAATCACAGTTTGTCCTTTATAACCTGTTCCCTGTTTATAGTCTGTTCCTGGTTTTGGCTTCAAAGATGTTAGATAAATCTCTCTGTGTAAACGCACCATAACCTGCTGATATGTCCCTATTGCACAGGAGGGACTGAGGAGGAAGGTGTATCTCTTATCTTCCTCCTCGGTGCCGCTCTGGTGTCGTTAGTCATTTTCTACCCAGACCAGTGAGACCGCTAGGAGCACTGGGGCACCAGGTAGAAGCACTGCCCACCCCCATAGCTCTGATCTGGCCCGCTCCATTCATTATCATTGGAAAGGGTTGGGCTGTTCGAGGTGGATCGGCACTACAGGGTTGGGCAGTGCTCCTACTGGGTGCCCCAAGGCTCCTAACGGTCGTAGAGCAAACTACTAATTAAACAGGAACAGCGCAGAGAAGGGAGGTAAGAGACCTATCATCCTCCTCTGTGTCTCCTGTGCTATAGGGACATATCAGCAAGTTAGAAAGGTCTAACCTGCTGATAGTTTGTTCCCCTTTAAGGTAGCAGGACCAGGACTGGGCTGTGTGCCAGGTTCCTCCCTGATTTCTCTGGCCAATCACATCACAGTACATACTCCTCGCTGCTATGCTATGATGTAGTGCTGAAAGAAGGGCATGGCAATGAACAAACTAGCACAGTGCTCAGGGGTGATTTAAACATTATAGTACTATAGATGATGTGTGTTGAGGGAATGGAGGCTACTGATGCACCGGTAATATGTGAACAGAAAGGGAAAAAAAACAGTGTGATCACACTAAGCACTGAACAGTTACTATTGCTGCTTCTAGGATGTTAAAGGGAGGAGGTAGAAGGAAATACTGTAGACATATAGCAGTACACTTTTGGGCTGGGTTCACACTATGTATATTTGAGGCTGTATTTGGTCCTCATGTCAGGTCCTCATAGCAACCAAAACCAGGAGTGGATTGAAAACACAGAAAGGATCTGTTCACACAATGTTGAAATTGAGTGGATGGCCGCCATATAACAGTAAATAACGGCCATTATTTCAATACCACAGCCGTTGTTTTAAAATAACAGCAAATATTTGCCATTAAATGATGGCCATCCACTCAATTACAACATTATGTGAACAGAGCCTTTCTGTGTTTTCAATCCACTCCTGGTTTTGGTTGCTATACAGCCTCACAAATACAGCCTCAAATATACATAGTGTGAACCCAGCCTTGAACTTGAGATGGATGCTGAGATGAGAAGAAAGCCTTGATTTACCTTTGTGTCTATAATGCGGCCTGTTATTACGGACATTACTACCGACACATACATTTCAATGGCACCGTACTTGTTACGGCTGTGATCCTTGGCGGGGAAAAAAAAAATTCAGGTCCTAGAATGAACCCAAAATTGCAACACAGATCACTATCTGTCTATGTAGAGGTCTATGCATTGCGGACAATGCTTGTCTGTAGTCTGGCCTGCAATTACGAGAAAAATTATGGATTTGTACATGAGACCTAACTGCGCTGATCCTGTACTGAGCACAAACTAATCCCCACCCCTACGTCCTGTGATTTCTCCTGATCTAGCTGTCACTCGAGACAAATATCCCCTGACAACAGGCAGTGAACAGCAGATTGTAGAGATGTAAGACACCTAGTGGGCAAGACTTTAGAGCTGTTCTTCGGGGGTAAAGAGTCACAGCACGTTTACTGTGTCACAGTGGTGCGTTTACACAGAGAGATTTATCTGACAGATCTTTGAAGCCAAAGCCAGGAACAGGCTATAAACAGAGAACAGGTCATAAAGGCAAGACTGGAATCTATCCTCCTTTCAAATCCATTCCTGTCTTTGGCTTTAAAAATTAGGGTGGGTTCATACTGAGGAATTCTCGCAGATAATGAATTCCGTCGGCTGTCCGCGCGCCTTTCCGCCGGCTCCATAGACACCATTCTATGGGCCGGCATATTCCGCTATCCGCCGAAAGAAGTGACATGTCACTTCTTTCGGCGGATAGCGGAATACGCCGGCCCATAGAATGGTGTTGTCACTTCTTTCGGCGGATAGCGGAATATGCCGGCCCATAGAATGGTGTCTATGGAGCCGGCGGAAAGGCGCGCGGCCTTGCGCGCGGACAGCCAACGCAATTCCGCAGATATTATCTGCGAGAATTCTGTAGTGTGAACCCACCCTAAGGGTCCCTTTTTTCCCCAAAGATATCTCAGTCACTGGTGGCCACAAACTAGTGCCATCTCTGTCCATGTCAGGAACTGTCCAGAACAGTAGAAAAAGTACTGGAAGACTTAAGATTTTCTTAATATAAGTAAATTACAAACTGATGGCTTTTTCTGGCACCAATTGATTTGAAAGAAACATTTTTTTTTTTGAGCTACCCCCTTAAGGACATGTTCACATCACATTTTTGTTTCCATTTAACATATAAGCTTTATACACTTAAAAAGAAGACAAAGAAAATCGCAGTGCAAACCTAGCCCAACAAATAGTAGAAAAGGCAATAATATGCGCACAGCCAAAGGGTGCCCACCCAGGCATGATAAGAAGTAGGGTATGGCAACAGCTGGAGTGCACCAATATGCTGCAGAAACACACATTGGATTCTGATGTGAGAACTTACTCACCTATGCAGCTCTGTCGCAGTTTTTTGGAGAATTTAGCAAAGTTTAAGCAAAAAAGGTGTGGAAATTCTGAGACAAGCACCATCAGCAACCACAGCTCCCTCACAGGTATTGGGGGCCAAATTAAGAGTAGCGTCCATAACGTGTGCAAACAACAGGGGTGGACCTGAAGGTCACCTTTCTCTGCAAATAAAATATATGGGGTGTTAAACTGGATGAGAGTACATGTGGTCTGGAGGGGTAACACCTGCGATATCTTACAAATGGTACGTTCCCTCTCCACGACGCCATCGGCTCCACGATTTTTCCAATTGAAGTAAAGTACTGAGACGCTTCTTCTGCTAAAATCTCTGCAATGCTCTTGCCTGATCTTGAGAGCGGAGGAGTCAGTCGTGAAATCTTAAGAACACGGTGCTGGAACAGGGTTTGCAACTTCAGAAAGCAAATGCATTTTTAAGAAGAGCGAACACAAGGGCAAAAGTGATTAGGATGAGGTGCACGTTTTCCCTACTTCATTCTGAAATGTGTGCTGCCTCAGTAAGTGAGGAATGGATAAATCTCTGATCCCATTATGAAGATACCCCACCAGAGTACAACACCCGTGCACTATATGAATTATGATGGATGTGCAATTGGAAATAATTGCACAGATCTCTCGGGTATTTGGTTATGATGTTACTGCAGCTCTGTATCCAGTACGGCCCCCATGACGGTGACTGATAATCATAAGGTCTGGCTACTAAACCTACTGGTGACTGTGGCTGGAAAAACTACCGAAAGTATTGCAGTACGTGAGCCATGGTCGGGGGCTCCTGCCGCTGGTGTCTAGAGCCGCGTGCACGGTATCCGTGGGTGGGCCACTAGCTGGTGGGGACACTGCTCAACAATATCAGAAAATAGATGGTTGTGCTCACTTCTCCGATGCAAATTACACATGTTGTCTGAGTCCTGGCAGCGGCTCTGCAGAAATTCTCTGCCATTTATATTGCAATTACGCCAGATTGCATTAGTAATTGCACTAGTAAATCTTACTCATTATGTCTGATGCAAATCCAGCGCTCCTCACTGAGGACATGAGATCAATAGTGATTCTATAATATATACAGGATACCCCCATATCAATTACAGATCTCCCATAACAGTGTTATCTACACATACGGAGGACATCAGATCAATAGTGATTTTATAATATATACGGAATACCCCCATAACATCTACCAATCCCCCATAACAGTGTCACCTACAGATCCCACATAACACAGTGTCATCTACAAATCCCCCATAAAAGTGTTACCTACAGAACCCCCAATAACAGTGTAATCTACAGATCCCCCATAACAGTGTCATCTACAAATCCCTTATAACAGTGTCATCTAGACATACCCCCATAACACAGTGTCATCTACAGATCCCCTATAACCCAGTGTCATCTACACATCCCCCATAACACAGTCTCATCCACAGAGCCTCTATAACACAGTGTCATCTACAGATCCCCCATAAAAGTGTTACCTACAGAACCCTCAATAACAGTGTCATCTACAGATCCCCCATAACCATGTCATCTACAAATCCCTTATAACACAGTGTCATCTACAGATCCCCCATAACACAGTGTCATCTACACATCCCCCATAACACTGTGTCATCTACAGATCCCCCCATAAAACAGTATCATCTGCAGATCCCCCATAACACAGTGTCATCTACAGATCCCCCCATAGCACAGTGTCATCTACAGATCCCCCCATAACAGTGTCATCTACACATCCCCTATAACACAGTGTCATCTACACATCCCCCCATAGCACAGTGTCATCTACACATCCCCCCATAGCACAGTGTCATCTACAAATCCCCCCATAGCACAGTGTCATCTACAAATCCCCCAAAACAGAGTGTCATCTACACATACCCCCTATAACACAGTGTCATCTACAGATCCCCCCATAACACAGTGTCATCTACACATACCCCCTATAACACAGTGTCATCTACAGATCGCCCCATAAAACTGTGTCATCTACAGATCGCCCCATAAAACAGTGTCATCTACAGATCGCCCCATAACCCAGTGTCATCTACAAATCCCCCATAACACAGTGTCATCTACACATCCCCCATAACACAGTGTCATCTACAGATCCCCCCATAACACAGTGTCATCTACAGACCCCCCCATTATTTGGTATGGTCAGTGGGTGAATCTATCTCAGATACACATGGAGGGTCCATGGTCATTGTCTTGTAGAGATTCAATCATTTACAGTCTCTTGTCAAAAAAGCTATTTCTGCCATACAACACATGGGGAACTACAACGTCTGTACTTCTCTATCTTGTGGTAGACGCTGCACCTCGGCACTGATTCTCCCCTGGATCCCTACCTCTTTATACAAAGCTCTGGAGATGAGACAGGGAAGCCTCTTCTCTGATGTCACTTCTCCTGATGACATCACAGCGGATGTGTCTCCTATGACTAAACAGACTCCACATTTCCATGCCCTTGCTCTTTTCTCTGCCTCGTACATTAGGGCCGTCACTTACAAACAAGTTCTTCAGGAGATGAATCACGACTGGGGTGAGTCAATGCAGCGAAGAATTGATCAGAACCCCCTCAGACTGGGATCAAGCTGTTGCAGACATGTTTTGTAGCAGGTGCATCACACCATGAGCAATGGTTTATGGTTAAATCTTTCGGCTATCCCACTTTACCTGAAGCATTTGGGATCACGAGTGACCAACATCCCGGTAAATAAGTGTGCCTAAAGCTGTATACACACCTGCCCACCCTGTCCTCCTGTCTGCAGCCTACTCAGATCCAGGTATTACACAGTTACATAGGTGTCAATAGCCACCATCACAGCTGATGCTCCGGATTTACATGGTTATAAGTCTATACTATATAAGACAGCTGGAGTATCAGACAAGGGAAACAGGGAGGCAGTACTATCTGTACCTATCATTCACAGGCAGAGACAGGCAGGCAGTACTACTTGTATTTAAAGTATATTATTCACAAGAAGAGACAGGGAGGCAGTACTATCTGTATCTACAGTATATAATTTACATGTAGACACAGGAAAGCAGTACTATTTGTATTTACAGTATATAATTTACAGGTAGAGAGAGGGAGGCAGTACTATCTGTATCTACAGTACATCATTTACAAGAAGAGTCATGTAGGCATTACTATCTTTATCTACAGTATAGAAATTCACAGGTAGAGAGAGGGAGGCAGTACTGTCTGTATCTACAGTATATAGTTTACATGTAGAGACAGGAAGGCAGTACTATCTGTAACTACACTATATCATTTACATGTAGAGACAGGAAGGCAGCACTATGATTTACAGGAGGAGACAGGGAGGATATACTATCAGTATCTACAGTATATCATTCACAAGAAGAGACAGGGAGGCAGCACTATCTGTATTAACAGTATATAATTTACAGGTAGAGACAGGGAGGCAGTACTATCTGTATCTAAAGTAAATAATTTACAGATAGAGACAGGAAGGCAGTATTATCTTTATCTACACTATATCATTTACATGTAGAGAGAGAGGGAGGCAGTACTATATCTACACTATATGATTTACATGTAGAGAGAGGGATGCAGTACTATCATTTACAGGAGGAGACAGGTAAGATATACTATTAGTATCTACAGTACATCATTTACAAGAAGAGACCGGGAGGCAGTAATATCTGTATCTACCGTATATCATTTACAGGTAGAGACAAGGAGGCAGTGCTATGTGTGCTTACATAATTAACAGGGAAACTGCATTATCCATTGATAGATAATTCACAGGATGACAGTACTTTTTGTGCCTACATAATTTACAGGTAACCATTGCGATCTATACTTACATGTCATACCACAAAGTAGCACTACTTGTGCTATCTTACATCCTCCACAGGGAAGCAGTACCAAGCACTATCTATGCCTACATCCTATACATGGAGTGACAAGAAGATGGCACTATCTGTACTCAATCTATAAAGAGAAATCTAGGTAAGGAGGTAGTGGTCATCTTGAAATAACAAAACCCAGGGAGTATATTCCTCTTCATCACCTGATGTGTATACCGATGACTTGTTTGGGGCTAATTTATTACTATAAAACAAAGAAAAGCCAGTCATCTCACTGCTGCTAAATAATGGCCCTCAGCCATTGTACGTGGATAAAAATGCATAGAAAGTAACCTGGGAAGAGGAGGATTATAATAGAAACATTTTTCTTGATGCAATGCTCTATCTGAAGCTCCTGGAATGGCACTTTAAGAGTCCTGTACGGCAATCTGGAGATACGCAGTGATTTTACTTGTCCACATTACTATTTGCAGTGGGGCTCAGGATACAGAGGATGTGATATACCGCAGATAAAACTATAACTATAAAATAGCCATTTAGTAATAATGCAGCTACCTCTTATTTGTAGCACAACACAAACGAGAATTTACAAGGCTGAAGGCGGAGGATGAAGCACTACAGCTGCACGCGTTCACCGGAGCAGAGATCATACTTCTGCTACAATATACAGAGATAAATAACCCTATGACACAGTGTAAGGTCCCATCACATACACATCATCTCCATTTCCGTCATGGTGCCCCTTTAATTTACATTTACGAGGAGTTTTGGAGCAGAAGTGGATTTTTACTTATTTCCATAGTGAAACAAGAAGGTGACATGTGATTTCATCTATTCTCCTCGACTTTAAAGAATGTTCTGGTATTGTCTTGGGAGCTGGTAAAGTTACAGACTTCCTTCCTCTATTTTCTGGGCTTTGGTGCTGAGCGGAAAAATTTACTTCTGTATAAGATACCTTTATTATTTATTTATTTATTGAGCTAAAAAGAGCAACAAAAATACACAGAGAAAGAGATAAATTGTAAAAATCAGTCAAATAAGAGCAAAAGCCTACGAGGGCCCATAGTCCTATAGAAACATAGAAGATTGTCGGCAGATAAAGGCCCCCCGCTCCATCTCGTCGGCCCTATTAGTATTTCTTTTATTATCTTAGGATAGATATTTGTATATACAAGGCAGGTTACAGTCACTTATTGTAGATTTACCTACCACATCTGCTGGAAGTTTGTTCCAAGCATCTACTAATCTTTCAGTTAAGTAATATTTTCTCACGTTGCTTCCCATCTTTCCCCCAGTAACCTCTCACTGTGTCCCCTTGTTCTTGAGTTCATTTTTCTAAAAACACTTCCCTTGTGAACTCTATTTAGTAACTAACATATATAAAGATTTCCATCTTGTCTGCCCTTTCCCTTCTTCCTCCTGTAATATATATAAAGGTTTCCATCATGTCCTTCCTTTCCCTTCTTCCTCCTGTAACATATATAAAGGTTTCCATCATGTCTCCCCTTTCCCTTCTTCCCTCCTGTAACATATATAAAGGTTTCCATCATGTCTGCCCTTTCCCTTCTTCCTCCTGTAACATATATAAAGGTTTCCATCATGTCCTCTCTTTCCCTTCTTCCCCCTGTAACATATATAAAGGTTTCCATCATTCCCCCCTTTCCCTTCTTCCTCCTGTAACATATATAAAGGTTTCATTCATGTCCCCCATTTCCCTTCTTCCCCCTGTAACATATATAAACGTTTCCATCATGTCTCCCCTTTCCCTTCTTCCCCCTGTAACATATATAAAGGTTTCCATCATGTCCTCTCTTCCCCTTCTTCCCCCTGTAACATATATAAAGGTTTCCATCATTCCTCTCTTTCCCTTCTTCCTCCTGTAACATATATAGAGGTTTCCATCATGTCCTCCCTTTCCCTTCTTCCTCCTGTAACATATATAAAGGTTTCCATCATGTCCTCCCTTTCCCTTCTTCCTCCTGTAACATATATAAAGGTTTCCATCATGTCCTCCCTTTCCCTTCTTCCTCCTGTAACATATATAAAGGTTTCCATCATGTCCTCCCTTTCCCTTCTTCCTCCTGTAACATATATAAAGGTTTCCATCATGTCCTCCCTTTCCCTTGTATCGTCCACACTATACAGATTTAGATCCCTAAGTCTTTCCTGATATGTTTTATGCCCGACACTCTCCACCATTTTTGTAGCCTGTCTTTGGATCTGTTCTACTTCATCAATATCCTTTTGTTGGTGAGGTCTCCAGAACTGGACACAGTATTCCAGATGTGATGTCACTAGAGCTCTATACAGCGGCATCACAATCTCCCCCTCTCTCTCTATAAATATATCATATAATATATATAATATAATATAACAAATATATATATATATATATATATATATATATATATATATATTTATTTAGCCCGGCATATCATTATATATATATATATATAGAGCCCAGCTAACCAGTATATATAAATATAGAGCCCAGCATACCATTATATATACAACCCAGCATACCGTTATATATACAGCCCAGCATACCATTATTTATATATATATATATATATATATATATATATATATATATATATATATATACAGCCCAGCATACCATTATATATACAGCCCAGCATACCATTATATAAATACAGCCCAGCATACCAGTATATATAAATATAGAGCCCAGCATACCATTATATATATACAGCCCAGCATACCATTATATATATATATATATACAGCCCAGCATACCATTATATATATACAGCCCAGCATAATACCATCATATATACATATATACAGCCCAGCATACCATTATATATATACAGCCCAGCATACCATTATATATATATACAGCCCAACATAATACCATTATATATATATATATATATACAGCCCAGCATACCATTATATATACACCGCCCAGCATACCATTACTATATATATATATATATATATATACAGCCCAGCATACCATTATATATACACCGCCCAGCATACCATTATATATATATACAGCCCAGCATACTATTATATATATACAGCCCAACATAATACCATTATATATATATATATATATATATATATATATATATATATATATACAGCCCAGCATACCATTATATATATACAGCCCAGCACACGGAGTAAAACTGGCGGAATTCGCAGAATCCCACCTGCCTCCGTGTCATACTCGCAGTCTATGGGAGGCTCGCGTGCCTCCTCTCTCCGCACCTATCTGTTTGGAAAAACTGACCTGTCCATTCATTTGTGTGGAGGAGAAGGCGCACAAGCCTCCCATAGACTGCCAGTAGGGATTCTGTGGCGGAGAATTCCGCCAGTTTTACTCTGTGTGACCTGGCCCTTAGTCTCACAATGTCGCCTCTGTGCTTGCTGCCAGCACCCTGCTCTGCACTGAAGAGAAGCAACAACCCTAAAACAGCATCTACAGATTTAGCTATTAAAATCCCCAGCCATGTTTAAGTCATTGACTTGCAGGAATGCCACCTCCAATAGGTGGCAGCAGAGAGCAAGTTATTTGGCTTCTGGGAGGGAGCTACTTTGCATATCTTTTTACCCAAAACTCCCAGTGGAGAATGAATGGCTGACAGGTCTCTGCATGCCTTACACTCTCCTTGAAGAGAACTGTTACACAAGGTATACTCCGGTACATTTCAGGGGCAATATACATAAAAATGATCAATAAGTATCATAGAGAATGTGTATAGAAAGAGGCAGGTCCTCTAAGTTAGCTCTGTCCTGAACCATGTGTAAGGTGCGGCGCTCGTATTACCATGTGTACGGTGAATTGTGCTCAGCCTACGAGCGCCGCTTTTACATTAAAACTTACACAAAAGGCACATTTTCCAGAAGTGTAAATCCTGCCCTTTAGCAGCACTCGGTCAATAAAAAGGGTCCTGTGCCATCTGCTCGGCCTCCCGGGATTATTGTCTTGGCTCCTCCAGCTCTTTCATTGAGCGGACACTATGCTTTAATCACATGCATCTCCTCATCGCCTGCAGGCTGGCCAGACTCACGGAGCTACTACAGTAATACCCCTGTATCCTGAGGAGACTTCTATCTCCTGCTCCTCCGATATTCACTTGTATCTTTAAAAGACATCTCACAGCTCAATGAAGGTATTGAACGCACCGGGCTACAGACGGGAACACGAAGGATAAAAATATATCAAAATAATGGTAAGGAAGGGTAAGAGAAAGGAAATAGGCAATTGGACAGTAAGGGAGTCATGTGCACATCCTAAAAGGTATTACAAAAAAAAAGCACATTTAAGCCCCCATTTCCTACCGAAAATGAGGGGATCCAGAACTAGGACCTCCAGTGATCTGCAGGGAAACCTGACCGTAAGTGCTCAACTTCTCTGCAGCGCCACCACGGGATATACTGTGCATAACACAGCATCCATTTAACAGGACGTGTCCTCCAGTACGAGAGACACTCTTTGTAGCTGGTCTTTCAAAATGGTCGAGAGATGATTATTTGTACCCCCATATTGAAGGGGTTTTCTTTTACACCCTTAGGCTGGGTTCACACTATGTATATTTGAGGCTGTATTTGTGAGGCTGTATAGCAACCAAAACCAGGAGTGGATTGAAAACACAGAAAGGCTCTGTTCACATAATGTTGTAATTGAGTGGATGGCCATCATTTAATGGCAAATATTTGCTGTTATTTTAAAACAACGGCTGTTATATTAAAATAATGGCCGTTATTTACTGTTATATGGCGGCCATCCACTCAATTTCAACATTGTGTGAACAGATCCTTTCTGTGTTTTCAATCCACTCCTGGTTTTGGTTGCTATGAGGACCTGACATGAGGACCAAATACAGCCTCAAATATACATAGTGTGAACCCAGCCTTAGGATAGGCCATGGGTCTCCAAACTGCTATTCTCAAGATTGGAGGTTACCAAAGGTTGGGCCCCACTGATCATCAAGCTGTGGCAAATGGAAGAATCCCTGAGTCTTATAATTGTTTAGTCTGATTAGGTTTCCTCATTGGATGTGTATGGGCTTTATTCTCGGGTGTTACGAGTTTATTTATACAGCATAGGCAGGCATACTGTAAGAGAGATTCACACGTAATACCACTGAATGATCACCAATAAAAGGAACAATACACACACGGAATCGCTGCTGTATGACTAAGAGAGGGAAGAAAAAGAAGGTGTGAAATGTCAGATATGAGTGACGAATAATCGGCGCAGATGAGACCCTTGGCCACGGAATAAAGTGCGGTATTATTCACTACCGCATATGACATTATACCCGCTCAAGAGACGTAAGAGCATACATTACACATTGTAAAACACCCCGGCACACGGCGCAATGCTTCTTCTTTTCAGCTGCTTTATATCAGGAAAATGATTTTTACTGATATTGTGTCCAAGGTTGCGGCAGCACGCTAATGTGTGTAACATGCAGATATGCTATAGAAAATGGAACAATTCGGTGTATGACTACATTAGAGACAAGGATGAGTGGGGGGTAGTCTGAATACTGAGACAATATTTATTATCATCCAACATCACCCAGGAGATACGGAAAAATCCAGATAATGTCACTGAGAGCTGACAGCAGAGTGATGGACACCGGTGTACGCTGCATACAGATCGCTGATCAATACCCACTCCAAACAATAAAATTACTTTTTGTGTTCAATTTCACAGTGTCACAATTCACCTTCACCGAAACGTCAGGGTCTGAAATAGCTGGCAGCTTTATGAAATCATGGAGACGGGCGACCCTGGACCATTGACTCTCCTTTCACAACTTTATGTGTGTCTATGGACAAGTGGTCTTCTCCTGACATCCAATGGATTTGTCCATAAGATGCCAAAGTGTTGTCTATGCCTCCAAGTACATCTCTTCAAGCCAAAAATCAGTGCCCTGGTCCCAATGGCCTCACAGCATGCTCTGTAGATTCAGGTCTTGCTATTGTTCCAGGCTTTTGCTCTGACCTTGGCTTGTTGTAGGATTTCGCTTCTATCCTTCTCATTGGATTTCTTACCTGATAACCGTTGTCCTATTCCTAGTTCTTACTCCTGATCTTCTCTATGTCCTTTGCTGTGTTCTCCGATTTATCACACCCTTCCCTCTGCTCTATACTCTGTTACTGCTATCCCCAGTGCCACTGCCTCAAACTGGTGACTGCGAGTGGCGAGCCACCTTTGCGTAATGTTAGAGATCAGCAACCCTTGTCCAAACCCTCAGTATTTGACTCCTGGCATCTGGAGAATTTGGATGCCGCCCTAGAGTCACGGAAAACATGGATACAGCCTTAGGCTATAGGTCGAAGCCTACAGCTATATCCCTGTTTTATATGACTCCCTAGAGCAGCATTCAACTTCTCCAGATGCCAGGAGCCAAAAGCCGAGGGTTCGGGTACGGATGAACATTGCAGAACCCGAACTTTCAGCTCAAAACTAGTGACTACCAGTTGTATCCCCAGGTTGCCATGTCCAGAACATAGTCTGTAGCTACTTTGTGGGATTCCTTAGACTCAACCTCCCGTCTATCCAGTACAACATAGATTGTAAATTAAAATACCCATACACCTTTAGGACAAAGTTGGCTGCACCTGATGACCTCCTCAGAGGTTTAAAGTGATACTGTCAGCCCCTTTCTGTGTGAGGACATCTCTACACAGCTGTAAAGCCTAAATTCTGCAGTTTCCATACCTCACTTTATCATAGATTTCTTGGTGCTTGAATCAGTGAAAAATGCTTTTATTGTTTGTGGATTGGGCCACCTGGATGGGGTTTCACAAACGCTGTACCACTTCGCCCTGTCCTCACTGGCGCTGCAGGCTCCACCCCTCTGTGACATCCTCGCAGTCTATGCCCCACCCCCTTGGTGGCCATTAGAAAGGGCCGACCTAGAGAGGGTGGGGCCTAGATTTCTAGGTCAGCCCATTCCACCAATGAAATAAAAAAACCTTTTTCACTGGACCAAGCAACAAGAAATCTATAATAAAGTAACGTATGAAGACTGCAGAAATTAGGCTTTACAGCTGTGTAGAGAATTTCTCACACAGGGGGTGAAGTATCAATTTAAAGTTTATAGTTGCCTCCTGACTCTCCCCCAACATCAAGAGCTACTGACAAAGCATTCTGGCTGTAGCCATACAGGAACTTCCATACAGGAAACATGGAAGTTCAGTCATTGCAAATGTTCACGTACATCAGGGTTGGGAGAGATAACTGTTAACCAAATGAACTTTTCCATCAACAGGTATGGAAAGTGTATGGCCATCATATACACTTGGGAAAGGGGACCTAGCACCCCCGAAACGTGTTGTGTTATTGATCCAGAATAAAGAAGCCTTTATCAGCACATCCTCCTGTCTTAAGTGATGCTTTAAATTCGCACCGCAGCCGCAAGGACAACTCTGCATCGGATCCTCTGGACACTACATAGGAAACCCTCCATTTATCTCCCGGCTGAAATCCTAGGACATCTGATGCCTTCAAGAGTTTGACTGCTCCAATGCCATATACGCACTTTCATAGGTGAGTCTGACTGAGCTCACCCCATTCCTCACACATTGTCCTGTATGTTATCACCCTATGGTGCACCTTTACCTTTCTTTTATTTTCAGCCACCACTAAAGGCCCTATTCCACGGGATGATTATCATTCGCATAATCGTTAACGCTAAACGATCTCAAACGACCGCTATTGCGACCGACCTGAAAGAGTTCACCCATTTACACGGAACGATGATCGTTACTGATGATCGTTCTTGCAGTCGTCTTGTCATCGCTATTGCGTTCGTCGCTACTGCGAACGACCAAACGTCTTATTCCATGCGAACGAGCAACGATAAAAATAAGTCCAGGTCTTATTAAGTCGATCAACGATTTCTCTTTCGTCATTTAATCGTTAACTGCTATTCAAGCGAACGATTATAGTTTCCTTCCGAATGATTTAATGATTATCTGAACGATAATCGTCCCGTGGAATAAGGCTCTAAGAGCATGCCCAGTAACATTTTGTAATGATATAGGAAAGCCCCAATTTATTCCTGTATATGTCTATGGAGCTTTCTGTAAATCATGTTACTAAATGCAGTGAAGGCTAGATGGCTGTCACCCATAGGAAATTTTATGTTATTTACAAGGTTACAACTCGACTTCCCACTTTTGACTATGAAGATTGTGTAGGTAGATACTGGAATTTATCAACCTTTAGCAGTTGGGGTGCACAGATCATGTATATTATAAGCAATGGTGTTGGGCACACTACTAAGCACCATCTGTTCTAAAAAGTTCAAGTCTTGGGGTTCATCACCCGGAAAGGAGATCCTTACTATTAACTCTAGAAGGTCTCCATGACTGGGCCTTGTGTATTCTCCTATGACTTTCGCCTCTTCTCACCTTTTTCTCCTCTTCCCACGCATGTCATGCAGGACCTCTGATCGGCACCGAGTGGACGGGGAGTTATTTCCATAGCTTGGACCATTGCCCTCAATAAATCTAATGAAATTCACATGACCGTGTACATCTCTGAAACGGACGCAGGAGCGA
The DNA here is from genome assembly GCF_027789765.1 of Dendropsophus ebraccatus. Lineage (NCBI taxonomy): Eukaryota > Metazoa > Chordata > Amphibia > Anura > Hylidae > Dendropsophus > Dendropsophus ebraccatus. The sequence continues at coordinate 91,010,769 of NC_091464.1, forward strand.
GGACAGGCTGCCACAATGCTGCCATTGATCTGACTATGTGACGTTCGCTTTAGCAGCTGCAAAAACAGGGCATCGCTTCAAAATTTCCCATACCAAAGGCTACTCTCCATTTTTCAGCAGCTTTTAATAAAAAGCCAGTGTCAACAATCGAAAATAGTCCATGATATTTTGTTTAATTCTATCCGAGGGCTGCAGAAAAGTTTCAGCTCTCGTTTGAAGACATTGAACCAAGGTTGGATGCCGGAAGACGTACATGGCATATCCCTGTTTGCATTTTGTAGACCATGGGTTTAACTCTTCCGAGAGATAATCTACATTCCACGTGAGTCATGCAGCCTCCATACTTTGGCTAACCACAACAAAAGACTCCTATACGAGCTATTGATGAATGAGCGGTGAATCAAAAAATAAACTAAGCCTCTTAAGAAGGCAATGTGCTTCCTGGTAAATAGTTGAAAACTCCTTTGAAGTCATTGGGCTTGTTACAAAAATAAAAAGTTTGCTGCTTTAGAAGTAACAACTTGAAGATCCTGTGCCAATCTAGGGGTATACTAGGGGGGTACTACCAGATAACACTTCAATGTTTTACCTGTGCTGAATAATATAGACGTAAAGGGGTACTCAGCAAAAAAAAAAAAAAAAATTCTTTCAAATCAACTGGTGTCAGAAAGTTATATAGATATATAATTTACTACTATTAAAAAATCTCCAGTCTTCCAGTACTTATTAGCTGCTGTATGTCCTGCAGGAAGTGGTGTATTCTCTCCAGTCTGACACAGTGCTCTCTCCTGCAACCTCTGTCCATCTCAGGAACTGTCCAGAGCTGTAGCAAATCCCCACAGAAAACCTCTCCTGCTCTCCAGACTGGAGAGAAAACACCACCTCCTGCAGGACATACAGCAGCTGATAAGTACTGTAAGACTGGAGTTTTTCTAATAGAAGTAAATTACAAATCTCTGGCACCAGTTGATTTGTAAGATTTTTTTTTTGTTGTTGCTGTAGAACCCCTTTAACTGATTAGCCAAACACAACTCTCCAAATACCATGCACAGACATATAAAACTATAGGCTATGTTCAGACCTCGTAAAAGGCCGGCCGTTCCGTAACCCGGCCACGTCACAGAACGGCAGGTCTCATTAAAGATCATACCGGCAGGATGATCTTTAGCGTCGCAGAGTTCTGTAACAACGGCCGTGATTCCCACGGAACTTACGTTGTGTGAACATAGCCATAATGTGTATACCTTAGTAAAAAAGATTGGCTTTAGTGGAACCAACCCAACTCTCTATTTCAAAGTGTAAAATTCACAATCCTCCAGCTGTTGCAAGACTACAATTTCCATCATGATTGGAGCATGATGGAAATTGCAGCTTACAACAGCTGGAGGGCCGTGAGTTTGACAAACCTGATTTGGCTATGTTCACACTACGTAAAAGTATGGCCGTTGTTGCCGAGGGCAACAACGGACGTACTTTTGGTGCAGGGGAACAATGCCTTACTTTCAATGGGATCCCAGCCGGAGCGTAAACACATCGTATGATGTGAATTCAGTGAATTCCGGCCGCAGAAAACCCTGTCAGTTCACACAGTGAAGAGAGCGGCCGAGATGATCCGGCCAGAGACCGGCCGTTCCGTCACGGAACGGCCAGTCTCTTACGTAGTGTGAACATAGCCCTAATGTGTATGAGGGCCTCCAAACTCTAGTCAAACAAATGATGCTAGAAAGGGTCGGACATGTTGGATTTTAAATGCCTGACCCCTTAGTTTTCAGGGAGATAAGTCACCACCTTAGTTGTCTGACAGCAGCTTACATTTCCTCGCCCTACTCATGAGATGAACGTTCATGTGTATTGGCTCTTCACATGTAGATATATGCAGAACCTTGAATACTTCAATTATAGAGTGTGTGTGGGGGGGGGAGACAGAGTACAGACAGTAAAAATGACACCCTCTTACACATTTTACATACTATCGCACCAAAAACTGAGTTTTTTCATTTTTATAAACCAATGAAACAGCCATCTCTTATGCTCATTAGGACATATTGTTCACATTGCTTAAAAATACATGTTTTTTTTTCCCATGGAAACTAAAAACGTAAAATCTTTAAAGCGAATGTACCATCAGGTACATTTGCTTTAACATGACCCACGGATAGATCGGCGCCGGTGCAGGGAAGCTAGTGCCACGGTTCATTTTTTGAACTGCGGCCCGGTTCCCATGTATGGCGCCGTTCTATCCACGGGTACTGGGCTGGGGCTGAAGCACTGGAGGCGGGCCAGGCCGCCCCCAGTGGGAGGAATCCCCCCTCCCTCTAAGACGTGGCTCTGTTAGAATCAATGGGAACCTGGCCGCGGTTCAAAAAATGGACTGCAGCATCGGCTTTCCAATCGCTTTAAAAACTTTTCTATTGAATTTAATGGAAAACAAGGAACCACACAGAAAGGTGGTATATCACTTCTTATCTGTGGACTAAGTATCCTTTTACATGGCCTGATATGGGGCCATGCATGTACATAGATGAGCCACAAACTTGCTTGCAGTGCCGTCAGAATGCACAATTAATTGTGCTGCAGGGCCGCAAAAAAAAGATGGCGGGATCGTTTATGTGGCCATTTAAATATATTATGCTGTTGGCTGCACATCTTCAGTGTACACAGTGCACAACAAATGCAATCACCCGGAGATCAGGCCTTTTCCCACTCCTCGGCTGATCACTTACACTTTTACATGGAACAATTATTGTCCTGATAATTGACCCATGTAAAAGGTGGTCTAGGACACTGCAAGGGTTAAGGTACGGAAGCCTGGTGGTTTACGTCAGTCAAAGAGTTAATTTTAAGATCCCTGATGAGGACAGAAGTATTATTGCTGCATATTAGGGGTCCAGTGGTAACCCACCCCACTAGGCCCAGGCACCGTCCAGGCTGTGACAGGCTGAGTATTGTTCAATTTTCTGTTTACTGATCAAAGAAATGAGTGCAGGGAAGGAATAGAGAGGACTGTGCAGCTGTAATTGTATGGTCACATAGTGCTCGCTATGATCATAGAGATGAGTGCAGAGAAGGAAAAGAGAAGACAAGACTGTGCAGCTGTAACTGTAAGACCACACAGTTCTCTCTATGATCACAGAGAAGACTGCAGGGAGGGAATAGAGAGGACTGTGCAGCCAGTGGTGTAGATACCATGAAGGCAGACCAAGCAAATGCTATAGGGCTCGTGATCTGCCTTCATGGTAGCTAGCGCCCAGCCCTGCCATTGTCTCTTGTGGCCAGAGGCAGCATTGCACCTCCAGCCACAAGAGCCTCCCCTTCCCTGCATGTAGATCGTCACATGACTTGGCACAGTCCCTCAGTGTTCCATACTCTCAGCTCCCCGGCAAACCAGTGGTGTCAGTCGTGCGCTAGGAGCAACATTGCCAGGTCATGCGAGTATGATGGAGGGGGGGTTCGTACAGGATTCATCTGGCCCCGTACAATTTCTTGCTATGGAACCCCATGAATCCTAGCTACTGTATGCCCCTGTGTGCAGCTCTTACTATAGGACTAAAATTTCTCTCTATGATCAGGCAGAGAGTTTCCGGAGTGCTCTGCTCGATCATTAAGAAGAATGTTTAGGGAATCTGCGAAACAATAAAGCATACTTTTTCTGGGCAGTATAGCTTCAAGAAATGGTGGTTACCAGTGAATTTGACGTAAAAAATAATTTAGCATTAATTTTTTTTCTGTCAACATTACTAGAAATCCTATATAAACCAGACCCTATGGGGCACATTTACTATTAAGTCTAAAACGTGTGATTTTCTACAGAGTATTAGTCCTATTTGGCTGGGTAAAAAAAATAGACTAAGTCCAAAAACGTTTCATAAATTTGTGAATAGAATATCCTCAGAATATTCGCTAAAAAAAAAAATATCACAGAATAGTCACAAAAAAACTGCGCAAAAAAGTTCACCTGGTACTGATCAGACGTCGGCCTGCACCAGTCTGTGCCACTTTTTAAAAAGTTGCAAACGATAAATTGGGTGCAGTTATCGGATTATGCAAATTTTAGGTGAATACTCAGATTTTTTTTAAAAATTGCATCTAAAAAATATTCACCCATCCAATTCTGGTTCATAAATAGAACTTAGACTAAAAATGGGCAAAAAATCTAATTACCCACTTAAAAATAGACACAAAGTCCCTGATAAATGTCCCTCTATGAGTCAATAGAAGCCTAGCATGGTGAGTTAGTTCATTCACAACTTTTCTAAAAGGCAAAGACTAATGTAGAAGCGGCAATCGCAAGGATTGAACCAACTTGTCGAGATGTTTGGAGAAAGTAGAATGTTGTCTCCATTACATCAGTTCTGTTCACATTAGTATCATGGTTTTTGTGTGTACAGGAGCCATAATGCATACGGGCCCATCTGGTTTCAGGTAATTTTTTAGCAGAACGTCAAGCGATCCCGACTGCCATAGAAGTGAGAACAGGGCCTTTATGTCATATCTCCGGCTGACTGAGAGCAACCTCTGTCAAACTGAGCAGCACTGTGCGGCGGGGTTTTTTTTTTCCACAGAGAAGAGAACGTTGTGTTAATGGAATACTCTGTGCATCTGTCTATTTCTCACAATGTGAGACATAAACAGGGAAAGGAGGATATGGAACATGTTCCGTGGCAGGCAATGCTAATCTGAGCACTACGTTCCCGAGATCGGAGCGGCATCTATGGAACAACACGTGAAATATTGTCTCATAACACATGGCTGTTTCCACAATTAAGGCTGGGTTCACACTGCGTTTTTGCAATCCGTTTTTTTTTTTTTCATCCATTTTATGCACAAAAAAACTGGATAAAAAAAGTAATGCATTTGTGTGCATCTGTTTTTCTACTAACCTCCATTATTAAAAAAAAAAACGGATCAAAACACATCCCTTTTTATAGCGTACACAAAAATGTGGTCGAGAAAAAAAAACGGATACGTTTTGTTTTTTTTATCTTTTTTTTATAATGGAAGTCAATGAAAAAATGGATCAAAAGAGATACACACAAATGCATAAATTTTTCCATACTTTTTTTTTTTTTTTTTGCAACACTCCCCCCCTCCCCCCCCAAAAAAAAAAACAAAAACAGTACAACAACAACAGATTGTAAAAACACATTGTGAACCAAGCCTAAGGTGGAAAACGGACAGTGCTGGTTATGTCATGTACAGCCTAACATGCACAGGGTAGGCGAGGGGTGCCTATTGACCTGAGAGCATATATACATATATATATGTGCAAAGTTGGCAGCTCCATGGAGTCAGGCTCCATAGAGCTCCATTATAAGCCGGACTCTTTTTTCTAACTCGGGAGTGCATATACTGCAGCGCGTCTTCTCCCCGTTAGATCTTACAATCAGTATGAGTCTGAACACTTGGACCTGGAGAGATCTAAACTTTTGACACCTCTCCATGATGTGTCTCCATGACATGGCAAAGGTTTTTTGGAATGACAGTGACACCTTAAGTTTTATTTTAATTCCTTAAAAGAGTACGGCACCAATAAATTATTTTACATTGTATTCACTATGCAGAAGTAGGGAAATCTATATATAAATCTATATATATATATATATATATATATATATATATATATATATATATATATATATATACACACACACACACACACACACACACACACACACACAATAGAGCAAGAGGGAAATAAAATGTATACTCACAATAATGCCACAATGTCATCAGTGTTCTCTTCCTGAGATACCTACCTCTTACCTTGTGTCCTAGAAATCCACTAACGAATAAACCAAAAAGACACTTGATACCTTGGAAGGGCCCTGGTGTTTTCCTACCCTAGGCCCTGCCTATCCAAGACTTCCACACCTTACCCTATTCACTTTCCCTCTTCCACAACAGGAGCAAATCTATGAGGATTTGCTGCTGCTCTGGACAGTTCCTGACATGGACAGAGGTGGCAGCAGAGAGCGCTGTGTCAGACTGGGAAGAATAAACCACTTCCTGCAGGACTTACAGCAACTGCTAAGTATGGGAACACTGGAGATTTTTTAACAGAAGAGAATTACAAATCTCTGGCACTTTCTGGCACTAGTTGATTTGAAAGAATTTTTTTTATTTAGTGAACTACCCCTTTACTGTTTGTACAAAACTGAATGATCGGCTTTTGAATCCCACTATCTGCTCGCTCCATGGAGAAGGTGGATTTTTTTTTTTGCCTTCTTCTGGATCAACAGTACACAACATGAGGTCTAGAAAATAGGCATTAGTGATGAGCGAATAGTGAAATATTCAATATTCGTACGAATATCTCCCGAATATTCAATTGAATATTCGATTTCATTAAAGTCTATGGGAACAAGTATTCGATTATTGAAAAACATCTATTCGACCACTTGGAGGTAAAAAACGGAAGCTGGGGGATTTGAACGCTTATCAAATATTTATTGAATATTCGGCGAACTATTCGATAATATTCGATAGATCGAATACCTTACTATTCGATCGAATATCTATTCGATCGAACAGTATTCGCTCATCACTAATAGGCATATATGCCTTTACAAATGCACTAATACAAAAATAAAGTAGTGCAATATTTCTGATGTATGAAAGACTTTAATTCATTCCAGCGCATTTCCCCCAAGTAATACTTTAACCAGGATCATCAGGGAATATCATAAACCGTAATAGGCCTCTAAGAAATAAAGTGCAGAGTGGTGCTACCCCACCATGACACCCGCTATAATGTGAGATCTGTAGACCTCGTGTTGTGGGAGAGAATAGGGTAAAGTGTCTGTGTGTCTTTTTGATTTATTGATTTGTGTATTCCTAGGAAGCAAGGTAAGAGGAAGAGAACGCTGATGGCATATTGTGAGTATACATCCTTATTTCCCTCTTGCTCTATTGTGTGTATATATATTTCCCTATTCCCGCATAGTGAGTGCAATGTAAAATAATTCATTTGTGCCGCACTCTTTTAATGAACTGTGGTAAAAGTTAAAGGGGAACTCCGGATAAGAAAAACTTGTTTTCTATTTCTGCAACACTGGAAGCTGATAAAAATCCAGGAAGTGAAAAAAATGGCCCCTGTGCCAATCCACATTGTCTCCTGCTCCTTCTGCTCTGCTGAATGATCGGCTTTTGAGTCTCACTATCTGCCCGCTCCATGAAGAAGGTGGAAATAGCCCGAGGACCACCTGGTAAACATGGCTACAGCATATGGCCTATATGAAGGGTCGCCGATCCAGGGATTCATCCTGATTGCGAGATCCAGAAGGAAAATTGACTTGTACCCCAACGGTTTTTGTATTTGCTTTCTTTCTAGATCAACACTATAAAGTAAAGCCTTATTCACAAGTTCAGTAAAGTTGTCCGTTTTTCCAGATCTGTAATCCCAGTTTAACTTAGAGCACATTGATTTCTATTGGTCTATTCACACAGTCCATGTTAATTTTGATCCCCAATCTGTGCGGATTGTGATTGCGGTACGGATTACCAATAGAAGTCTATGGGATCAGTGTTTTTTACGACCATCATGGATGTCACATCCGTGACGTCCGTAAAAAACACGGATAAAATATTTGCAAACTAGTACTATTCACATTTTATGGAGACCGATATGGAAGCGGTAACAGATGCAATACGGATGCAAATACAGATGAATTTATACGGACCACAGAGTAAAAATAGTGGGAGTTTTGCGGTCCAGAAAAATTACTGAACGTGTGAATGAGGCCTAACAGGTTGAACTGAATATCAGTGATGAGCAAAGTGTGATTTGTTTCACTTCGTACAAAGCCAAAGCATCGGCATTAGAATCCCGCTGTCTGCCCACTCCGTAGAGAAGGCAAAGAGATAGCCAGAGGAACAGCGGAAAACATGGATAGAGCCCTTGAAAATTACGTTTCCCAGGTGGTCCTCGAGCGGTTTATCCACCACCTTTTTATAAAGTGGGCAGACAGTGGGATTCAAAAGCAGATCGTACGCCTCGCTCATTTCTAATATATATATATACACTCACCGGCCACTTTATTAGATACACCTGTCCAACTGCACATTACCACTTATTTCTAATCAGCCAATCACATGGCATTTAGGCATGTAGACATGGCCAAGACAATATCCTGCAGTTCAAACCGAGCATCAGTATGGGGAAGAAAGGTGATTTGAGGCCTTTGAACGTGGCATGGTTGTTGGTGCCAGAAGGGCTGGTCTGAGTATTTCAGAAACTGCTGATCTACTGGGATTTTCACGCACAACCATCTCTAGGGTTTACAGAGAATGGTCCGAAAAAGAAAAAACATCCAGTGAGCGGCAGTTCTGTGGGCGGAAATGCCTTGTTGATGCCAGAGGTCAGAGGAGAATGGGCAGACTGGTTCCAGCTGATAGAAAGGCAACAGTGACTCAAATAGCCAACCGTTACAACCAAGGTAGGCAGAAGAGCATCTCTGAAAGCACAGTACGGCCAACTTTGAGGCAGATGGGCTACAGCAGCAGAAGACCACACCGGGTGCCACTCCTTTCAGCTAACAGGAAACTGAGGCTACAATTTGCACAAGCTCATCGAAATTGGAAAGTAGAAGATTGGAAAAACGTTGCCTGGTCTGATGAGTCTCGATTTCTGCTTGAACATGACAATGAGTTCACTGTACTCCAATGGCCTCCACAGTCACCAGATCTCAATCCAATAGAGCATCTTTGGGATGTGGTGGAACGGGAGATTCGCATCATGGATGTGCAGCCGACAAATCTGCGGCAACTGTGTGATGTCATCATGTCAATATGGACCAAAATCTCTGAGGAAGCTTCCAGCACCTTGTTGAATCTATGCCACGAAGAATTGAGGCAGTTCTGAAGGCAAAAGGGGGTCCAACCCATTACTAGCATGGTGTACCTAATAAAGTGGCCGGTGAGTGTATATGTGTATGTATTCTGTAGTTTTACAGCAGCTTTGATACTATGAACATCAACAAGAAATGCGATTAACTTCCAGGTGTCTAAACGAAACAAAAGGATGTACAGTACATATGTATACAAGGACAGCTTGCATTACAGCAGCTGAATAGGAGGCGATGAGAACAATCACTAACATGCCTTTTCTATGCTACGAAAGAAAAGATCTAATAGCAGCAATATGAGTTAGACGGCACGCGGGAGGTTGATCATTTTCATAGTGAAGCGAATGCAGCAAGATATACAAGAGCTGAAGGATAGAATATAGACAAAAGCAACGTAATGTATGTCAAGAAGACAAAGAAGACCCTCAACATTGTGCGCCGATGACTACAAGCCTATAATCTCCATTGGTTCATAAACCATAAAATCATCAACTATCATTGAGCGAGAAACACTATTATTCTGAGAGTAGTCTGAGAGGAGCTGAGAAATAATGAAAAGACTAATAAAAACCAATGCAAATATAAAGCATAGTACACCCTGAGGCAGCCAGCTCTCATTCGAAGCTAAATGGGGCAACGTAATTGGATGCAGCCTTATTTATGTTTGTTCCTTTCTTTTTTTTAATAAACCCCGCCCCTGAGGAGTTGAGTAATGGATTATAGGTGTGCAGTCTAACATTGGAAATACGGATGATACTTGAGATTGTGTTGGTAAAACTTACAAAGTAACTAATCTAATTTTCTCTCTGGAGTTGGTCTTTCAATCATTAAAGGGAATCTGTCACTAGGTCTATGATGCCTTAAATGAGGGCAGCATAAACTAGTCACAAAATGCTGAACAGATCGGTGTATTACTTACATCTTTCTGTTTGCTAGTTCTCCTAATATGCAGGGGAATAGGATTGTTGCCACACCCCTCCTCCCGCCCTCCAGCTGCTGATTGACAGGTGACTGCCTATACACAGCATGGGTAGATAACTGCCAATCAGCAGCTGGTGGGCAGAGTTTTCTGGTGCTCATGAATATCCAGGACTACTGGACTCATGCACATAATGGAGAGGACTACTTATTGTCCAATTTATTCAGAAGGATCTCTCTGGATCAGCTGCATAGAACATGTAAGTGATACATCATTCTGTTCAGCATCTCTGTCACTAGTTTGTGCTGCACTGAGATAGGACACCATAATCCTACTGACAAAGTCGGAGGTTGGGGTCGAGGACTAAAGACCCAAATAGAGTACAAATCAAACTTGAATTTATGTATATAATTGACATGATGAAGCCCAAGACTACTTGACCAATAAAAGGAGGTCTCATGTGACGGGTCCTTCCATTGATTCTGGAAACATTCTGGTACATCAGATAAAGCTAAGGAGAAAGAAGATGTGCTCCTCCGCCGAAACTGACACCTGATATAACAAAGCTTATATACAGGCAGATGGAAGAAAGATCCCCCCCCTCCCCCCAATTTAAGAGTCTAATAAGGGTCTTATGATTACACAAATGGTCGTATCACTGGCTGAATCTATAGCAGCATCTGCCACCATCTTTACATTAGTAATAATGTCGGTCTGTAATAAAGTTATAGCAGAGCTGAACTGGTTGTGGATCTGTCATTAGAAAGACTTTTCTACAGACAGCTGTCTAGCTCCAGGCACCCCAAACAGCTGACTTTGCTGGGGTTAGCCTGAACCAGCATGCACCAGCTTTCATAGAACTACATGGCAGCCATGGTTCTAGTTTAGTCAGAGGGGGCCGAGTGAGGATTGTATCTATTGTGTAGTGACCAGATTTTACCACACACAACCTACTTTATATGATAAGAACTGTGGTTGTTTTTATTTAAAACAACGGCCGTTCTTTTCATAGTGTAATATGTAGCACTGAAGTCAATACAAACAACAGCCGTGCACACAATGTATTGAACAACAGCCGTTGTCTGCTATGGCCGTTTAAATAACTGACGTGTCAATTATTTGCGGCCATTGTGCATGGATTTTCATGCAATGACGGCCTTTGTTCTTGAATGCAATACAACAGTCATTGGCCGTACGCTGTGTGAACATAGCCTAAATGTAACTTGGTGGGCACCTGTGTGAGCATAACACAACCAAGATGGACCTTCAACGTCCACCGCTCTGAACTGTCAAGGACAACAACCCCCGAAACAGCCGCCTACAGAGGGGTAACTTCACCTTATTAAATACCTACTTTTAAAAATAAAAAAAGTTGGACACTGACTTAAGAGAAATACCTTCAAAAAGGTGGTGTTAGAGGTCATTCATATGCTGGACTGGAAATTCTGGGAAGAAGGACTTGTAGGGCAGCGCTGTAAGTCATGGCGACTCCTCACAGAGAAGCGTAACCCCCCTCATCCTTCACAAGTAAACTGTTAAAGTTTCTGTTCACTGAGTGAAAATCCAGAAAACAAAGAGGAAATGTACATAAAGTTTACAAAGAATTTAAAAAAAAAACATCTCTACAATATGTTTGACAACAGTGGATACCACTTTGTGGAGTCCGAATTCTTATGGTCTCCAGAAGGCAAGCACGTTCACAGCTGCATTCAGAAATTATTTTAATCTGTGTTTATTCTAAACATATTCAGCTACATCTAGATACCATACTTTCCCCTTTATAAGACACTTTTTAGCAGGAAAATGCTTCTTATATTCCACAGACAAGACGGCCGGAAAGTGTCAGACCAACCTGACTGCTTCCCTAATCTTTGGGCGCAGCGGCATCGAACCGTGACTAGTCAGGGGCGGCTCTCTGCCCAGATGACTAGTTTCTTCTTTTTTCCCGGATGCTGCCGCTGTGGCTGGTATGCTCCACAACAACTGTGCCGATTGGATCACTTGAGACCAAATATTAGTAGGCTCCTTTTAGACCCGTGGGCCAAAATTTTGGTACATTTTAGGGGCAAAAAAAAAATTGTGTGAAACACATAATAAAGAAACATTGATTCTGTTGGGCGAAGAACCTTTTGTTCTCAGAGAGATAAGTCACAGCCAGAGTTGCCCGGCAGCAGCTTATTCCTCCTGTCTTTATTGAGAACACATAACTATTCAGCCATGTTGCACACTCATGTGTGGTTGGAGAGTTTCTATGAGGATCTGGACAGTTCCTGACATGGACAGAGGTGGCAGCAGAGAGCACTGAGCTAGATTGGAAAGAATGCTCCACTTCCTGCAGGACATACAGCAGCTGATACTGGAAGACTTGAGATTTTTTTTAAAGAAGAAGTAAATTAAAAAATTTGTGGCATTTTCTGGCACCAGTTGATATGAAAGATATATAATTTTGATATAAAATTCTGGTGAACATCGTTGGTCTTAATTAGGCAATCAGAAAACTAGGATTTTACACAATAGATCAGGACCCCCAGATATAATTGAACATTTTCATCATTTGGAAAAGAAAAGATAAAAAAAATAAAAACAACGAAGCAAACAACGTCGTGCCATGGAGCCCGCAAAGTGATGCACTTTGTCAATTTTCACTTTTGAGCAATTAAGGATTCAGGCCATAAAACGGGCTTGCATTTTTAATGATTATTAAAAAATGGAAAGATTCATTAGTAATTGTCATTACACTAAAGAGTCGCCATTACTAACAAACAACAATATCTCAGCGTAATAACCGCGCCGCTTGATAGACGTGCAAATACATAATCAGTTTTATGGCTGAAGAAGAAAAAGAAAAATATGATTATTGTTGTGATGTGTCTCTTCCAAGTCCCATCATAATAAGGAAATGTAAATACACTAAATAAAAGAGGATCGGGGGAGCGGCAACTCTAATAAATACTGCAAAATGGAGATTTCATCTTACAAACAATGGCTCCTAGAACATCCCTGGAACATTCCGCTGCATAATCATCCTCATAATCTGCGAGATTGGAAGAAAGTCAGAGTCCTGTTAGCATACAGAGAGTCTTTAGAGATCTGTAGGGTTGGAGACGCCATGCACAATGTTTCACCCCTACGGTGGGGTCGTGGATAAATTGGCCAACAAAAATACAGATGAGGATAAATGTCATCTGAATGGAACAGCACGGTTTTGATTATTTACAATTATAGCGCTCAATGTCAGGCGGCTGCACCCAAAGCTAACAAGATACATTCTACTATATAAAGGACCATGGCTTCTAGAAAGTGACAGAGGAATGGGGAATTTATTATACAATGGCATTTTGCATGCAGATCTGGGGCTAGCGCAAGATATTACAATTTTAAGAGGTGCTGGCCACTTAAAGGGAACCTGCTCCAGTGATTTCCTATGGTAATTGTTCTTATCTCCGCTCACTTGCAAATTGAGCATGCAGATGAGCCTACCGCCAGATCTCCACAATGGGACCAGCACCGGAAAACGCAGGAGCAGGTGTGCATAGAGGCCATGTCCAGGGGTGGGGTGGGTGGGGCTGCCTGGGGTGACAGGTTCTCTTTAAAGGGTACCTGTAGCCAAACCCCCAAAATGAGATGTTATTATAATCTGGGTTCACACTATGTTTTTGCAATCCGTTTTTTTCATCCGTTTTTTTTTTGCAAAAAACGGGTGGAAAAAACGGATGCATGTGAGTGCATCTGTTTTAATCTGTTTTTCCATTGAATTCCATTTTTTGATCCATTTTTTTTTAACATACACAAAAAACATAGTCAACCTCATTTTTGTGTCCGTTCAAAAAAACGGATCCGTTTATTTTTATGATGGCATTCAATGGCAACACGGATCAAAACGGATGCACACACATGCATCCGTTTTTTCCATCCGTTTTTCTGCAAAAAAATGGATGAAAAAAAAACAGATTGCAAAAACATAGTGTGAACATGCAAAAACATAGCGCGTCCTGGTTATACAACTTTTTAAAGCCTCTTGATACTCCCTTCAATTCTCGAGATATGTTGGTTTATAGTTGGTCTGTAGATGGGCGTAAGCTTTTAAAATTGTGAGTGAATATCAGGTAATGTGTGGGATTAAACAGTCAAAGGGGGTTGTATTATTACACATTTACACACCCTGACTATATAATTCTGTCAATCACCTGATATTCACCCAAAATATTTAAATTACGTTCATGCCCATGTGACTAATTAAATAGACAAAACATAAACTGAGAAATCGCGGGAATGAGAGGGTGTAAGAAGTAACTGTAAAATGTATGCAATCTACACATCTAAGGCATTTATGGATTGTAAAAAAAATTCTGGAGTGACCTGTGACCGTCTGTATACCAACACTTTATGTACTACTTCAATGCACATACTAAGCTTCTCATACAACCTTATTGGTGGCGCTGCGGGAGCAGAGAAAGCTTGTAGCACCGGGGGAAGAGATACCAGTGCACTGGGGGCATGGTGCCCGCCTCCAGAGTACCAAAATACCTCATTTACTTAGTAAGAAAACGGAAAGCTCTTAGGAACCTGATGGTGCATTAAAAAAGGACCACACCATCAGAAATCAGCACAGCATGGAGCCAAAAGTGTCATATGAAAAGCTTAAATGGGTAGTGCAGCGTTTTTCTTTTTCTGCTTTATATAACTTTGTAATGTGTGTTAATAAGCTGTATGCAGTTATTGTCCTAAAAAACAACTTTTAAACTTGCAGCCCTATGCCCAACGGGGGTATCTGTGCCCTAACTTTGCACCACCCCTCCGTCCCTCCTCCCCACCCTCTTCATCATTAGGGAATGCCACTGGAACATTTTCTAATGTCTGAACATGGCACAGGTGTCTTAACGATCCAGCCCATGTGCCGTGCTCACACAGGTGAGGAACAGGAGATAATCTGCCTGGAGCATTCCTAATGATGAGGAGGGCGGGGAGGAGGGACAGAGAGGGTGTGCCAGCCTAATGCATACACAATCTAAGCCCCGCCCATTGGGCACGGGGCTGCCAGTTTAAAAGTTGTTTTTTTAGGACAATAACTGCATCACCTGCCGAACAGACCCCAGGACATATCTTGGATTAAAAGCAGCTATCCGAAGGTACAAGCGGTTTGGGGGGGGGGGGTAAGATTGTGGGTACAGAGTCGCTTTAAGTTCTATGCCGGCAAAGCCCCACCCATTTTAGGAGGTGCGCCTGATGTAAAAAAGAATTGCAAATTTTCGGTGCAAATCCGCTTTGCACAAAAATGGGTAGGTAGATACCATGAAATGTAGCGGGGGCCCATGCACTCATGGTCCAGTGCTGAGATGGTCATACATATATGCTCATTTAAAAACAAAGCCTGTGTTGACAACAACCTGAAGACTATGCACGATGGCTGAATCTATCACCTTCCAAAGATTGTAGGGTTTAGCTAATTCGATAATAATGGCTGCCCTAAAAAAACTGCAATGAAGCCCTGTAGACCACTAACGCCAAGGTTCAAAAGAGCAAAGAGGCTCCTTAGGGCTCATAGAGAATCAAACAAATTATATTCTATCAGAATGAATACGCAAAGATGTCCCTATAAGATCCTCACTCATTGCCCATGTATATGTAAATGGCATCTGTATACTTTACATATGAAGCAATGATGTATTTCTATGACTTTTCCTTCATTAGCTTTGCCACAAGCAGATAAATCTTTCCCAATCCTATTAATAAAAGACCCCAAAATGACCATATAAACCATGCGTGACCGGAAGGGCGTACTAGAAAAATAATGTCAGTGTGTATCTGGTCAGTAAGGTGCAGCCCTCGTTCAGGGCGAATACACTGGCACCTGAAGGGTGGAGAAAGGTCATGTATAATTCACGAGCCAGTCAACCAAATCTAAGAGCCAACGTGAATATTTTTAGGAGCTGGAGAGATGTGCATGAATTATCATCAAGGAAAAGAGCTCCGAAAATTTGGGAACCTGCAATAATAGATAGATATATACAAAATGGAGAGACGGGAACTACCAAATAAACTTTTTAATAGAAAATTGCATCAAAAATGTATATTACCCCTTAAGCAGTGTACATGGCTTATTGGATAGAGAGGAACTGCTTTACTTTGCAAGCTAAAAAAACTGGGGTTGGATCAGTCAGGTTGATCCTGTGTCCACCATTATATTATATAAGAATATTCTAACTATACAATCCCACTATACATATATGTATGTATACACAAACACATTACTGATCCTGTAAGGATCCTGAGTTACATGCTGTATTATACCCCAGAGCTGCACTCACTATTCTGCTGGTGGGGTCACTGTGTATATACATTACTGATCCTGAGTTATATCCTGTATTATACTCCAGAGCTGCAGTCACTATTCTGCTGGTGGGGTCACTGTGTACATACATTACATTACTGATCCTGTACTGATACTGAGTTACATCCTGCATTATACTCCAGAGCTGCACTCACTATTCTGCTGGTGGGGTCACTGTGTACATACATTACATTACTGATCCCGTACTGATCCTGAGTTACATCCTGTATTATACTCCAGAGCTGCACTCACTATTCTGCTGGTTGGGGCACTGTGTACATTGTAGTCCTGACCAGCCAATCAGCAGCTGCAGTGGAGTCTCACCTCATTCACGACACCACGACCTGGAAATGGATGAACAGCAGGAGGGAGGAGTCAGATAGTAGCAGCGAGAGGAAGGTAAGTATGCTTTATTTCACCATCCCCAGGCATATGTAAAAAGAAAATCCATTTGCCCAGAGTACCCAGTGAAGGCTTTGTTCACACTTAGTATTTCGGTCATTATTTCTTGGCAAAATCGGAAGCAGAAATTTTAATGGAAAAGATTTGCACAGTTTCTGTGTGCATAATGCACTCTTGGATTTGGTTGAATAAACACTGACCAAAAGGCTGTGTGTGAACATAGCCTAAATGAAGAAGTCCCACATTTGGAAATGATGATAGATCCCATAGAATAGACATTATTTATCATGCCTTTGGCTGTCCAGACATGATGGGAATTGTAGTTCTGCAACAGCTGGAGGGTCGAAGGTTCCCCCATCCTGGATATAAAAGAAATGATATATGGCACAGTGGTAAGGGCACACAGGCATGTAAACAAAGTCGGAGAGTGCCCGATACCCTCATTAAATCGGGCGATCTAGCAGATACCTATTTGAAGTGAATGTATTTTGCCACCAGGACAATTGGAACTATCGGTCATTCATTTTTTTATTTTTTTTTTTTACATTTTCAATTGAGTTAAAAATATTTTCACTAACAAATTCAATCTAAAAAGTATATTAATCTGGCAGACAGTGGCGGGGAAAAACTAGACAGAAAGTAACAGAACAGTATGACCAAATAAAAAAGAAAATCACCGCTAATGTGGAAAACAAGCCCGACGAAAACGAATCGTCTGATGTAATCACAGGCAACTTGGAAAATTGTTGTCTGTAAAAACTGAAAAATTGTTGGAAGCCAAAACATACACAGAGCTTCCTATCTGTAATCAGAGGCTTCATTTCTGCTCATTACGATCTCATGAGCACATTAAGATGTTATTAGCATTAATTACTTTGGAGCATCTATGCATGAGCAGTGACAGGCATGCGTGCTGCTGCCGCCGCCGCTGCTGCTGGAGAGTACCAACGTTATTATATCCTTGCGTTTTGCTTAGAAAACATGTGAAAACATTGCTGGCAACACAAATTAACTAATCTCGCATAAGGAAAATAATAAACTGATTGCAGGAGCTAATAAGAAACAAATACAAACAGTCTCCAGACTCGTCTTCTGCATCCTGCAAGACAATGGCAGGGTCTACCGAGCGCAGGAGCGGGAACGGCTGGGGCTGAGAAACAAGGAGCTTCCTGCTTCATAACACACTTATGGTGAGGGTGAGGAGGAGGATATGGCAACCGGGCCTGGATGCTACTTTAGGCCTTGTGCACACTCTGAGACATGCTTTCCTGTTATAACCAGGGCTAACAGCACTGTAGGCAAGAGTCTGGAGGTAGAAGTAGAGGAGGATGCATGCTAGCTTATCAGCAATCCCAAATGTTGGTTTAAAAGAGCAGAAAAGTCCAACTGCATCTGAATGTGTGCAAAAAGTTTCAAGCTTTTGTTGAACGTTGTATTTGTATGAATGTATGTGCACACTACGGAAACCGCAGCTCGTGGCCGCGTGGGTCTCCGCCCGTGTCATGGACTCTATTCTATGCACAGGCAGATTCAGTCCCCATTCTGTGGACGGAGGGTGGAATCCGCCCGTGCATAAAATGGCGTCTATGACACAGGTGGAGACGCGTGCAGCCGCCTGAGTCCACGAGCAGGTGCGAGCTGTGGAATCTGCAATGGGTTTTCCGTCGCTATTCCGTAGTGTGCAAGAACCCTAATAGAGCAAAAAGCAAAAATGTGTCAACCTACAAGGTCTTTGTCACAATTGGATTGCACACAATCAGATGCTGTCAAAAATAATGTGTGAACACAGTCTAAACTGCTCTAACTGCTGCAAAAAAGCAAGTGCCTAAAATGGACTAGGAAAGGAGCCATGCTAAGTGTTGTATAGACTGATATCATGATACCCATAGAGCGCCATGACCCCATATTGGACCTGTAATTTTACACAGGGAAGGCTGTAATATAGAAATATTCTATCCTAAAATCATTGCTTGTGAGGGAAGAAGAAGGTGTCTAACAGGTGAATTACACAGCAGCACATGGAGACTGGTCATGGTACCGAGAAGAAACTCTACAGACCATGTATTGTTACAAATGCACCAAAGATCTGCACTGAAAGGTGCCACATTTTTACACGTCTTAGATGCTTTTTAGACACTTTCTTACAGGGCGTGGTTTAGTGGGAAAAGGGTGTGGCCTAAATTTTACTTCTGGCTCATGATTTTGGCATGAAGTAGATCAACAGTTGGTCTAAATGTGGTCATTATATTATTATAACTTATCGCCCAGATTTATAAAAGATTGTAAAATATACCCTGGTGTAAACTGCCCACAGCAACCAATCACAGCTCAGCTTTCATTTTTCGAGAGCTGAGAGCTGAGCTATGATTGGTTGCTGTGAGCAGCTTACACCGGCGTATATTTTACACCCTTTGATAAATCTCCCCCGTATATGTTTCAGGTTTTATTTATAAACTTTTTTCGGATACTAGAATACCCCTTTAATGCTTCCTTATGTTTTTATAGTCATGTTTTTATTTCAGCCTTTTCTTTTTATATAGTTTGATTTCAGCGAGACAATCAATACAGCTGTCTATTTCTTTCCCGACGATGTCAGTGAATTACTATCACAAATACTGAAATCCGATTTTTTTTCTTAAGAAACCAAGAAAATGGGTCCAAGATTTTAAATTTAAAAAAAATTAGGGATAAATTGTGGCTAAAAGTTATATAGATTAAACACGATACATCCAATAACCAACACTGAAGGGAAGGGATATCAGAGATGAGCAAACCTTGACAACACTCGGCATTTAATTACCGGTGACTGAAGAAGTTGGATGCAGCCATCGGGTTGCCTGGAAAATAGCCATTGGTTGCATCCATGTTTTCTAGGACTCCCTGGGGCTGCATCCAACCTCTTCAGCCAACGGTAATTAAATGCGAAGCGTTCTGGTTCATCAAGCCGGAGCGTGCTCGAGGGTCACTCACCTCTATAAGTTATTATACCTTGGTATTGATCTTGTGGCTAATCACCTCAGTAATGTTTATGTACACCACTCTCAATTCTCCATAATAAAGACTGTTCCTCTAAATCACACCCATACACCAAACAAATAATATTCCTATCTGCCACTAACTATTTTATTAACAGTGTTCTTATAAACCCTAACCCGTTCACTAACTATCCAGTTCCAATAAACCACACCTACTGTTAACTTAAACTAGAAAGTCCATAACTTTAGGGACACGTTCCTGTCAGAAAAGTGATGGATCCATTTTCCCTGTCTGTTTAGTGTTCAGGCATATTTCCTAAAGGTGTGCAACACAAATTTTGCAAAAACCTAAACAACCCGACATTTTTCTCCAAAAACAGAAAAGTGTGCATTTTGTGGGTGTGTCCTTTAAAACCAGCCTCAAACCACAAATTTATTAGGCAAACCGTAATTTTTCTGACACTTTTTCTATTCTAAATATCAGCCAATTCTAGTGAGGCAGGATAGTCTGCTCTTAGTTGAGATTTGAAAAACCAACCAGATTTAAAGCGTAACTGTCATATTTTTTTTTATTGCAGAAATCAGTAGTATAAGCGATTTTAAGAAACTCTGTATTAGGTTTTATCAGCCAAAAAAAGCCTCTTTCTGTACTCAAGAAGCAATTTCCCAGCCTCCCCCCCTGACTTCTTATCTGTGCATTATCAGGCAAACACGTCTTCATTACAGAGAAGCCAGTGAAGACGGGTTCTGCTCTCTCCATTCTATCCTTATGGAGGGGGGAGGGGCCGAGGGAGATGAGGGAGCAGGAAGAGGGGACATGAAGGTCAGCTGTTTGTAGACTGTTTGGGCACCTAAACCGCAGGATTCTGGGGTCAGAAAGGTCAGTGCTTATCTATGAACTTACTGAGAGAAGATTGCAGGGTGTTGTGCTGTGCAAGACTGCTCCATGCTCAGTCACTCCTAACAGCCCCTCCCCTCTCCATAGCCACATAATGGACACAGAAATCCTGCTTCTTCTGAAGTGAGGGGGGAGGCTGGGAGATTGCTTTTTCAGTACAGAAGGAAAGACGTTTGGTTTATAAAACCTATTACAGAGTTTCTTAAAATCGCTTGAACTGTTGATATTTAATGTTTTCAAAAAAATGACCCTGAAATGACAGTTACGCTTTAAGGGCAATGAGTCACATTAGTGAAAGTTTTACCAAAATAATGTGTCAAACAAAACTCATGTGACTCTCAAAGGAAGGTAGAACTCTCATCAAAGAGCAACACAGAAATCAGAAGAGAAATAACTCTCATAAAGCAGTCGCATGTAAAAGTGTCCCCATAGGAGAACAGGTGTTCCCCACCATAAAAAGGGTATATCCTAAGGGGCAAACCTCTCAAGACTAATTTTAAGGAGATAACTCTGGAATCACAAACTTTGGCTTCAGGTTAAGCCCTACATCTTATAGCCAGCAGCAGAGTGTGTGGAGGACACAAGTCAAAGGACAACCCTTTGCGGTGATTTTTTTTCCATCTCCCTGGCATTTTTACAAAAAAAATATCACCAAGCCCAAAGTTGTCCTTTAAATAGTGTTGCTGTGCCGCGCAGCTTACCTCCCTGCCCCACAGAGTAAGCAGTAATGAATAATACATCACTGCTGTATAGGAGCAGGGACTCTTATCAAAATGACAGAAGTCCCTGCTCTCTATAGTTCTTGGGGCTCTCTATGCTAGGATCTCATGGAAACTACATATTGTACAAAGTATTGAACATTCACTGGACAAGGAGCAGGCCATTCAGCCCGGCTAATGTAATTAGCTAAACATAGCACTGATGCTTACCACATTGTAGGAACATTAAAGAGTGGTGCTGCATCTCTGTAAGGGAGCAGAGAACCTGTCAATAAGACAGGATTTACTTGTTGGGTAGTGTTAAAACACGTACTACCAGCTACTTTCTGTGGACAAGGCCTATATTGGGGATTTCCACACTAAAGGGCAGGAGAGGAAACTGCTAATCGGGCCCCGGACACAGAAAGGAGACAGATAAAGCATTTCTTTATGATTTTTACTAGAACAGATTATAAAAGGGGGAAGAAAAAAAGTCTTTACACCCAAATGATGAGTGTTCGACACAGCTGAGCGCCCTAGAGGTTTGTTTGTCTCTAGTCACTAGAGATCAGTTAAATCGGTCTCATTCCTCACTTCTGTACACAGAGCCAAGTGACAAATAAAAAAAAAAAATGCAGAAAGCAGATAACAACTGTATACAGTCCTTTTTCTCTCCTGTAACATATATAAAAGGTTTCCATCATGTCTCCCTTTCCCTTCTTTCCTAAAGACTATACAGATTTAGATCAACAAGTCTTTCCTAAGTTTCCTAAGATTTTTTAATTCACACCCCTCACCATTTTTGTAGTCATCTTTGAACCGTTCTATTTCATCATGATATTTTTGTTGGTGAGGTCTCCAGAACTGGACACAGTATTCCAGATGTGATGTCACTAGAGCTGTATACAGCGGCATCACATTCTCCTCTTATTACTGGTTATGCCTCTAGTTATACAGTTTAGTATACCATTATATATACACAGCACAGCATACCATTATATATATACAGCCCGGCATACCATTTTATATATATATACACACATACATACACATACAGCCCAGCATATCATTATATACACAGCCCAGCATACCATTATATATACAGCCCAGCATACCATTATATATATATACACAGCCCAGCATACCATTATATATATACAGCCCAGCATACCTATATATATATATATATATATATATATATATATATATATAGCCCAGCATACACATATATATATATATATATATATATACAGCCTGGCATACCATCATATATACAGCCCAGCATACAATTTGCTTTTCCTACCGCCTGGTTGCACTGGTGACTGGTGATCACTACCCCTAAATCCTTCTCTTCTAAAGTCTTTGCTAGCACAGAACTCCCGATATGATAGTCTGATAGAGGATTTCTTCTTCCCATGTCCATTATTTTTCATCTGGAAACATTAAAGTGCAGTTTTCATTGTTTTGACCACTTATCTGGTAAAGCGAAATATTTCTTTTCCCATTAGATTGAGACAAGGCCGTCATAACAAAGCCAGCATAGAAAAATGTCCTCACAAAGCTTGATGTCTCGAGAAACAGCCCCCATATTAGAGTCAACCTGTTAACCTGCCCTTATACACCTACAAATGTCCCGCTCATCTACAATAGACAGGGGTCTGATATACGGAAACACAGGGTAAACAGAGCCCACTTAAATAGTAAGTTATGCAGCTCATATAGGACCCAAGCCCAGCTCTGCTTTCTGGTAGTCTTGGCATTTAGCACTGATGCAAAATTAAAGGCAGTTCTATATTCAATGATTAAAACTGCTTTGCATGCAATTAATCATAATGAAATTACCATAACTCGCATACAGATTTGTATGAGAAGGAAATTTACTTGCTGGTAAACAGTGAGGACCTGTCCTCAGAGACTGAAACTATTCCAGAGGTTACTGCAGACGCTCCCTGCAAACACTGCACCAGCTTGTATTTATGGGGAGAGCAACAACTTCAAGGGGATAACTACTGGACCGCCAGCCATATTGGCACAATCGTTCTCCAAAACATTTATATGTAATACTATAGGGAGACTCTACCAATAATTAAATATAAGAGATATATATCTTATATATCAAAAAGGTCTACTGTCCTTACATAGTCATAAAAGAGGTTCATAATGATAGATGAGGGAGAGAGAGAAAGGATAGACAGATAGATAGATAATAGATAGATAGATAGATAGATAGATAGATAGATAGATAGATAGGAGATAGATAGATAGATAGATAGATAGATAGATAGATAGATAGGAGATAGATAGATAGGAGATAGATAGATAGATAGATAGATAGATAGATAGATAGATAGATAGGAGATAGATAGATAGGAGATAGATAGATAGATAGATAGATAGATAGATAGATAGATAGATAGATAGATAGATAGGAGATAGATAGATAGGAGATAGATAGATAGGAGATAGATAGATAGATAGATAGATAATATAAATACTGCTTCTTAGCATTTTCTCATTCAAATTTATATTGCTTTACCAAAGCTCCAATAATTCTATTATACCCCAGAGCTGCACTCACTATTCTGCTGGTGGGGTCACTGTGTACATACATTACATTACTGATCCTGAGTTACATCCTGTATTATACCCCGGAGCTGCACTCACTATTCTGCTGGTGGGGTCACTCTGTACATACACTACATTACTGATCCTGTACTGATCCTGAGTTACATGCTGTATTATACTCCAGAGCTGCACTCACTATTCTGCTGTTGGGGTCACTGTGTACATACATTACATTAATGATCCTGTACTGATCCTGAGTTCCATCCTGTATTATACTCCAGAGCTGCACTCACTATTCTGCTGGTGGGGTCACTGTGTACATACATTACATTACTGATCCTGTACTGATCCTGAGTTACATCCTGTATTATACTCCAGAGCTGCACTCACAATTTTGCTGGTGGGGTCACTCTGTAGATACATTACTGATCCCGAGTTAAATCCTGTATTATACTCCAGAGCTGCACTCCCTATCCTGCTGGTGGGGTCACTGTGTACATATATTACATTACTGATCCTGAGTTACATCCTGTATTATACTCCAGAGCTGCACTCACTATTCTGCTGGTGGGGTCACTGTGTACATACATTACATTACTGATCCTGTACTGATCCTGAGTTACATCCTGTATTATACCCCAGAGCTGCACTCACTATTCTGCTGGTGAGGTCACTGTGTACATAGATTACATTACTGATCCTGAGTTACATCCTGTATTATACTCCAGAGCTGCGCTCACTATTCTGCTGCTGGGGTCACTGTGTACTTACATTACAGCAATGTACGCTTGCCCTGACCTAGCATTCTAATGATAACCATGGGGGAAATAATTCATGAAATGGTAACAGGTAACTTGCGCTGAGTGTTATACATATTATAGAACAGGAAAAAAAAGAAAAAAACTTTTAAAGTAAACTTAACATTGAAACAAAAACAGATGAGAGAAATGATTCTTGGGAAAACAGCAGAATGTGGATGATAAGTGGCGACAGGTGCCGGTGATATTAGAAGTGTGAGGCCTCCAGCTCTATGCAAAGAACCTGCGTGGTGTTCATGACCGGCTCGGAGAGTTGACTCCCGAGATCACGTCTTATTTAGTGTATTTGCAGTCAGGCGTGTATCTCTCTAAATTCAGAAACTTATGTACAGGAACCCCAATGATTCTGGTAAATAATTTGGGAGAAAAAAGGTGAAAACAAAAACGCATAAAAAAATATATTATCTTGATCTAAATTCCTGTGTGGTCTCATCTGTTTTCAATTAATCAAACAGGCGGCGTCGGCGTCCAGGCCCCAGATGTAGAGCGGCGTGCACACACCTACCTGCCGAACATCTGCAACTAACACAATAATCAGCTAAACTGTGCGCCGGGAAAACGCTGCAATGGGAAATGTTTACACAAAATAAATCACTATATTATTACATTTGTAGCAATTGTGGCGCAGGTTTTCTGCTGATAGCGAGGTCTATGGTCGGTCTTATGTATAAAGTAGATCTAAACGCCACATAAACAAGCAAGCAACGGAATACAAGCAAAGGGATGGCTGCGCGGGCATTCATATAGACATGGAGGACAGAAGTGGCTGATGAGGTATAGAACAAATAATAGGGTGTGGTTAAAAGGTACCGCAGAAAAAAGTTTCTGAAGTGAGTCAAGGTGCTATTAAAAGTAGAAAGAAACCATACTTACCTGTAAAAAGAAACCATACTTACCTGTAAAAAGAAACCATACTTACCTGTAAAAAGAAACAATACTTAGCGGTTTTATTCTCCTGCTGCTTCCTCGTGATGTGTTCTTCCTGCAGAAACTGCCTGCACAACCAGTCACTGGCTGCAGCAATGACACATCTTGCCCAGTGATTGGTTGAGCAGGCTATGGCTGCTACAGTGGTAGTTACATCCTCGGTAAAAGCACTGGGAGTCAGTTGTGCAAACTACAGTCTTACCGTACTGTATCTTCCATGTATCCGCAAACTCCATTGGCCAGGGTTCTGTGTTGCAGCTGCATACAGGATGCATCCATCACTGGCATAGGAGCATTTATCACATTTATATAAACCTAATGTGCCCCATTATTGGTTCATCTGCAGATTTAAAAAAAATTGCCCCATTTCTTGATAACTAATTACTGTATATGCACGACTAAAGCTCACAGGTAGCCCAAAGATGCTTATGTCATGTGTCGTTTATCCTACAATGTATACTCCCATGAGAATGGCCTGATACATAATGCATCACGAGCAGCACATGGCACAGGGAGATCTGGTTTGCCCAGCCACCGTGGAGAGAGGTTGCCCCAGGTCAGGCTCATGTCATTCATACTTCCCTCCCCATTAGATCTTGGAATCAGTGGGTGTAAGAATAGTAAGGGTATAGGAGGAAAGGGGGTGGGATTATGCGGAGTAACCCTTTAAGAGGCTAGCAGGATAACCGGTTTGCAAGATGGATCAGTCACAACCCTTCTACTTTCTATGCAAATCACGTATCACCAGACCCGGTGCTCAGAAGTTGCTCCTTTTTGAAGAATATGATTGCCCCCGAATGCTAACCCAGGGTGCATGCCGGTTAATATTCTGCCCCCGTTATGTCCGATTCCTGGTCGTAATTGGGATTAGCATTAGCAATAATGTTAACACGGCATCTTTTCTACCCATTTCCGTGCAGATGCCTCTAATAAACAGGATCGTGGCCTGCTGGTATATGTTTGTCTCTATATGAGAGGAAGGCATGGAGCGGCAGACAGTGTGATTTTCACAGAGTGTCTTTTATCTCCACGGTTTCACTTTAAAACAGACTAGAAAATCAGCTTAGAGGTTACATGAGACATGTTTTTCTGTGCGCCAACTGAGAGGAACAGCGTTTATTAAATGTAGAACCTATTTGCTCTGCTTCTTGTGAAGGATGCAAATTTGGGGGATAGGCAAAGCTGAAAGAGAGGACGGCAATCCCTATAATTCTGGATCGTGTCTATTGTGACGTTCACAGTGGGGGAAATTACATCGCCTACAGGCAGTTTTGGGCTTTGAATGTTGATTTTTTTTTTTTTTTTTTTTACTCAATGAACTATTTTTAAACCTGTTGTAAACTGTAGAGATTCAGCGACTCTAAAGGTGAGCGGAGTATTGGGATAAAAGCCTGCCTGGGTCTTTTTATTCCTAATCCAAACGGATTGATTTAAATCGCTATCAAAGACGTGCCCTTAATACCGCCAAAGGGTCTCATATTAAATTAGAAAGGTTCTCTGTCGCAGCCGCATCTATTTACAGCAAAGACTTCCAGTGGTAGTCATGTCACTACAGTAAAACGGCCATCTGGGCCTGAAAACGGCAAAAAAATAAGTACAGAAACACAACAATGTTCTGATGCATTGTGGGGGAGGAAGAATGTAAGAATGGTGAGGGATGCACTGAAGTGAATTTTTTTTTGTGAGACAAAGTGTTGAACAAGAGTCCCAATGTGCACGCCCAAAAAGTTAAGAGGTGTGGTTGCAATAGTCGGAGGGTGCAGCTGTAATAAGTAAAGAACTTCTTCCTGCACAAGGTCCCACCAACTGACCCTGGCCAGCACACCCCTCCCAACTAATATTGTTATTAGGAGTGGGCCGGCCAAGGCTGATTAATAGTCCTGCCCCCAGTGCATCAAAACACCTAATTAACATCTTAAATAAACTGCTAATATCTCAAAAATGGATCTGAGGATCAAAGTAAAATAAGGTACCTACCTCCTCATCCCACTGTGCACTATAGAGACATAATTAGCATATTAGATACTTCTAACCTGTTGATGGTTTCCCTTTAAGCCAAGATGTCAGGGATGTATCTGTAGACAGAAAAACACCCTACAAACTACTGAGTGCAAGCAGCAACCAGCAAAAATCTAACTGGTGTATACAGACTGTGAACCAATATGGGCAAGAACCCTACAGGATTGTGAATTCAGCTCTAATAAGTAAATAACATATATGGTTATGGAATAATGTAGCTAGACGATCATGGACCCCGGTCCAAAGGTTCAGGTTAAGCCATCCCAGTCCTTACTATCTTTGAGAAAACTAAAATCCCACCCTGTATACAGGGCTCTGCACACATGTATTTTGTTCTATATTACTGTCAGATTATGTATGAATCCATAAGTTTGAACATTCTATTGTACATCCCATTCCGTATTACAGGTCTATTTGAATCCATGGGGAGATCCCTCCATGATACATTAGTATTATGTACCAGTATATAGAAGTCTCAACTCTTAAATTTTGCAATCCTAATGTTTTGCAAAACGAAAATTATTTGAATGCCCAAATCAATTGTCAAAATGAATTCAGAACCCAGCATAAAAAAATCCAGATCACAGAACAAACCCGAATATAAATCCCCATCCCAAAATGAATTCAGACACCGTATCGGACTTCAAAATGCACCCTGATGTGAGCCCAGACTCTAAAATTATTTCAGGCTGCTAAAGAAATCGAGGCACCCAGATAATGGTGATGTAGATAATGCACAGGCACAGGGACTAGTCTGTAGCAGACTCTCCAAACTGTTCAGGTTCGGCAATGTTCTCCAAATCCGAATGCTCGGCAGATGGAGACTTCTACAGTTCGGCAAGTCCGCTCAACACTAGTAAGGACCTAATGGGTCAGTGAAGGCCTGACCAGGGAACATTGGAGTTGAGAGAAGGGGGGGGGGGGGGGGGGGGGGGGAGTTACAGCGACTTTGTTCCCACAATCTGACCCCTCCAAACCGTTTAGGCTAGGTACACACTGCGTTTTTGCAATCCGTTTTTGCAATCCGTTTTTTGCGGAAAAAAAACGATGCATTTGTGTGCATCCGTTTTGATCCGTTTTTCCATTGACTTCCATTGTAAAAAAAACGGATCAAAACGGATCCGTTTTTTTAACGGCCACAAAAATAGTGTCAGCTACGTTTTTACGTCCGTAAAAAAAAAAAACAATGGAACAATGGAAGTCAATGGAAAAACGGATCAAAACGAATGCACACAAATGCATCAGTTTTTTGCTAAAAAACGGATTGCAAAAACGAATTGCAAAAACGCAGTGTAAACCCAGCCTTATACCATCAGATAGCTGCTTTTAATCCAAGGTAGGTCCTGGGGTCCATTAGGCAGGTGATGCAGTTATTGTCCTAAAAAAAACCTACTTTTAAACTTGAAGCCCTGTGTTGAATTGGCATGGCCTAGAGTGTCTGTGTCCTAGGCCTACAGCACCACTTTGTCTCTCCTTCCCGTCCCCTTTATCATTAGGAAGGCCGCCGGGTAAGATTTCTCCTCATCATCACAGATTGTGGGTACAGAGTTGCTTTAACAATTACACCTGATCTCTACCTTAACTACATAGACCTACTAAAAAAAAAAAAGAGGGGAACTTGGCCCCCTTTCTTTCAGGCCCAGTTGCACATGCTGCAACCGCTATAGCTTTGCCCCTGCATCTACCTCAGAAAAAAAAGCCTTCCCTCTAACTAGAAGTCAAACCACTACTGTTCCCTTGCATGGACAATGTATTTCAGAAAGGTTCCGGCCATAATGTTGTTTTTTCCACCTCAGTCTTCGGAACACCTTTCTCAGGACACCGACTAGTTTTTCCAGTAAAATAATACGCTTGTACCTTCTTGTACCCACCACTTAATCTGGACGAAAAGGATGTTTATAAAACTCCAGGTAGTGAATTCTACGCGGGTAGCAGCTGTAGGAAATTTATAGGGAAATGTGCGCTGAAAGGCTTTTTGCCCTGGTTGGAGGTCACGATGATGGGTCTGTGACATGGATTACAACGCTCCGCTGTTACTTTAAAGACACGGAATGCAAGTCTGAGGAGAACCCAACGGGTGTTCAATATACTGTTTATACTAATGTTACCGATATGAAGGAAAAATATGCACCGTTCAGCGCTGCATCTCTGTGCTTAACTATACAAAAATGCAGAACTGACAGGAAGCATTAGTAAAGTACAACGTAGAGGCATTTTCCTAGGAATTAAGCAGTATGGTACCAGTTACATATAATCTTAAAAATATAACAAAGCAATTAGACTGGAAAAATAAATGGTAAAAGCAACAATTTTAACTAATCGCCCCTCTTTCCTGTATGTAAAAAAAAAATGATAAAGCAAAAGGTCTGCGAGGAGCCGATTCTTAACCGTACGTAGGAAGCGGGAGCTAGTGAGAACACATGCACCGTGGCTTCTTAAAGGGTCCTCAGGATCAGACTTAGGGTGGGTTCATACTGAGGAATTCTCACAGACAATGTCGCCGAAAGAAGTGACATGTCACTTCTTTCGGCGGATAGCGGAATACGCCGGCCCATAGAATTGTCTATGGAGCCGGCGGAAAGGCTCACGGCCGTGCGCGCGGACAGACAGCGGAATTCCACTGACATTATCCGCGAGAATTCCTTAGTACCTAACCCACCCATACAACTACAACATTAGACAAATATTCTGGACTTCGAGAAGGTCACCACTTTTTTTAAATATTCCAGCAAATCTAACACAAAACAACGATGAACAGATGAAAGTCCCGGCTTCATGACATGTCGCTCACATGTTTTATTACACTATTTTATTATGACTGACTGATGTTTCCCCTGATCAAGTAGAGGAAAAAAAATTATGGAACCATCATATGTCTAATAATAATCTTAATTAATTTCTTGCACGTCATTGCAGGGAGCAGCAGGAGGTGCTGCTTAGGTGGCCCATAGAAGCAACGGCCAGCAGAATGTCGCTATTGTTATGTGATTTTGCTTCATGTTTTAAAACAATTATCAACCAACATCGTGCAAGTCAATTGATGGCTGCTTTTTAAACCGAGCTACTACACAAAACAATTATCGGGTACAACGGCCGGTAATCGCTTTAAGTAAGAGTTACTATTAATAAATCTGCCGGTTCCTTTGTCAAACATTGTCTACTTTCCGCTGTGAGTTTTTTATTTTGACGTTGTGATGTCTTCCTTGCACTGTGTTCATTTTATAGTCTTCCCATTATCTTTATATTTGACCAAAGCCCACTAGGAACAACCAACATCTTCTGCCACACTCTGTGTTGATTTCAATTTTGAAATCCTCTTTTCATTTGTTTTCCATTGGCCAAGTCCACTGTTTAGAAAGGTCTGTGCTTTCTATTTTATATTCACACTTGTGTCAGGGTTTGTTTTAGAAATACAAATAACAAGAGGATTCCACAAATATTTTCTTAACATTCAGTGATTTTTTTTCTTTTTTTTGCAAAATATACAACAGGAATCCCCCCCCCCCCATATCCTTTAACTGAGAAATAGAAATGGGCTGTATATCTGCCAAAATGGTGGGACGGGGAACTCTTCAGGATGTACACTAATACACAGAAGGCTTTTCGAGAGAATGTCACATATCATTTATGTTGGGTATGTGCGTCCCCCTATGCATGAGGAGCACTGGAATAAAAATACAATTCATTATTTAAAAAACAAACCAGGAAAACAGAAATGGGTGATTGCAAAAAATAATGGACAGGAGAATAACTGTATTTTTTGCCAAGAGTTACATTCAGGAGCAAACAATCTGGAGAGGTCCGCGTCTCATTTTTTGTGAAATGGAAATTGATTTTTCTTTGATACGGTATGTATAAAGCGCCATGATCTGTCATTGCAGTGCCGGGAAGGGACTGCTGTGTGGGTCTTGGGATTATATTGTCACTGGATTTCCCATCACAGGATGATTTCTAATCACGAACGTCTATGGGTCCATATTAGAACCTGACTATAGGACTAGCGAATCTCTACAGACTGGTCGCACAATGATGGAGTACACAATCATATGTTACATTTTATACAAAAATCCCTTACAGATGGTATAACAAAATCACTACAGAATAACCTTATATCACACAATCCAAAAGTAAAACATATCCACCACTTTTCAAAAGGATTTGTTGGACTTGATAAGCATTGATAATCTATTCTTAAAGGGGATGTAGCAACAATATTTTCTTACTATTATTTTTTGGGATTAATACAAAAACTCATAAGAAGAAAATAATATGTATCGGTATCTGGTTTTAATTATTATAGACGACTTTATTCTATTTTCTGTACATGTCTGTGTGGGCAGCCATCTTGCTTGAGCTGCCTTTTTTAGAGTAATTTTAGGATTTTCTTACGTTTGTGAGATGAAAAATGTAAACAAATAACACAACAAATTCTTATTTCATCATATATTTAACTCAAAATATTATAATTTTCTGATGACACATTTCCTTTAAGACAGGGCATCCAATTGCTGGAGCCCCCCAATGACCAGCCGGATAAAGGGTAAGCAATGCCTCAGAAGCAGGTCACGTACCCTTTATTTTGTACTCAGACTCTGCACCATATTTATGTGTGAAGAGCACCAAGCTGCACTACAAACCACAGCCTGCCCTTCAGTTCTTCAGGACTGTGCAAGATGACTATAGAATAGGATGCAGCACTGTGAAGTACAACAAGCAGTTCTGATACCAAAATTTGACACAGTGATTTTTAGTAAAAGATACATGAGACATCTCCTATCTATAACAGCAACTATATTGAAGTCCTACTCCAAGCCCAGGGTCACACAGAGTATTTTGGTCAGTATTATTAGCAAAAACCAGGAATGGGTCCAAAACGCAGAAAAACATACAATTTTTCCATTACAGTTTTTCTCTGTCGGTTCCGCTGCTGGTTTTGGCTAAAAGTGCTGATCAAAATACTGTGTATGAACTCATGGGTCAGATACGTGGAGGGGGTGACTGAGGAGATGGCTCCACACATATCAAATACTGAGGACCCATTGAAAGTCACTCTGTCTTTAAAGGGATATTTCCATCTCAGCTAATACAGTTATACTTGTACAAATACATTCATTTAGCAAACCTGTCTCCTTCTCCTGATATGCTGCCCTATCCCTCTTATGGCTGACAGCTCATTGTCTAGGTCAGGGATTTTCAACCTTTTTTGAGCCACGGCACACTTTTTATACTTAAAAAATCCCGGGGCACACAACCAACCAAAATGGCACAAAATGACACTAAAACAGTACATATTAAACATATAGTTAATATAGATTCTAAATGTATTTATACTAACTCAGTGTGAAACCTGGGCCTGTTTTCTTCTCCCCCCTGCTTCTCTCCACAATACTTCTCCCCCCTGTGCTTCTCTCCACAATACTTCTCCCCCCTGCTTCTCTCCACAATACTTCTTCCCCCTGTGCTTTCTCTCCACAATACTTCTTCCCCCTGTGCTTCTCTCCACAATACTTCTCCCCCCTGCTTCTCTCCACAATACTTCTCCCCCCTGCTTCTATCACCCCTCCCCCTTCCCTGTATCCATCCCCTCCTTGGTTGAACTTGATGGACATGTGTCTTTTTTCAACCGTATTAACTATGTAACTATGCTTCTCTCCACCATACTTCTCCCCCCTGCTTCTCTCCTGTGCTTCTCTCCACCAAACTTCTCTCCCCCCTGCTTCTCTCCGCTGTTTCTCTCCCCCATCCCCATGTTTCTCTCCCCCATTGTTTTCTCCTGTTTCACAGGGGCGCCATAGTTTGGGGAACTTTCCCCGCGGCACACCCGACCATGTGTCGCGGCACACTAGTGTGCCACGGCACACTGGTTGAAAATCACTGGTCTAGGTTACCAACCACCTCTCTGCTCTAAAAGCAGTGATATAGCAGAGAAATCAGCTAAATTTTAATGGTTTGTTGAAGATTTATCGCTAAGGATTTTTGCAGATTTGCTGTAGAAATATTCCTTGCTTGGGTACTTAACCCTCAGATCCTATTTAGGTGAATGGGAGCGGAGGCTGCAGCAAAGCGACTGCACCAAGAGCACAGCCAACTGCCTCCAGCTTTGTTCTCAGTGTATATAGGCCCCTGCACAGCATCAGCACCCCGCCGAACAGCTATCGATGGCCTTTCCTGTGGATAGGTTATCAATATTTTTCCCCTGGAAAACCCCATTTAAGGATCAACAATGCAAACTACTCTATCAGAGTAACAATAGAGATGATTGACTTTACGGTATTATTTGCAGAAAACGAATCAGATCAATTGGCCATCAAGTAATTTCAGATTCCCTAAAGTTGCCTAGAATGAGAAAGACCATTGTTTCCTCCCAGACTTCTCCAGAGAATTGACACAAGAGCTAAATGAATCGATGGACCATTTATTAGATTTGGGTTTGGTGAATCTTACGGTCAGCAACAGGCTTCATGCTCTAGAGGTGACAATATACATACTGAATATTTAATTAAAATATTCTTCAAAAGGCAACGTTACAAGTGTTGGTGAGCGTGCACAGTAAACATGACCTGCACCTCCTCCTTCCAGGTACCTGCCATAGTAGAGTAATACTGTGTACATGCATATAGATCAGAATTCACATTTCTTTGCTTCCCTTGCTCCTTCCTTGGACATTGTAAAGGTTTTGAGATCAGGGTTACAGTATGGTTTCTACATTGTTGCAGCCATCAGTCTTATTTTTACAGCAAATGTCACAGACTTCCCTCCTTTACAGCAGCTGGTGCATCCAGTCATGTGATGACTAAGCTCCGCCCAGAACAGGGACAACAGAAGAGAAAACAAGAGATAATAAATAATACTTTGTATTTTTCCATTTCGAGTGTATAATTCATTTGGAGGTTTTCTTTTTACCTTACATATAACGCCTACATAACAACAATTGTGAGATCAGCCATGTGGGGGTATATGATGTGGAAATAATACCTTCCCACTATGCAAAACAAAAACACTGAACAATATTATCATAGAGCATGAAAAATCTTTTCGGTGATATCGACTTGTGACTTCCTTGAGACGTATGTCCAGATATCAGCATGGAAATGTATATGTGCGTGTGTATTTTATATATTTTTTTTATATGCACATTACATAAATCAACTGTGACCCATCTAGGCCCGGACCCCATAGTTCTATGATGTGGCCCCCTGGGCCTGGACCCTTTAGCCCTGTGATGTGTCCCCCAAGAGTCCAGACCCCATAGCCCTGTGATGTATGTCTCCCAGAGTACGCCCCCCCATTTAAAGACATCTTTGTTTCAAATTAATACCGTTTATATGAACGTGATTATTTTACTAGTTTTCCTTCTGTAAAAAATTTTATGGAGAAAACTGACCAAGACGGGTTTCCCGGTCAATCTGCCGCAAGTTGTAGTTTAGATCCAAATTCCAATTTCTCCATAGTTAACAGTCAGATAGTAAATCTGGGCCACCAAGTGTTACTAAATATATCCTGCAGGAAGTGGTGTATTCTCTCCAGTCTGACACAGTGCTCTCTGCTGCCACCTCTGTCCATGTCAGGAACTGTCCAGAGCAGGAGAGGTTTTCTATGGGGATTTGCTGCTGCTCTGGAGTTCACACTGAGGAATTCTCGCAAATAAATTCCGCCAAATCCCGTCGCTAGAACGCACTCACAGCCTTTCCCCTGGCTCCATAGACACCATTCTATGGGCTGGCTGATTCCGCATTCCGCCGAAAGAATTGATAGTGGGTCAATAACCCACTTTCTGCAGGACATACAGCAGCTGATAAGTATTGGAAGACCGGTGATTTTTTTTTTTTTTTTAATTAGAAGTAAATTACCAATCTATATAACTTTATGGCACCGGTTGATTTAAAACAAAAACCAGTGTCTCTCTAATGTAAATCACCTAAGAATGGGTTAATGCCGTGTCTCCTCAGCATCGCATCTGTATCCTTGTTTTCTCAGCGTGTTTACTGTATGTTATTGTACTAAACCAACCAAATCACCTAACGAATCCGCCTAAAACAACAGACGCCCTGGCATCCAGGTGTCAGCAGGTTGCCTATGGGTGCAGATTGGAATCTATGCAGAAGCTACCTGAGGATCTTATGGTGTGCATGTGACAGTCCATAGGTAAGCGACAGGCACATGGCTGGAGACACAAGGCAAAAAACAAGATGCATCCTACTCCTATAGGACAGCGGACTCCTACCTGTAGCTTTTGTGTTGTGCAGCCACAACTCTCAGCATGTCCCAACAGATTGCAAGGCATGCTGGGAATTGTAGTTCCATAGTTGCTGGAGACCACTGCTTTAGGGTAGGTTCACATAAAGCAGATTTATTACAGTTTATTTCTATGTGCATTGATGTCTGCAAACTCCATTGGAAATTTACAGAAACGTCTGGCACAAATCTGCAGGAACCACCATGCATACAAACATAAGATACAAGACTGTACGGGTGCGTTCACACATGGCTGCGAGTTTTGACGCGATGATGTGATGACGTCACGACTAGGGGGAAAACCCCTAGCTGACGGATAGTCCACTCAGCCAATCAATGACTGGAGAGGCCTACCGCCCCAGTCACTGACTGGCTGAGCAGCCAGTCCATTAGCCAGGATGTGGCGTTGGCACCCGGAGCTGTGATCCAGCACTGGAGAGATGCTGTTGGTGTCGTTTTTTTATGTTCCCCTCTGCCCCTGATGCTAGAAAAAAAAAAAAATTTCCAGGCCAGACATCTCCTTTAATGAAGCCTGCTCCACTATGTCTACTACAAACAAAATATTGATTATAGGTAGCAAATTTCTTTAGTGCACATGTATCTGGATGGCATTGTACTGATATCTAGTAGATTACCTATAGCCAGCCATAAGCCTGTGTGTTATTAGCCTCTGATGCTACATGCAGACACAGATGGCATGCCCTACTGTATGTAAAATTGCTGAGGTTACCACTCATGTCAGCCATGCAGACTGCCCACAGTCTCCTTTGTCGGTTCCTATCATTGATCAGTCCGATCAGGGAAGCTGAATGCTATGGGTACAGGGTGTCCAGCTTCCTAACCACAGCAGTACACATCAGCAGGGCCTGTGCATCAGAGTAATTCATAATAGACCAACAGGCACTAACCTTATCTTCTACCCTAGACTACCAAGGAAGACGCTATTAGCTTTTCCATGGAACAAAATACTGCATCATATTGTATCCTAGGAAGGTGGCAATGACCCACTGCTTGGCCAGGAACACACAATGGCTAAACATGATATGATAGCCATAGGCTGTATTAATCTTTTCCAGGACTTTCTAGGACTGCATCCACCTTCTTCTGCCACTTATAATCCAATGCAGAGACTTCCAGGTTTGGACGGACTCAAGCATTTCTGAGTTGCAGTAATCTCTACTCTCTACCGCCTCACACCACCTAAGATGGTAGTATTAAAAAAAATACCAGTCTGGACATAAACGTCTAGTAAATCCAAGTTCCAGAAGTGGAACCCACAACTATCTTGAAATTAGGGTCTGCCAAAGGTGGACGAGACAATGTAAATTGGCTGGACTGGCTGTTTTATGTAGTACAATGGAGGTTAATGTATGCTACTTCAACCTTTATGGGAACTATAAACAATGTGAAACATGTTTGTCTGTTTTCGACTTCCCAGCCACTTCCATCTGCAGGTTGGGGCGCCCTTGACCTTGAGATAGATGAGAGTCCCACCACCAGGGACCTGAATTTATTAGAATTCAAAATGCCCCGATCTGAATACCCCTTTAACTGTCTCCCCTAGACCACCAGGGAAGTACGAGTTAGTCTGATTTTTTTTTTTTTTTTCTTAATTCTCTGTTGTCTAAACTCCGGTGTGTCTTATACAGTGTAACAGCAGATTGCTTCATTATGATGAAAAGATGGTTCCTAATACAAACATATAGAAGATCTAACAAAGAACAATCGCAGCCAGGACTAGACCGGCATATTTAATATGATCTAACATACTGAGAATTATAATAGCGTCTCCATTTTCCAGCCATAATACATCACCTCGGCTCTTGTGAAGGCTAAGTGTGCCAATGAAGAAATATTTGGTTGGTTTATTAGAAATTATTATTAGTCAACAATTAGCGGCACGTCGTAGTGCGTACCCCGCAGAGCTGCATTAACGGCAAGCCTGGTGGCGCTCATTGTCTTAACGTTTTCATCTTGACCACTCAGTCACCCTTTAGTAAATTTAGCTCTCATTCTGAGACTTTGTAAATTACTTAGGACATTACTTGGACGCTCAGTGCGCTGGCATGCAACCTGAGACTGCAGAAAGTTAATATACAACCTTCCAAAAATAAAACTCTATCCTTCAGCTTGGAGGGAAGAGATTGAATTTTCAGTTCAAAGCAAACATGAAGAACCAATTCTTCTTTATTAGCATGTATTTCAGCAGATAGAAGTCCTTGGGTCGGATATTTGGGCTCAAGCTGAGGTTGGTCTATTATAAGTATTGCTATATCTGGCTATACCGTGTTTTGAGTCTCGCAACCGAGGCTCCACGGACTCCTGTTTTGCATATTTAAATTTTTGGGGGCATCAGTGGAGACTCTTGATTGAGTACTTCATTGGAATTTTTTTTCACTGTTCTCCTTGAGTTCAGTGATAACTGTGTTTTGTTGGTCGATTTGCTATTGCCCCAACTAGCCAGAATCCTACTCCACACTGACGAGGGGCAAAAACCCCGAAACGGCAGTCTGTGGATGGAAGCCTGCCTTGGCAAGCCCTTGTTATGATCGCAATACTCGCACCTTGAGTTAGACATTGACAAAAAGGGGCCACCCTGGTGTTTCCCTATTTATGTTCCAATACTCGCAACCGAGTGGGACTTAAGGGGCTATTTATCAGGGTGATGTGGTGCTCTCCCTATCATGGAGGCACCCCGTGGCAACAGGCTAGAGATATCTGGCTATCCTGTGTTTTGAGTCTCGCAACCGAGGCTCCACGGACTCCTGTTTTGCATAATAATGTATGTACACAGCAAAATAAGTGCAGGTATATAAACACATATATGTATATATACCTATATTACATAATTAAAATTAACCCGGAGGCACACATCTAATAAATACTGATTAGGGCAGCTGAACACTAAAAGGGCAAAGTGTTCAGCTTCCTTAACATGGCAGTATACATTAGTGTGAGTGTAAACCACCAGGCCGCTACGGAAGGAGACATTTACACGTACACTACTCTAGGACAGGGAAGGGGAACCTATGACCCTCCAGCCATAGCAAAACTATCATGCCTGGACAGCCAAAGCTTGCACCATGGGAATTGTAGTTTTGCACCAGCTGGAGGGCTGAAGTTTCCCTACCACTGCCCAGGTAAACAAATACAAACCCATAAAAGGGAATGTGGCACCAAATTTTTAAATAAATAAAATAAATAAATAAAAATAATTATCATTTTATTCTAATCTATTTGTATTTTTTAACTGTAATTTTTTTATTTCCCTTTTTGTACATTCTTATGGGGGCTGCCATCTTATCTGGGATGTTTATCACAGCATTTAGTGACATGCTTTACAGCAATACTCATGGATATAGACAACACAAGTCTGTCCCCTTGAGATGAAAGTAGACCTTTACTAAGCTGGTATTGTCTCCTCTATCTACTGGTGTCACATATTGCTGCAATGCTGTACAGATCACTTTACAGCAGCCTTTTCTAACACAACAGGAAGTCTCAACTTGGTTTTAGCCCCACTGGTGAGAATGGAAAAAAACTAAAACATTTGAATGAAAAATGAGAAAAAAGTCACAACAAATTCTTAAGAAAATATTTTTTATATAAAAACATTTAAACAAACAATAAATAATTTTCTGATGACACCTTCCCATTAAAGGTCTGCAAATTGCTTAACAGCTTTTGTTGTACACAAACAAAAAAAAAATCAAGAATTAAAAAAAAAAAAGCTTAGAAATTGACAAAATATCAGAAAAAAAATCTCCAGTAATTTTTTTTAAAATAAAAACCATTAGCCTGTGGCCATAAACTATGCACACACTGTATTTTGAGACACAAGAAAATGGTTCATTTTACCGGCAAAATGAGTCAAACACATTTTTCTGGCATTTGGAAAGCATTTTAGAGCCATTTTCAGCTTTTTTTTTTTTTATTTTTTTTTTATTTTTTTGTTCAGCCTTTTTTGTCTGGTTTTGGATAACAGCAGTTTTACATATGCAATATGCAAACCAACCAGGGCACAAAATAAGTTCCTAAAAAAGCTCCTAAAACTTTTTTTTTAAAACCAACATTTCATTGCACCTAATTTTACAACTAATATTACTATTATTATTGTTTCATTATTATTACTAGTAAGGGTCAGTTTACACTAAGGAATCCGCTCGGAGAAGTTCCGGCAGATTCCATCACTCGTCCCCGCTTACGGCTGGCTGCACGCATTTCCGCCTGTACCATAGACTCAATTCTACAGTATGGTCGGATAAATTCCGTTGTCCACCGAAAGAATTGAATATGTCATAGAATTCATACAATTGACATAGAATGGAGTCCATGGCACAGGCGGACAAGCGTGCGGCCACGAATGGGGACAAGTGATGAAATCCACCTTATTTTTTGCAGATCTGCAAAAAAAAAATGAGAAAGTGATTAAGGGTAAATTAAGGTGATCTGTCATTTTTGCTGACATTACAGACATTACCCGTAACGTCCGCAAATTACAGACGCTCCCAGAGACGTCTATGGGTGAATTACGGCCCATGCTAGTGCTTGTCAGTAATTTTTGTGGATCCGTAAAAAAACACTGATTACATATCCAAAAAATTACAGTGTAAACAGCCCAATAAAAATAAATGGGCCTAGTGTACAATACACTTGAGACCCTCCAACTACAACAGCTGCAAACACTACAACTTCCAGCATTTACTGCTATAGTCTGCAGCCCTCGGGATATGCTGGGAGTTGTAGTACATATAAACAGAAAATCCTCTGATAGCAGCTGGTGCGGTAGAGATTTAATGCTGGACCACTATGCTGCGTTTACACGAAACGATAATTCGCCCGATCGCACGATTAACGATGTCGGAGTAACGATTTTTTCTCATAACGATCAGCGTTTAGACGGTACGATATATTGTATGGAAATTCGTTTTGCTATCGCTTAAGCCTATCTCACACATTGGTTAAATCGGCGAACGACTGTTTACACGGAACGATCTGCGAATTTTTTGCCAACGACAAACAACTGTTTTAGAACATGTTTTAAGATCAAAATGAACGATTTCTCGTTCGTCGTTTGATCGTTCGCAGCATTTACACGTACGATTATCGTTCAAATTCGGAACGATAATCGTTCCGTGTAAACGCAGCATTAGGGCTGATCGTTGTTAACAGGATAAGAGAACCATAGGGGCAATGTAAAGGATAATTACAGCCCTAGTATGAGGGTCACCTTTAGGTACCCTGCTGTGCACCTGGAGCTAGGTTCCCTTCAATCCAAAAATATTTATCTTGGGGGCCATTGGGATAGATCTCCCTACATACTATAAAGCATATGAAAGAGCACTAGGTTAAAAGGGGTACTTAGGGGCTTGGGACATGTCTTCCGGTGGCAAGCATTGGCCATCTTGGTGTGATGCCATGACTTGGGGTGGCTCTGATGCAGGCTTGGGGGTGCCGGATGGGATTCGTGCGTCTTAGAGTATAGAGTACTCTACCCTTGGGACCCCCTGCTCTATTCAGATAAGGAAATTTAAACATATAACAAAGTTATATAACTTTGTAAAATATGTGTAATGGGCAGGCAGGGGCGTCCGGGGGCCAGGAGTACCATATGTCTATATGGCCACCATACTTATGTACGTATGTAATATGACTACATACATTGGCATTTTATAGGTTATATACTGAATGCACTGAATAGGGGCATGTGGCTTATATACATATAGGGGTATATACACAGGAGTGCTCTAGATAGCAGTATCTGGCTTTAACCCCTAATGACATGATGACCGAGCCGAAGAAAAGGACGAAAAAAGGGCCGAAGATGCTATCCAAATTGGCAGAACAGAGCCGCTGGAAGAAGTATGGGAGCGAAAGGCCATCTAATTTCCCCTATAATTTTATAATAGGTAAGGGCCAGAAGGATGGTCATTAAAGGATGGGGCGCTAGCCTGTTACTCATGGGCCACAGCTAGGTGCTTGCCCCCCAGGCTAACATTTGCACATTTCTGCACACTATATAATGATGCATAGGTTTTTCAGTAAAATAATATACAAACTCTAAAATGTGCTCTCTTAACAGATGTGTGTATGTAGTGAAATTATCCAACAACCATTGGCGCTAGAGATGCTGCTGATGCTGCTGTCACTTCTTATATTTTCTTATGTGACATTTACAAAAAAAAATATATTTCATTTTTTTTTTTAACATTTTACATGTTTTCAGATTCCATGGTTCTCTATCCAGGGATACTGACTCAAGGGCGTTCCAACATAAGGTGTAACTATCATTTATGAAAATTTTTGACCCTCATCAATTGCTAGAATGAAGAGGCAGAAAGACTTAGCAGCGCACGCTGCGCCCCTTCATCTCCGCTATACGGCGATGAATTCCGCAGTCTGCTAATACGAGCAGTCTAGGGAATTATAATGGGAGGCTATGGTATTTCCATGGAAGTTCTATAGGCTCAATTATAATTCAGTAGACTTCAGTTATAGCGGAGATGAAGAGGCAGAGAGCGCTTCTGCTGAACGCTTCTGCTTCTTCATTCTAACAATTGTCGGTGGTCTCAGCATCGGGACCCCCACCGATTTGCACTTCTGATGTCACTATGACATACAAATGATTGTTACACGTTAATAAAGTAATACAGTGAAACCTTAACTTACTCAAGATACAATATTTTCAACATACAAGGTTCCTTTCTGGACCATCATAACTTGAGACCAGACTTAACATACAACATACAATGCAGTCAGGATTTGCGGCACATGTAAATAACTAGATGATCAACCAATGAAACTGGTCATTTTACAGGTATTAGTATTAGTGAAATGCATCCACTGGTTGGCTGTCTAGAAGTGATTCTCTCAGTATAGTGTGATATTACATGTCCTGTGCTGCTCTGTACCTTGGCCAGTTTCCATAGGATTTTGGTCTCAACATACAATATTTTCAACCCTGGAACCAATTAATATTGTATGTTGAGGGACCACTGTAATAAACTGATGGCATATTGCTAGGGTCAATAGGGTTGAACTTTTCTACTCTGCACCAGTCCTAAAAGAAAAGGTAGTATTTTTTTCCCACCAGCTACAAAGCAGAAAGCCAAAAGTTATTATTTTGCTTGAGCATTTTTTAGCATTTGCTGCCATTTATGCACTTTATCTAAAATTTGCCCTAATATGATTTAACCTCACCGATATTCTCATGTAACTTACTGGATACCTGAGTACTACACGTATAGTAAAAAAAATAACAAAAAAACAAAACACAACCAGAATTTTAAATTAAAATAATACAATGCGGGAACAAAAGAGGGGGGGGGGGCTATGTTTCCTATTTATCATTGATAATGAGTTTGATTGTTTGGCATTTGAATACTGAGATACATAGATACAGCTATAGGTTTATCACTGTATTTATGTGGCAACCTTAGGGCTGCAGCTAACTTCTTCAGCAACCAGTTCAGGTTTGGATGAACCACCAAGTTCCCTCATCTCTAATAGACAATCCTACGTAGCACAATTTACTATGCTTTCTGGCACAAGCATAATGATAAATACATATGCTGCGTTTACACGGAACGATTATCGTTCGAATTTTCGCATAAACGATCGAATTTGAGCGATAATCGTACCACGTAAACACAGCAAACGATCAAACGACGAGCGAGAAATCAATCATTTTGATCTTTTAACATGTTCTTAAATCGTTGTTCATCGTTCGCTGAAAATTCGCAGATCACTTCGTGTAAACAGTCTTTCACCAATCCACCCTATGTAAAAGATGGGCTTAAGCGATCTTAAAAAGGATCGCAATAACGATTTTTCTTACGAACTTTCAAACGATTTCTCTAACAATTTATTAGTCTAAATGCTGATCGTTACAAAAACCAAACTGTTGCTTCAGAATCGTTAAATGATCAATTGGGCGAATTATCGCTCCGTGCAAATGAAGCAATAGCATATTCAACAAAGTGCACATTGAATTGGCACAGCTGTAGACTCTCTGCAACTATGCACTTGGTCAAAAACAATAAGGGGATGCACAATTACGGACAAATTTAGGGCCCAATGATTTCTATTAGGCTATTCACAATATGCATAGTTTTACGGTTCCGCAATCAGTTCCGCAAAAATTTGGACATGTTCTAGTGCGGAACAAAACGGCCAATAGAAGTTAGTACCGTCTGCAAATAACACGGATGACTTTAATTTCACTACCACCTTAACTTTTTTTTTTTTTGCACATGACGACTGCAGACATAATATACTGTCCTGAAAAATTACTGATCATGTGAATGAAGCCTTACTCAAAAATGAAAACTGAACTGAAATACCAGCCACAAGCCAAAGACAGGAATAGTGTGGTTTGGAGGTAAGAGGGAAAAAAAAAAATACTCACATGCTCCAATCTCCCACTACTATGCCATGGCGGCGCCTGGTCCCTCCTACTTCCTCTGACATTCCGGAAAAAAGGCCCAATCAGCCGATCACTAGCCACAGTGGTGACCTGCCATGGGCACAGACTGGCTGAGTGTCCTAGGAAAAAGGAATGAGCACAGACCAGCGGAGTCCAGGCACCATCAATGTGGGAGGAGTGGGGAAATTGGTGCAGAGGAGTGTAGTTTATTTTTTTTTATATTTATTGCACCCAAAAACATCAACAAAGAAAAATTAACACCCCCTCCCCCCAAAAAAAACTTTTGCACCCAAAAAAAACTAAACAAAACAAACATCATATAGGAGTCTTGTACAACCAATTTATACATTTCACTGCATAATATGTAAAGTGTAAAGTAAAACAAAAAAAAATATTAAAACTCTGCAACATCGTTTCATTGCAGATTTGTAGCAAAAACCTTGATTTTCATCATCTGCATCAGTCCT
Source organism: Dendropsophus ebraccatus (assembly GCF_027789765.1). Classification (NCBI taxonomy): domain Eukaryota; kingdom Metazoa; phylum Chordata; class Amphibia; order Anura; family Hylidae; genus Dendropsophus; species Dendropsophus ebraccatus. Next base: position 91,055,291 of record NC_091464.1, read on the forward strand.
GCCAGGGGGAATAGGAGGGCCTTGATAAATCCTCCCCTTTGACTTCACCATTGATGCTGTAAACTGCCGCTCTCCAAGCTACTTACAGTGACCAAGTATGTGTGTATATGTATGATAGACTATCACAGCCTTCCACACCAGGCTGTACAATCACTACTTTAAACATCGGCTCAAAAAAATAAATAAATAAATGTTTCTGTGATAGATTAAAACTTTTTGCTCTATTGTACTATATGTTTATGGAAATAAGTCAGCAATAAATGAGAAATGACCGATATGAGGAAAGCTGAAAATTTTAAGTGCATTGCATTAATCTAAAACAGCAAAAAAACAAAAACACTACTACTTACATGAAATATTATAAAACAGATCTTCAGTGTGAATAAAAATGTTTATATACATGAAAACACACACAAAAAAAATAAAAATATATATATATTTTACACACACACACACATATATATATATACACACACACACACACACACACACACAATGTGCGCACACACTTTTTTTTTTAAATATATATAATATGCACACACAAGTCTCCATGGTAACAGACTACAAACAAATCTATGTAGTCTGATCCCGCAGTTCTGGTTTATTCCCTTTCCTATTCTTGATAGACTATATACTCTCTATATGAGGATGGGAGATTATAGGTTTGTTTGTAGTTGGTAACTATAGACACTGATAGGTCTGTATTGAAGCTGTTGGGGGGGGGGGAACAACAGGAGTTTTTGAAACAAAGTGCATACGAGCAATAACATATAGTTGCAAAAGTGGCCGTACATTTAGATCTTTAGATGGTCTTTGAATATCTCATGTGCTTGGTCCAGTGGGGGGTGAGCTGGTAGTGACCAGTTTGTTTGTCTGCTGACCTGTCACTGTGAGCCATATATACTTTGATTATATAACCTGTATACATGCGATGTGCTGCTTATATATGCAGCAAGTACCATCTGCATGAACAAGTCCTTATCGGTAAACTTGTAGAAAGAGCAATTATAAAAGTTTGAAGGCTACAATGACCGACAGTGAACATCAATGCGCCAGATCCATCTGTGGCAGGAGTCGGAGCATGGAGGACATTTAGACTTTCCATAAGATGTATTTATCGAACATATTGATAAAATGTTCCATCTTATGTGCATCTAAGAGTGCGGTGGTTGTGGACAACGCGGTGAGTACATTACACCATTCGCCACTATTCCTGTAAGAAGCTATGCATTTCAGATGTGACACCATCATTACTCAAAGCTCCTCGCAAATATTTCCAAACTTTTCTCTTGTTGAGCCCAGAAATCTCCGATAACCTCTAGAAAGAAGAATATCGTGATATACAGTAAATGCAGCGGCTATGGTCCATAGAAGACACATTTTTCAGCCAAAGAGCACAACCAAAGCCATGGTATGGTAAGGCATATTAGGCATGTATTCCCAAAGCAATGCTTCACTATACAGTATCTCCATAATATGCACATGGCAAAGCATCCTACTAAAAAAAAAAATCACAGGCAGTATGACATGGTCCCATTGTCTTCTATAGCTTCATAGACAGGACACAAAGATGGTCATCTATCCAAGTCCTAGCCTTCCTATTATTATTATTGCACGAAAATTTTTTTTTTAATATAACGTCTCTGAAAGAGAAGCCATATGTGCCGGCTGAGAATAAACCTAAGAATTGCCAACAATTTGATTTAGCGCAAAATTCGACTCCAGTTTACAGCAGATTTACCCATCAAGATTTCCATCACCCCAAAGAGATAAGAGGGCTTTTTAGCGCCGTTGTGAAGACGCATTTACAACCGCACAAGAATATAATACAATCAGGCGCATGATTGAAAAATACACTATGGAAGGTCTATAAAACGGTTATTAATAATATCACAAACTGCTAATTCCTCCCAAAATATCAATGTATTTTTATGGGCCGAACTGAAGAACGTAATCGGTTGCTAGGTGATTATTATTTACATGATAGATAGATGATAGATAGATAGATAGATAGATAGATAGATAGATAGATAGATAGATAGATAGATAGAAAATATATAGATGATAAATAGATATGAAGAGTAATGGTCCACAGCACACCAGTATAAGTGAAAAAGGTGTTGTTTCTTGCAAAAAAGTGCATGGTACAAAAAGCAACGTTTCCATTTTTTTACAAAATCATTATTAAGCTTGGGCTAAATTGGATTTGGAAGTGCAGCTTTCTCCTACCTCTAGATAGATAGGAAAGATAGATAGATAGATAGATAGATAGATAGATAGATAGGAGATAGATAGATAGATAGATAGATAGATAGATAGATAGATAGGAGATAGATAGATAGATAGATAGGAGATAGATAGATAGATAGATAGATAGATAGGAGATAGATAGATAGATAGATAGGAGATAGATAGGAGATAGATAGATAGATAGATAGATAGATAGATAGATAGATAGGAGATAGATAGATAGATAGATAGGAGATAGATAGATAGATAGATAGATAGATAGGAGATAGATAGATAGATAGGAGATAGATAGATAGATAGGAGATAGATAGGAGATAGATAGATAGATAGATAGATAGATAGATAGATAGATAGGAGATAGATAGATAGATAGATAGGAGATAGATAGATAGATAGATAGGAGATAGATAGATAGATAGATAGATAGATAGATAGATAGATAGATAGATAAAGCAGGTGGTGGGCAAAAATACACACATGAAATCATTTGATTGTATCAAATCAATCAATCCTATCAATATACTTTTTTTTGTGGGGGGGTTACTTTATATACTGAAACAATGACTAATAGATTTTATAATGTTACCACATTAAAGGTGGGAAATAAAAAAACTAAACAGTCGGCGGGATAGGTCCATGTATTTCTAGTTCTATTTTGATAATTTTTTTTCTTCCAGAACACAATTGTTTTCGTCCCTCTTATAGCCATGAATGGGGATGAGCTACCGTCCATCTGCTGACTTATGTGTCTGTTTATGAAGAGTCCCGATTACACATAACAAGTAATAATGACAGAAAATTATCCGCTATGTACAGCTGAGTACACTGTCCTCACAAGTGTGAGCAAAAAATGCTAAACTAAAAGCCAGACAACCTAGGAATAAAATTTAAATACATACATATACATTATATATATATATATGTATATATATATATATATATATATACACACATGCACACTATGTGTGTGTGTGTGTGTGTGTGTGTGTGTGTGTGTGTGTGTGTGTGTGTGTATATATATATATATATATATATATATATATATATATATATTTATTTTTTTCCTTATTCGCTATATCACAGCCACACTTTTCTGTAATACACGACTGGGACCCTAATAAAACATTACGTTATTAAATGTGATCTACAAAATTGTAATCGCAAAAGGGTTAAAAAAAAAAAAAAAAAACAGCTCATGTAATTTTAGGCCGTTTAGGGTGACAAGGATTGAAAGAGCACGTTATCTTTTTCATACAAGTAAACTGCTAAAAAAAAAAAAAAAAAGTTTAATTTAGAGAAAAAAAATATTTACGGTATATAAAAAAAAAGGATGTACATAAATAAAATAAAAAAATTCATCTCCATCTCAAATATCTGAATCTTATTACGATAAAAAAAAAAAATGTTTTTCAGAAGCGTGTGATGGGCAAGGTAGAGAGGAGCTGCTGGTAAAGCTGCAGAAAACCAGTTAAATCTTGGCACGTAATTCTTTCATTTCAGCCCTGGAACTTTGAGATAAACAATAAAAACAAGATAAAATAATCCGTGTATGCCGTGCTGGTAATGTATAACTTTTAATGCAGTCATGTGAATACATGATGCCAGTCACATTGTTTGATATATTCCTGCCAACTTGTATACATCATCTGCAATCGACAGGCGAGTTTAACCCACGTGCAGTATTAGAGGTCAGGAGATAGACGGTTAAATCACATTTTTCTTTCCTTACCGTCCATCTGTAATATCTACACATGAACTTTCGGCTCAGTTTCTGAATATAAGTAAATTAATTTATTGCATTGACTCTTATGAGTCCAATCTTAACCCCCCTCCCAAACCCCCAATCACTTCCCAATATCTAAAAAAAAAAAGTTCATATTTATATCTAATTTATTCTTACAGTAAATATTAGCCTATTCCTCCCATGAGGTACATGGGGACTATAAATTCGGTGTAGGCCCAAAGTTTATTTAAACTTCAGTCATTGAAAAAAAAAAAAAAAATACAGACTGCATAAAAAAAAAAAAAAAAAAAACACACAAAAAAACAAATGTTGGTAATAAAACATAAAAAGACAAAATGTATAAATAAGATTAGCCAAATTAATTCCTTGTCATGGTAATAGGTGGATTAGGGTGGGCACATTAATGATAATGGGGAGGGGGAGTATTAACTGCAATAACTTGGACAGAAGTGAGGGGCGGGGGGGGTTCCTAAATTGTCCTCTGTCTTTAAATATGTAAAACAGTAATTAGGATGATTTCTGATTGACGTCTAGAAGGGTCATGCTCAACAAGTTCTATACATGAGATGTATGAATGATATGATATATGGACCTATAGCTCCAAGTTCCTAGTCCAGTCATAAAGTGGTGCATTATAATTACAGCTTAGCGGTATCGTCGGTCTGGGCGCCGCAGCTAAGGCCGGAGGACAGACAATCGAAAACCAATCATGTGATCTGGAGAATTATTTCATATTTTGCATAGTATAAACATCAGGTCACATTTATTTATTTTTCTAGAATTATTGCACTTTGTCACAAGATTAAACAGATGGGAGGTATGAAAGCTGGTGCCCAAGTGTTTTTTTTTTTTTTGTGAGTAAAAATGCAAATCTTAGCCAAAAGAAAAGCAAAAAGCAAACTGTGGAAGAAGTTTCTGTAACCCTTACAAGCACTGAGGAGTGCCCATCTCCCTGTCCATACATAATTCACAGTGAATACATGCTGCATCACATAGTCAAGTTACATTTCCCTCTAAACTGAAAATCCAGTTGTTGTTGTTGTTGTTGCTGCTGTGCTTGTGCTCAGAATCGCCTAAAGGCTGTCGTTTCCCACTTCTCTCATTTGTCCAGTCTCCATTTACATTATGCATCCTAAACCTGAGCAGCTAAGAAGCAAAAATATACAGAGACATATAAAAAGCCCATGCAATACTTTCTAGGTAAGTTTAAAAAATATATATATAGTTCAATGCACAATCTGCACTGATCCCCTATGTGATGGTGCCAGGATGGGTGTCACAGAACCTGGATACTAACCCTGGACTGCTTATACCTGTTGGATATACCATAAAAGTGGGCAGCGACTAGTCAATGATGATTGCAATGGGGATACAAGTCATATTATACTACTTCAAAAGGCCTAAAAAAACCAAACACAACAGAGCAATAACCGAGGCATAAAGGAGGAGCACTTCATCCTGATTTCTGATGACAATCTTTCCCCAAAAAAAAGAAAAAAAAAAAGAAAAGCAAGAGCTTAGTGATTTCTCTAAACTCTTTATGTAACAGTGACTCTCGGTGTTCGTGCTCATTTCTATTACAGGCAAAGCAGCACTTTTACTCTTAGGGAAAAAAAAAAGAAAGAAGATCAGAGATGAGAAGAGGCAGATTATGCACACAAACACACTCACAACACAAAAAGCTACAGCACTGTCCCCCATGCTGCACAACTCTGCCGAAGAGCCTTCCAAACAATGGCCCAAGGCCCAGGAAAACATGACGGAGGTTTCTGGATACTTAAGAGTGTTATTTTTTTTTTCTAACGTGCATTATTTTATTTGTTCCCAAATACAAAATGGCTCTAGCAGGGACAATGACACACCCCCCCTCCTCTCCTGTGCAGACACACCTAACAGCAGGCACTTTTCTGCCCAACACTACCTGTTTCAAAGTTTCACATTTACAACAAGGAACGTTAGCTGCCGAGCTGGAAAAGTTCAGACACACAATGCTCTATATAGCTCTAAAAATAAACAATTAAAAAAAAAAAAAACATCTAAAAAAGGAAGGGCAGATATGCAACCCCAGCTCCGGTCCAAAATAAATAAGCTAAAATTCAGTCCAAAGTTTATCATACAACAACCTGCTCCAGGATTACATTTTCCCCCTTTTATATATATTTTTTATTTTTTTCCAACTTTTAATATAGGAAATAATAATAATAAATAATAATAATAATAAGCAGCATCGTCTGACAAAACAGCTATAAGAAGAAGACATCTCGGCACAAATTAAAAAGATGTAAAGGATATAGGATTCGGCATCCCAAGCTGTATAAACAGGAGAGAGACAGGCTGAAGAGATACAGAGAGTTTGGACGAGTGACTGATATTGATTTCATTACAGAAGCCCGAAGAGAGGAAAGAAAAAAAGATTTTCTATTTTTTTTTAATTTGCCAAAAAAGAAAAAAAAAAAGAAGAAAAAATGCCGAGTGCCGGAGCGGTCACACCCATAAACACAAATAACTGTAGGAGAAGGATGAAATTAAATAAGCTTTTTTTTTTCGGGTGCTAGGCCCATCAAACATGTTGAGCAATTCAGCCTGGCAGCAGAACTGTAACTTGCTCTATACATTTTGGAAATCGAAAGACATAATAACAAAATGTGAATCAATGTAAAAAAAAATAAAAAGGAAGAACGAATTGGATACATTTTTTTTTTTTGCTCTTAAAGTTAACTGGCCTACCTTGTCCCCCAGAGCTGAGTTTTCTTCTTATAATCGGAGTCTCCCTGGAACTACAGTGTGAGTGGTAATGACTGCCTGCCTGTCTAATGAGTCCATTTTCCTGCGCTTGATGTTGTGTATATACACACACTGCAACCTACCTTACAAACCACAGAGACGAGAGAGAGAGAGTGGAAAAGAGAAAGAGAGAGAGAGGGAGAGAGAGAGAAAGAGCGAGCAAGAGTATGTGTGTGTGTGATAGAGGGAGAAAGACACAGACAATGCCCTCCTACCAGACAGCAGACAGCCCTCCTTCCTCTATCTAGCAAGCAAAATACTCACTCGCCTACTGCAGCAACAGGTTCAACACTGCTTGACTAACACACTGGGAGAGATAGCAGCCAAAAGGGCCAGGGACGCAGACAGTTCGGAAGGAGCAGCCCCACCTTCCCTCCCCTGCTCCGGCATTGTTTTTCAGCACTGATTATATATTAATGTCACCCGTTTTGTCAGAGGTTGTACAGCCTATTCAGTCACAAAAATGGTGACAAGCGTAATTGCTTTCCTAATAATTTCTCCCTCTTTTTTTTTTTTTTTTTTTTTAAAGGAGAACACAAGCACAGAGCTGACATCAATGAGAATAAAAGATTGTTGTTGTTTTTTTTTTAATTAATGAATGATATAGATGCAAAATGCAATGCAAAAAGCAAAAAACTGTTCTTGTAATTATCAGCCTGGTCCATGCCAGTACCGGGGGAGTGCCTGCTCCTACAGTTATAATAATATGCAGTACTTATGTCTGAACAGGTGCAATGCATATAGTACATAGTGTTACCAGGACAGAAATAAATGATACACGCATCCTCCATCCAATTAAAACTCCGGCCAAGGTTATTTTAAAGGGAAGCACCTCGCGGCTTTACAGCACTAAATAATATTGAAGTAAAATGCAGCCTTGACGGAGACAGAAACTTTAAGGGGGTGGGGGGCTTTTAAAAACTTAGGCCGTAGAATATTAACCTGGTTGCAAATATTGGACAGGGGAATTATGGACTGTAAGGGGTTACTCAGAAAAACGTACAGTAAAAGACATTCATTCTCTCAGCACCTGTATCTAACGCTTAGGAAGAACTTGTGCTGAGCAAAACATGAAAATGGATGAATGCACATAAAGTAACGGCACTACTCCCAGTGCAAAACAGTGCAAACAACTGAGCATAGCACAAAAGGATGAACGTATACAAAGTAACGGCACTACTCCCAGTGCAAACAACTGAGCATAGCACAATGTATACAAAGTAACGGCACTACTCCCAGTGCAAACAACTGAGCATAGCACAATGTATACAAAGTAATGGCACTACTCCCAGTGCAAACCAGTGCAAACAACTGAGCATAGCACAAAAGGATGAACGTATACAAAGTAACGGCACTACTCCCAGTGCAAACAACTGAGCATAGCAAAAAAAGTATGCAAAGTATACAAAGTAACGGCACTACTCCCAGTGCAAAACAGTGCAAACAACTGAGCATAGCACACGGAGGATGCAAAGTATACAAAGTAACGACACTACTCCCAGTGCAAACCAGTGCAAACAACTGAGCATAGCAAAAAAAAGTATGCAAAGTAACAGCACTACTCCCAGTGCAAAACAGTGCAAACAACTGAGCATAGCACACGGAGGATGCAAAGTATACAAAGTAACGACACTACTCCCAGTGCAAACAACTGAGCATAGCAAAAAAAGTATGCAAAGTATACAAAGTAACGGCACTACTCCCAGTGCAAACAACTGAGCATAGCAAAAAAAGGATAAATGTACATAAAGTAACGTCACTACTCCCAGTGCAAAACAGTGCAAACAACTGAGCATAGCACAAAAGGATGAAAGTATACAAAGTAATGGCACTACTCCCAGTGCAAAACAACTGAGCATAGCACAATATATACAAAGTAATGGCACTACACCGAGTGCAAACAACTGAGCATAGCACAATGTATACAAAGTAATGGCACTACACCGAGTGCAAACAACTGAGCATAGCACAATGTATACAAAGTAATGGCACTACACCGAGTGCAAACAACTGAGCATAGCACAATGTATACAAAGTAACGGCACTACTCCCAGTGCAAACAACTGAGCATAGCACAATGTATACAAAGTAATGGCACTACACCCAGTGCAAACAACTGAGCATAGCACAATGTATACAAAGTAATGGCACTACACCCAGTGCAAACAACAGAGCATAGCACAATGTATACAAAGTAACGGCACTACTCCCAGTGCAAACAACTGAGCATAGCACAATGTATACAAAGTAACGGCACTACTCCCAGTGCAAACAACTGAGCATAGCACAATGTATACAAAGTAATGGCACTACTCCCAGTGCAAACAACTGAGCATAGCACAATGTATACAAAGTAACGGCACTACTCCCAGTGCAAACAACTGAGCATAGCACAATGTATACAAAGTAATGGCACTATCAGTGCAAACAACTGAGCATAGCACAATGTATACAAAGTAATGGCACTACACCCAGTGCAAACAACTGAGCATAGCACAATGTATACAAATTAATGGCATTAGTCCCAGTGCAAACAAGTGAGCATAGCACAACAAAAGATCAACATATGGGCTATATTCAAACAGTAAAAAAAAAGGGAATCTTTAAAGAAATAATAATAATAATAATAATAATAATAATAATAATAATAAAATAACATCTGTTATTACTGCATTTTAGTTGACGTCACTGGAATGCACTGTAATCAATGGAATGACGGCTGCCCAGTGCATTAAATAATGGACGTTGTTTGTGCTGATGTCAAATTAATGTTCATGACAATTATTCGCTAACTTTTTTTTTTTTTTTGCAAATGGACATTATTTTTAGTTGTTCACACACATTTTTGTTTCACGGTCCTTTCATCCTCTTTACTATTAAATTCAATAAATGAATTAGTCTGAACCCTATGCTGAACAATGTATGCGGTATACGGAGGTGTTGCTAACAGCCAGGGGCTCACCAGGTCTGCATTGCAAATTCCAAGAAAAGAGCCATCGGGACAGCCATCCCTTTAAAAACCACTTTTTATTCAATATCGGATAAAAAATAGTCCATACAGACGGCAGTGAGTAAGACGTTTTCACATCAAGATACGTTGAATATACCGTCTGTATGGACTATTATCTATCAGATATTGAATAAAAGTGGTTTTTAAAGGGATGGCTGTACCGCTGGCTCTTCTCTTGGAATTTACACCCAAAAGGGCCTAAACTAGAATAATACCAACAACCATCATTGTAATGATGAGCGCACAAAATGCAAAATGACTGACATGATTTGGAACTCAAAGTGATGGACGTCATTTAAAAAAGGAAAAACACAAAAAAGTGAAAACGTCATGTGAACATAGCCAGACGAAGTAACAGCACTATTTCCAGTGCAAAACAGTGCAAACAACTGAGCATAGCACACAAAGGATGCAAAGTATACAAAGTAACAGCACTACTCCCAGTGCAAACAACTGAGCATAGCACACAAAGGATGCAAAGTATACAAAGTAACAGCACTACTCCCAGTGTAAAACAGTGCAAAAAACTGGGCATCGCACACGGAGGATGCAAAGTATGCAAAGTAACAGCACTACTCCCAGTGCAAACAACTGAGCATAGCACACAAAGGATGCAAAGTATACAAAGTAACAGTACTACTCCCAGTGCAAACAACTGAGCATAGCACACAAAGGATGCAAAGGATGCAAAGTAACAGCACTACTCCCAGTGCAAACAACTGAGCATAGCACACAAAGGATGCAAAGTATGCAAAGTAACAGCACTACTCCCAGTGCAAAACAGTGTAAACTCTTTGAATCGCCGCAGCACTGTAATGTGATGCAATGCGATTCAAAGAGTTTCCCCGATGCCGGCATGATGCGGATACATAATGCTGTCCGGGGAAACAGACCGGGGTTAGCATTCAATGTCCACGTCATCCGTGTTTTATGGACAGAAAGCGGGACATGCGAATGCAGTGTAATGGTGCGTTTACACAGAGAGATTTATCTGACAGATTTTTAGAGCCAAAGCCAGGAATGGATTGGAGAAGAGGAGAAATCTCAGTCTTTCCTTTATGACCTGTTCTCTGTCAGATACATCTCTCTGGCTAAACACAAAATAGTGAACACAACTAAGCAAAGCACACAAACATGCAAGTATACAAATGCATTATTCCCTGTGCAAAATTTTTAAAAATACTAATAATAAAAAGAATGCAAATATACAAAAGCAGCTGTACTACTCCCAATGCAATAATGATCTACTAGTATACTAACCCTAGTGCAAAATAGTGCATACAACTAAGCAAAGTATACACAATAACTGTACTGTTCCTAGTGCAAAATAGTGCATGAGGGTATGTTAACATAATACAAATCTCCTGGGATTTTCTGAAGCTGATCTGTACTGTGTGAACATATGCTCATCCAAAGTACATGGTAATCGCACTACCCCTGGTGCAAATAAGTGAATAAAACTACAAGGAATGCAAGTATACAGCAGTAACAGCGCTACATCTAGCAGTTTATAAAACAATGGTCATTATGCAAAACACAATATAGCCGGGGATGCTTCCCACCAATGATCACTGTGTCCAAAGTATAAATGCAAGAGGGGCAAAAAAGCAACATAAAGTTATACTGTGTGTAGATGGAGGCATGGAACGTGCTGGCTCTAAGGCTGAAATGACTTACAAGGTGCCAGCACTTCTCTCATCTTGCAGCCTGGCAAATTACACCTTAGACATATTTATTAAAGAGGCATTGCACTAAATCACGGCAATCAGAATTGAGTTACTCCTAATTACCACATGCCGCTATTTATTCTCATAAATGCATTAGCAAAACCTACTTTTTCTTTACTGACACTTTTTTTTAGATGATACATTTGCTACAATGACAGAACACAGCAGATGAGTCCGTTCCTTTCGCAAATAGCAATAATTATATATATATAAAAAAACTCTGGTTTAAACTCCTGTAACTTAAAGGGGGGAAATAATTACAAGGATGTTCACAATTATTTTTTTAAAATTCCCTAATGACTAGTGGTCGAGCGGACTTGACAAACTGTTTGGGTTCGGCAATGTTCTCTGAACCCAAACACAAACTATGGAGTCCTGGAAAATACCCATACAGCCAATGGCCAATTATTGTATTCATGGTTTCCAGGCAGGGTATGTTCACACTGAGGAATAGGCGAGGAATTTCAAGCAAAATTCCGCCCCTAAAATACGTACAGAGTCATTTCCAACAGTACTCAATGAGATTTCCGCTCTGCTATTCACAGGGCGGAATTACACGTGGAATATTTCATCGCGGATCTGGTTTCTGTCCAAAGAATTGACATATCGATTCTTTGGGCAATTCCATTACAGAATTCCCATTGAAGTTATTGGGGCTTTGAATTTCCACTTTCCGCTCGAATTCTGTTGCATTTCCACCTAATGGCCCCGTTCACACTGAGTAAGAACAGCAGAATTCCGCGGTGGAGCTCTCTGCCGTGCTCAGTGTCCTGCTTTGAGTGAAGGAGAGGGCGCGCGGCAGCAGAGGAGTGTGTGCCCTCAACCTCACTCAAAGCAGAACACTGAACGCGGCGGGATTCCGCCTTTCTTACTCAGTCTGAATAGGGCCGTTCAACTGAAATTTGAAGCAGAAAACTTTCCTCTTCGATTCCTTGCCATACCTTAAGAGCTGCACCTAACTTCCTCAGCTGCCAGGAGTCAAATGCTGAGCGTTTGGGTTCAGAGAACATTGCAGGCTCAGGCTCTGCTGTCTGAGAGGGCCCAAAACCCCCCTGCCATTAAAATCCCCCATGAGTAGCACGTTATGTGGGGCCTTCTTACAGACTTTGCATTGGGGCTTCAAGATATCAAGCCTTTGAGCAAAAGGTAAAATATCGAAAAGTCTTCATATACAGCTTAGTGTTTTACGGCATTTATTGGGTGACTGTTTTTTTTTACCTATAAGAAGTACTGGATCCCCACTCAAGGACCCCAGTGATCAGCTGATTGAAATGGCCTTGGTATTTGTGGAAGTGCCACAGTCTCTACAATGTTTACTTGCACTGATCCCTACATCACCATACTGCCTGCACTGAACTGTCCCATTCAAGTGAACAGTGAAAACAGTGCAATCCTAAGGATGGTGCTTCAGGGACAACTGAATATGGATGGATAACCCCTTTAATAGATCAATTGGGAAAAAGGCAAGGAACAGACAACTGCTAGATTCAGATTCAGACACACAAGTGTTCAGTATGGGAACCTACAAGTGAATGATGACAAGGGGTGAAAAGCTACAACCACCAGTGGATATCTGGCAGCGCATACAGATCCGACTATAGGAGGAGTAGAGTCCCAACACATAAACCAGAGAAGCCATAGAAAGAAAAATATTTAAAAAGCATAAATCTGAAAACTTCCCACAGCAAAGGCAATAGGAGAAGTTTGAGAACTGTGAAGCTGGGTAGAAGAACCTGTCAAGAAACCAGGAAGACTTGAAAGGGCCAAAAAATTTCCTGACATGACGTCATGGATGTACGACCAATCACGGCTAGGGCTTCCATTAAAAAGAAAAAAATCTGATGTACCAATTCTTTGTGATGTCAAGAGATTATAATGGTTGTTTCACAAGGACTTTAATAGACAGGAGATCACCACTAAGGGCTTATTCCGACATCCCATAAATTATGGACCCTACGGACGGGTAAGACCTGTAGTGGAGTGTTTCCCCGCCTGGCATTATGTATCAATATGATGCTGGGAGAAGGGAAACTTTTTAATTCTTTGCGGCGCTGTAGTGTGAACTGTGCGGCTTCGCTGTCCATTGGGCCTGTAATTAACAGGGCGTGGGAATAAGCCCTAAGGGCTTATTTTTACATTCCGTGATAAACGGATCGCACAGACAAGGAAGCCCTGTAGTGTACTCTTTCCCTGCTTGGCATTATATATCCATATGATGCCGTGAGCGGGGAAATGAATCTTTGCGGCACCTCATTGAAGGAGCCATGCAGTCTGGATTACTCGTTAAACACTATAAAGAGCCCCAAAATTTACATTTAAAAAAACATAGCCATTTTTCCTTCACTAACTTCTATTGAATACCAAGAGTACAGTGCCCCCCGGTTCACACGTAGTTTGATTTTATGTCCATAATTGTTACAGCCATAAAGTTAAGTGATGGGAACTTCTCTAGAGCTATAAATGTGCCAAAATATTTAAATGCCCCACAAACGTGTCATCTGCACAGAGCTGTTCCTTTTGGCTGTGGCCCAAAAAATTAATGAAAAAAAAATAAAAAAAATGCCCAAATGCCACAGAAACAACTAAACTCAGTTTTCTTTTAGCCCATGTCAGTCCACATATACGCCATGTCTAAAGCTTCCTTTTATAGCTTGTATATTTATAATTTATTTTATCCTTGATTTAAATTTTTCACCCAAATGTAGAAGTGAAACCAAATCCATTGTCAGAATGAATTGTGTGTAATAAGGAAGTTATCAGGCTTAAAGGGACTGCCCAGTTTTCAGTTACTCTCAGTTTATTCTCACCTGTCTGATGGCATGACACTTATTGTCCCACCTGATCTCTTTTTCCTGGTCTTGGCACAATGCCATTGTGTGAAAGGTCACCACCACCACCAGTGACTGGCTACATAGGTTCCTTTTCCATGCTGGGACGGGACTAGGAGGAAGACAGTAGCGGGGAAACCAAGGGGGAGATTTATCAAGCTGGTATAAAGTAGAATTGTCTTAGTTGCCCCTAGCAACGAATCAGATTCCGCCTTTCATTTTTAAAGTTTATGTGAGGAATGAAAGGTGGAATCTGATTGGTTGCTAGGGGCAACTAAGACAATTCTACTTTACACCAGTTTGATAAATTTCCCCCCAAGTGATCATTGCCAGAATTAGGGGGTGGGGAAGTAACTCTGGACAATCCCTTTAATTTTCATAAAAAACTATGGGAAAAACTCTGAATTTATAGAAGGAAATTCTCCATTAAAGGGGTTGGCCTTTATAGTAAAATAGTTCAGTGTACAGTAATAGTAAGTGTACCAACATACTGACAACAGCTCACTGTGCACCTCATAGAGATAAAATCAGACTCCTTCCCTCCAGGCTTTGCTGTCCTGCTCTGTGGAGAGTCTGTCCATAAGATGGTCAAGCATGGAGGACCATGTGACCATGCCACGCAATCCCCCCCCCCCCCCCCCCCCCCCCCCGATGTCCTCCATAGGCTTAGTGGTGGACACTTGGGGGTGGAACATGGTCACATGCTTCTCCATGCTTGGCCATCTTATGGACAGAATCACCACAAAGCAGGACAGCACAGCCTGAAGGGGAGAAGACTGATGTTAGATCTAAGAGGTGCACACAGGCAGCTGCTGTCAGTATATACAGTGAGTACACTTAGGGCTAATTCAAACATCCGTTGTTCTGTCCGCAATTGCGGGCACGCAATTGCGGACAGAACATGAAACCAATGTTATCCTATGGCCCCGTTCACACGTCCGTACGTGTATACGGGGCCGCGATCCGCACCGCAAAATAACGGCCATGTTGTAACGCGGACCATTTTTTTGCGGCACGGATCACTGGGGTAATGATGTGTGAATGTAGTGCTCCGTGAAGCCGGACTGCACTACGGGTGTGTGAATGTGGCCTTACTAATACTGTACACTGATCAATTTTACTATAAAGTTGCAAACCCCTTTAAAGGAAATACAGTTGTGCTGAAAAGTTTACATACCCCGGCGGAATTTTTGCTTTCTTCTCCCTTTTTCAGAGAATATAAATGATAACACAAAAATGTTTTTTTCCACTCATGGTTCGTGGTTAGGTGAAGCCCTTTATTGGCAAACTGCTGTGTTTTGTCTTTGTAAATGATAATGGAAACCAAAAACATCCAAATGACTCTGATCAAAAGTTCACATACTCCAGTTTTTAATACAGTGTATTGCCCCCTCTAACATCAATGACAGCTTTAAAGGAAACCTGTCACCCCCCCCCCCCCCCCCCCGTGCCGGGGTGAAGGCTGCCCGACCCCCAGCTAGAACCCTTATACTTACCCCATCTGTCCAAGTCCCGCTCCTGGAGCCGGGACGGAAATATCCTTGTCGGAAGCTCGGCGAACTCGCTGCTGTGTCCAGCTCCCATAGAGAGTCCTGGATTTCAGCTGATGTTATTTGTGGGTTTTTCTTTGCATCTCAAACAATTATCCTGGCAGTTATGGACAATTTTTTGGTCAATATGTGGCAACTTCTGTGCATGTTATCAGGCTTTTATCAGTTTTTTGGCTGTCATTATCGACCTGTCATTGGCTACTGCTGAACAAAGTGAAGGTTCTGGAGTGGCCATCTTAGTCTTCTGACCTTAACATCATTGAGCCACTCTGGGGAAATCTCAAGCGCACAGTTCATGCAGGACAGCCCGGGAATTTACAAGAACTGGAGACTTTTGCCAAGAAGAATGAGAAGCTTTACCATCTGAGAAAATAAAGAGCCTCATCCACAACTACCACAAAAGACTTGAAGCTGTCATTAGTGTTAGAGGGGGGTAATATACGGTATTAAGAACTGGGGTATGTAAACATTTGATCAGGGTCATTCTGATGTTTTTGGTTCTCATTATGATTTAAAAAGAGAAAACACAGTAGTGTGACAATAAATGGCTTCACCCAACCACTAACCATGATGGGGAAAAAGTTTGTGCGTTATCATTCATATTCTCTGCAAAAAAGGGCCAGAGAGCAAAAATTCTGCCGGGTATGTAAACTTTTCAGCCCAACTATAAGTGCATTCAAGCTGCTCAAACCACGAGCAGCATGAAGCAATCACAGGCCCTATCTATGCCGTGCGCTATAAGTTACTATGAAACAATGTAGCCTTGTGGTCTCACTGCTGAGACCCGATGTGATCGGGAGATATTGCTGCTGCACTGCCTCTGGCTGCATCTCCCAATCACAGCGATTCTTAGCAGTGAGACCTGCTGTGATCAATACCTAGTGACATGTCAAAAGTTATTTTTGATGAAAGGAACTCTAACAAAAAGTCAAAGAGGCTGCTCTCTTTTGGCTCCTCCCTGCCCTGCTGGACTTTCCAGGATTTCCCTATGTGTGTAGAGCCTTTGAAGCACTTTTACACTTTTTTTGTTTAGACATTCTATAATAATAATAATAATAATAATAATAATAAAAAACACCACAAACAGCATTACATATAAAAACTATACATATATAATTTTTTTTACAGTAATACCTCAGTAAAACCTCAGCAGGGAGAAGCAAGGGCAGCATGGCAAGTTCAAAGAGTTGCCCGTTCCGGCCTCTCTCTCGCTCTACCTCCGCTACGAGAAACATCCGTTTAGAGCGGAAACTCCTTTCACTATGATGGTAATCCCCGCTCTTTTACAGTAAGTAGTGATGCAAGATGCACTGCTACTTACTGCTATTCTTTACACTCTGTGGGCCGGGCGCTCTGCACCTGACCCCTGGAGTGTAAAAAACAAAGACATTTACATTGTTCCCTATGGAAACACACAGCTCGGTTCTCGAACCACTCTGTTCTGGAGCAGCCTTCCAGAACCTACTGCGTTCGAGAACAGAGAACCTCAAACACAGCAACATCTGATCTGTCAGTGGCTGAAGAAGTTGGATGCAGCCCTAAGCCCATAGGCCATATCCATGTTATCCAGGATTCCTTAGTGCTGCATCCAACTTCTTCATCCACCAGTAATCAAATGCAGCACACTTGAATTCATATCACTCCAGAGGATAAAACACATTATATCCTGTACTATTACAAACAATGTCCTTTCTGCCTTTTGACACACATATAACTCTGCCCTTTCTTCTTATTTTTCTCCAGAAGTTCTCACAAATCATACAGGATATACTGGAATACTCAAATACTAATCACTAAGGGGAACACTAGAACAGCTATTTAGCAACATTGATATAAGTAAGCCGCCTAGGCTGTACAGTGCAAGATACAATTGGACATTATGTCCATGTTAGAGGATGTCTAACTCTATCAGAGTTCTCATGGGAACAGTGTCCACAGAGGACGCACGCTCACTCTTTGAAGTGGGGACCAAGTTCTGGAGCAAAAAAAAAAAAAAAAGTTTCTCGTCACAGCTATGAAGAGTCTGGATAAGGCCCAAGCACAGTGTGATATTGATCATCTGAAGGGTGTGGTGGAGTTATATACAGAACTAAAGACCCAAACATTATACACTATTATTCTACAGTCCCATGATGAGCATTGAGGCAACTTCATAATGCTGGAGGAGATTCCATACAAACAAAATATAAATGCCACAAATCTCACAGACTGTCACTAAGCTGCTGTTGACGGACCTATTATTCTTATGTGCATACAGTTATTACATCCATTGTATAAGGGTGTGGTGACTGGGCTGTTGGTTTTATTACTGTGACATCTGTATGGACAGTCATTTAGGTTGTATTAGCCAATCATAATGCAGCACTGGTGGAGTGTGTTACAGGTCCTGTATTCTGCTTCAGCAATCATATACTGTGGAGCCCTGGAGATGGCGCTAAAGAAGCTTTTTTTCCCCTTATAGAAGAGAACTAAAGAGGTACTGTCACAATTTTTTTTAAGAAAACAACAGAGGTTGTGATTGTAAGCAATATACTTATTTTTTTTCAACGTTTTCTATGTTTAAATCAATGTTATACACATGGCCACTAGGTGTCTCCCTTCGCTGCGCATGTGAACAGCTGCTGTGCATCCTCATTCAGTAGCAGAGAATTCTGGGGGTGCTTGCATTCTATGGTCAGCTCTCCTGTCATACAGCCCCAAAACCTCTGTAACCACAGTGACATTATAGTGACTAAATTGTTCCACAACCAGCCGGTAAGCTGCAGAGCTAATAAAATAATAAGCAAAAATAAATAATATATTTGACCTAGGTTAATTTCCCTCAGTTGATATACAACCTGCATGATGAACAGGTGTCTTCCCTTGTGTGGATGCACAAACAAAGGGGAGGGGACTTCCTGGGTTTGGTCTCCTTTTGTCAACAAAGAAAAGACCAAATATCAGCACAGGGGGAACATGGAGCACAGTTAAGCCGTATGTATGACACTAATTTAAACATAGAAAACTTAAAAAAAAAAAAGTAGTAATATTGCAAAACTGCTTGTGATAACAACATCTGTTGATTTCTTGAAGAAAATATTCTACGGCAGGTAAACTTTACGTTGTGTATTTTCCCAGGGCCCATTGCATGTAAAATAATAAACATGGCTGAATCTCTTTAATCAGAAACAGTATCATTAGAATGAATGGAGCCGCGTCATACAGGGGAGGGAATTACCTCCCACTGGGGGCGGCCTGGCTGGCCTCCAGTGCGTGAGCACCGGCCGGTTCCGGTGCATAGAACGGCGCTGTGCACGGGAACCGGGCCGCGGTCCGAAAAAACGCACCGCAGCACTGGCTTCCCCGTGACGGCGCCGTTCGATCCGTCGGTTCAGATTAAAGAGGATGTACCTGGTGGGTGAAGTACCTGGGGGAAAGTACCCAAAGTCATCTGTTTGCAGAAGCCTGGTTCCTAATTGTACTGCTTATTAAAGGGTTGAACGTTGACTTACAGGGTGGCTAATGTCTATAGGTGACAATAAAGAGACTTGCTACCTCATTATCACAGATGATTGGAATTTGCATACTTTTCCCTAAAAAGTATGAACAGTGCCAATAGACCCTATGCTAAAGTCGCCTGATCCCGATGAGCGTATAACTTGTATGGTGGTCTCCCGACTCTCAAATGACAATTGATGTCAGTGGAGAGAAGGTTCAGGTGGGATGGATTTTCAACATCCAACCATATTCTTCTAAAAGAGATAAGCCAGAACCAGAGCTGTCTGACTGGGGCTTACACCTGCCAGTCGTGCCGAACAAACCCCCATATGCATGGGAAAGTGGGGCAACAATAGTTTGTCTGATAGTAAAGGATACAATGAAGCACTCTCTGTGCCTGCATGGATAACAAGCCCAGAGGAGAATACCTCTTTAAGACAAAGAAAACAAAAAAAAAATTGCTGAAAGGGTAAAGTAATGCAGTAATACAAGTCTTTCCTATGTAAGAAAGACTTCACTAAAATTCTCTTCCAGTAAAAGCATAATAGTGAAGTTGACAATTATTTTTTTGACTTGCCTGAACCATTAATCTTTACCTACAATGCTGTGCAATCTCTGTCAATATGAGAGGAAAAGGAGTAATGAGAGTAAGAGATGTTTACAAGCCGACTTGTTTTCAATCCTGTTCTATTTCTACATGGGTTTTATGGTCTTCCTGCACTTCAGTATGGTAAAAGAGTTGTCCAGAGAATACTTTTTACATTGCAAAGGGGTCAAGCTGGGGTAAACGTGATAAAAACCATATACTCACCTCCCCTGACCCCCCTGCTACATGGCACTTTACAGTCTCAAGAACTCCTGCTTAGCCAAGTAGTAAATGAATGAGGTCACTGGAGCAGCCACTGTTTAGTGGAGCGGGCACTACCATGCGTCTACACTGAGACCAGGATGTGCAAGTGCAACGCAGCAGGAACAGGGTCCTGTCAGAACAGAGGGGCACTAGGGAAGATAAGTACACATTTATTTTACTGTATATTTCATTATTTTACCGCAGCCAGTACCCTCTACACTATATTGATGTCCCCCCGGAACACAGGGAATACTCACCAATGTCCTCAGCATGTTCTTGCTGAAGCAGGAGCGATGCTGAGTGACGTCATCCAGCAGCAGCGGGAGCGCGTGGCGGGACATGTGTCAGGTATCCTCCGGTGTGCGCGGCAGGACGTGGGGGCCATGGATCAGTATGCCTGCGGCGCCGGCTGTTAAGGTCCACAAGGGGATTAGGTGAGTCCCAGGTGGTGGCAGCAGGTGGCCTTAATTTTAGGGGTGCCTTATTTATTTATTTATTTTTTTTTGGGGGGGGGGGCTTACTTTAGGCTAGTTGTAGGCTAGTTATGTGTAATATTTTAGGAGGGTGTCTTTTTTCGGAAAAACACGGGAGGGTTTGATCAGTATTTTTAGCACTGTAACCTATCACCATGTGACAAGCAGCAGTACCAAAAATATTACAAAAAAGACTGAAGAGAGTCCCCAGGATATATACTCACATTGCTGATGAAGAATAAATATATTCTGATTTCCCTAATGACTTATAATCTTCTGTATTGGACGGGCACCAAATATAACAAACACTATTTAAAAAAAATATACATATACATGATAAAAATGACTGCAAAATGCAATAACAGATGATACCTAGATAGTAAATCCCTACAAAAAACTCCCACGTCACATATAATAACAATGGCTGTAATAATAGCAGCCTTTTACCATGTTCACGTTGTTATCTGTTCTCCTAACCTGAGTGCTCCGACAGGGAGCACAGGATATATGCTGATATACAGCGGCTGAGGAGATGCCGGGGAAGGCTTTGTGAAGGTTACCAGGGTTTCTGTCCTGTTATAAAATAAGCGGTGACAGTGCCAAGAAAAACACCACCTGCCCTATACAGCACAGCTGGTGTATGCAACCTAGACTCCAATCTGTCTGCCCAACTAGATGGCATTTTTTTTCTTGTACCTTAATCACCCCCAGTCTACCTCCATATGTTGTATCTTGTGTGTGTGCACAATGTTAAAGGGGTAGTGTGGCGCTAAGAAATTATTCACAAAATAACACACATTACAAAGTTATACAACTCTGTAATGTATGTGAATGGCCCCCTTCCCGTGTTCCCCGCCCCCACCCGTCTAATCAGAAGTGTAGTGCAGTATACATACCTGATCCGTGTCGACGACCCCGTCAAAGACGTTATCTTCGGGAGGCCCGCCAACCTGCTCCTGCCGTCCCTCATGCAGGCCTCCCTCTGCTGCGTCATAACTGTGCTCAGCCGCGATTGGCTTAGAATAACTGTGCTTAGCCAATCGCGGCTGAGCACAGTTATGACGCGGCAGAGAGGGGCCGGCATGAGCGGGTCGGCCGGCCTCCCGAAGATGACGTCTTTGACGGGGTCGGTCGACACGGATTAGGTATGTATACTGCACTACACTTCCAGGTACACGGGGGGAAACACGGGGAATTTTTATAACTATATAATGTGTGTTATTTTGTGAATAATTTCTTAGTGCCGCATTACCCCTTTAATAATCACATGCCAAAACATATATATATATATATATATATATATATATATATATATATATATATATATAAAAACACTGCATACCCTTTAGTTCCTATGCTTGCCCATCAGAGGATCCTTCAGGTGGTCTTACTCCTGATAGGGTGACAGGATCCAGCAATTTCTGTGTTGTTCCACAAATTAGAGGGATTGTTCAAAAAACAAATAACAGCAAGGAGTATGATAGAATAATAGTTTAAAAAAATTTCTAATAAATCAGGTGGCCTCAGTGTCACAAAGTGTCTCTAGGGAGGGCTTGCGCGCCTTCGCTTCCTTCTCTTTTTGCTCAAAGAATTGACATGTCAATTCTTTGAGCGGAGAGCGGTGGAAGCAGAGACGTGGGAGCCCTCCCAGGCAAGATCTCCGCCGTGGAATTCTGCCGCTTTTACTCTGTGTGAACTGGCCCTTACCAATGACCTTGGTTTGCAATGTGCTATGTGAGCAGAAATGCAGAAGCAATTAAGGGAATAAACTACTGACTGATAATGAGAAGCTGAAGGGAGGTGGACATATTGTTGTTTGATAGTTACACAAGAAACATTTGTCCAGATCTTTATATAGGTGGCCATAGATGAAAGAGAAGCCTTGATTTACCTTTCTGGAGTGGTGAGGATCATCTTCAACAGGCAGAGAGTGAGATTATACTGCAGCACTGTGGACATACAGCAGTAGGTACACTGGCATTTAAACAAAAGACAGCTGTCCTGATCTTTATATATGTGGCCAGGGATGAGAGAGAAGCCTTGATTTACCTTTGTGAACCACCGTCCGAGGTATAAGCACAGGTTTCCTAATTGGTCCTTAAATAAGCCAGATTCATATCTTCCCCAATGGTACCTGCTGTCACGGCCGCGGCGGCGTCCCGTGCTCCGGGCCGCCGCTGCGACCTCTCCATGCAGCCGCCGGGGTCCATGTGCAGGGACCCGGTGCTACTACTAGTTTGGCCCCGGGGGGCGCCTTACCTCGCCCCTCTTCCGTCACCCGCTGTGCCGGCCGGCGCGCGCGCGCCGGCTGTCTCAGATTTAAAGGGGCAGTCCGCCCCTAATTGATTGCTGCACATCACACTCTCCTATAAATTCCAGCCCTGCCCCACTACAGGGGTTGGAGCCTCTACATGCTTCCCATAGCGTTTGGCCCAGCTCCCTGTTGTTGCTGACCTCAGTCCTTGTTCCTAGTCCCTGTCCTCTGTCCCAGTCCCTGGTCCCTGTCCGCTGCTTAACCATTGTTCCTGAGCTCTGCCTGCCACCTGCAGTTACGCCTACAGACCTCTGCCTGCATTACCATCTGCCTACTGCTTCTGCCACGCCTCGCCTGCTGTCACTAGCAACCAAGCCAGGGGTAGCGACCTGGGGGTCGCCTGCCGCAGCAAGTCCATCCCGCCTTGCGGCGGGCTCTGGTGAAAACCAGCGGCCCCTTAGACTCCGCTCCCTGGTGCGGTTACTACCATCACTAGTGACGATCCAGTGGATCCACGACTCCAGGCGTGACACCTGCACCTATATATTGAGGTAATCCACAATTCTTGTGTACTACTACACACAGCTTGTATGACACCACGGATTCAAGCTTTATACTTTATTCTTTTTTCAGGTCCTGCTTTTATTCCGAGCAATCTCCTCACATGTTTTGCTTTTGTACTATAGATGAATGCAACTCAAGCATGCTCCAGCTTGATCATTTAGCACCTAAGTTTTAAATTGGGTGAAGTCTGAGGGAGTCCTGAAAAAAATTAGCTGTGGCCTACATCTATGTTTTCCAGGACTACCAAGGGCTGCATCCAACTTCTTCAGCCACCTGTATTGGACTTGCAACCAGAAGATCACACCTAACCCTGTCCACACAGCCACAATAATCATACAGCTGTTAACACTGCAACAAAGCAAAATCCTATATACCAGCGGCTACAACTCCCATCATGACTGTACAGCCACAGCTAACGCTTTGGCTGTCCAAGCATAAAGAGAGTTGTGTTTTGCAACAGCTGGAGAGCCAAGGTTTTCTACCCCTGCTATATACCATGCACTTGTTTCATCCCAATTGCAGAAGCTTCATTTACCTGCAAAATTCTAAAGTTCATACAAATTGTGTACAGATTTTTGGTTTTGTCTTTTTATGTTGTGTGCCATGCAAAGCTCTGGCACTATTGTTTAAGAAGCCTGTGAAGACACAGGCTCCCCCCTTGAAGACAGAACTTTCTTTCCTAAATGCATATGGAATAAGAGAAGTCGGCACAATTGCTGCACGGCAGATGGCTGAGGCGGCTTCCAAATAAAGCAGAACTTATTATCCTTTAAAATAATGTATATCTGTTACAAGCGCGGCGCTAGGATTCAGTGGCAGGCTACAAGACTGCCAGTGTATATAAAATAGCCAAACTTCCAATTGAATATGTATTAAAGTGTATATCCATTCAGTGTTACATACAATATCAATTACAGATGTCCACACAAAGCCAAATAAATATCTGTTAGCTTTCCAACTTGGTATTCCATCTGCAATGCCATCTGTTGCCGAGGAAGGTACGGGTGAGGCACTTTAAGGCTGCTCGGCTTTGTAAACTTTTTTTTTTCCCTCTCCCTCCCTAAAATCTTCACTCCCGATATGTGATAGAAAGGAAACGATCAATGTATTCCGCTATGTTTTCTGTAAGACAGATGGAAATACATTTGCTTTTGCTAAAATGTCAAATATGCCGAAACGTGTTATTCTAAAGTTGACCGGTTAGCTGCCACAGAACGAGCTTTCTGTTTTTATAGCTGTCACTGCGTTTTCTTAGACAGGTGGAACCTTTCCA
This sequence comes from Dendropsophus ebraccatus, assembly GCF_027789765.1. Taxonomy (NCBI): domain Eukaryota; kingdom Metazoa; phylum Chordata; class Amphibia; order Anura; family Hylidae; genus Dendropsophus; species Dendropsophus ebraccatus. The sequence continues at coordinate 91,080,075 of NC_091464.1, forward strand.
AATTTTCTAAACTTTTGTAAATTAATATCATGGCACAAAAACAAAGAGGGAAAAAAACAAGAAAGAAAGAAGAAAAAAAAAAAGATATTTTTTTTTTTAGTTTCCGCCGTCTTGACAAAGCAATCTGTCCATGAGCGCCAGCAGCCAATGGAAAAAGAGCATTTCTCCGGATTTCTATGAAACTTTCTGGTGAGGCGCGGTGTATTTCACGCTTCCGTTTTTTTCCGCTACTTTGTATTATGATATCTGGTGACAACTTGTTTATTAAGCGGGGACAGGGAAGAGTAAACAGGACTTTTTATAGCGCGGATTTACCTTTCTGCTTGTAATAACATTTAACTTTTTCTTTTAAATATTCAGAATCCAGGAGCCAAAAAAAAGTTCTAGCAGCTTCACAACACCGAGCCTTGTATTGCCTCATAACACATGCATTTATTCACTTAGGTTTTTAATTTATTTCATTTCTATAAAACAATGGTTTTGTGTATTTAAAATTTTCTTGCAAATGTAATTACAATGTTTTAGCGGAATATATCTATCTATCTATAGATAGATATATATATATATATATATATATATACCCCTTTGCTTGTAGTTTATATTCTGGCAGATGTTCCATACTGTGCTACCAGAAAACATCTAGAAGTTATTCTCTGAACCTGTGGTATACCCTAGTGGGTACACAGTGTAGGTCCTGGGGGTATTGGTTCACACTTCTCTCTCCTTTCTTTGCTGCTCTCCAGCTGCCTCTGATATAAGAATATTTTTGTAGGTGTCCTCATATATGTGGGCACTAGTGTAGGCCATCTCTGTTATGGGAAAACCGTGGAGGGTTTCCCTGTTATGAGGGGCATTGTAGACTGCCTCTTTTATAACAATATTGCTGCAAAGGCTTTGGGACTCTATTACCAGCTGCCTCTGTTATTGGAGAACTGTGAAGTACTGCCTCTGTTGTGGGTGCACCACCGCCTGCTGCCTCCGTCGTGGGGACACTACCGCCTTCTGCCTCCGTCGTGGGGGCACTACCGCCTTCTGCCTCCGTTGTGGGTGCACTACCGCCTGCTGCCTCGTCGTGGGTGCACTACCGCCTTCTGCCTCCGTTGTGGGGGCACTACCGCCTGCTACCTCTGTTATGGGTCACTACCGCCTGCTGCCTCCGTCGTGGGGGCACTACCGCCTGCTGCCTCCGTTGTTAGGGCACTGCCGCCTGCTGCCTCCATTATGGGGGCACTACCACCTGCTCCCTTCGTTATGGGGGCACTACAACCTGCTGCTTCCGTCGTGGCGGCACTACTGCCTGCTGCTTCCGTCGTGGGGGGCACTCCCACCTGCTGCATCAGTTACAAATTTATTTATTTTTACACATTTTATTTGTATATTGGTAAAGGTGGGTGATTTAAGCTTTTATTGGGGAAGAGACATGTGATGCTGAAACTGCTTTTCATGACGTCCCAGGAGGTTGTTTTCCTAACAGTCATCCCTTGACCGCCTACTGAGCTGACAGCAATGCTGAACAGATACCAACGAGAGCATTCAGAACATACCTTTGTCTGTGTCTGTTTTTATTTTCATAAAAAGGAAATGAAAAATGTCAAGGAGGCGGAGCCTAGTGTTTCCTAGCATCGATACACCCAACTGTGCTGCATGTCCACTGAATAAAGATTGATGCAGCAACATTGATAATCATGGATACAGTACAGTGAGGGGTATCAGTGCTAGGGACCAGGGACTGATATGCCATGTCTCCTTAACGCTATTGATGGTCCTAAACAAACGTATGTTCTGAATGTTTCTACTGATATCTATCCAGCAGTGCCGTAGCTGGTCAATGTAGCTCCGTAGCTGCTCAACGGGGAGAAGGAATCCCTTTAAAAGACCAAAAATTTTGAATCCACACCTCAAATCGGTACAGGCGTTGATGCGGATATACATGTAGGGTTATTAACAATAGGAAAATCTGAAGTGAAACCATGAGGAAACATGTCAGTGACTTAATACTTTATTATCACCATGAAAAATATGCAGCGTATTTTTGAAAATAGCGTCTAGATTTACCAGCGTGGCACGTCAAGGCTGTCTCCTACTAAAGTCAATAGGAGATGGAGTTTCATGCCGAAATGTGAAATCGATGTGAAATCGATGTGAAACTCAACGCACATTCCATGTCAAAATTGTGAATCGTGTCAAAAATGTGAACGCACCTTTATGGGATGAGGTAGATGAAATACATATATATATATATATATTTTTTTTTTTTTTATAAATATTGCCGAGGTTACACAGAAAATAAACAATCCACCCATACTCATCTACCATGCTCCCATGGGGTCCTACTGTGACATCCTTGGATAGACAGACTTATCTTGGTAGTGACAGCCCCTAAGCCAATCACTGGCCATGGCACTGTCCGGTCCTGGTTTAGCTGGCTGTCACTCAAGACACAAGTCTATTTTGGAGGTAGTGGCCAGAACGTCCAGTGGAGGACTCTCGGATGTCAAAGGAGGATCTCGCATAATGTGGTAGGAGAGTATGGGGTTGGTTGTAATTTTCTGTGCAGTCCAAACAATACATTAAAAAAAAACAAAAGTACCCTTAGGTAGACCTTTATTCCCTGAAAGGAAGTTGAGCTCAAACAAAATATAAACTGAATAATAAAAAATTACAAAAAAAAAAAAAAAATCAAAATTATATTCGATTCCACATAATTTGTTGCTTAAAAACAGCATATGCTCCGGAGCAGATTAGACTCTGATCAGATGGAAGATGGCAGCAACTATTTCACCTGTCGGTAAGAATTGTCAGGAATATAGGCATATTTACTAATAGTAGCGTACCCCAGAGTGTGCGATTTGTGACACCCTGCACCCACTTCTTTTAACACTTAAGAAAAATCAATGTGTCAGAAAAGGATTTGGGTGCCGGATAAATATGGCACTCAGCCGGCGCCATTCTCTTCAATGCAATTACTCCGGAAAAGTGGTGTAATTACACGGATACGTATACCCCGGTATCTCACTTACACCGAAAAAAATATATACATATTTATGACACTTCCACTGTTTTTCTAACTACTAAGACTCCAAAACACTGGGAAAAAAAAAAGTTTGCTTCGTACTCGGGATTTTCTTTCCTAAGACTTCTCTTCACGGTTTATAAAACTCCCATAAAGATGTGGTCATACACGAAGTGCAGGCGAATAAAAAGTGTCACAAAGATAATTTTCCAGCTTGTTAGTGCAGAACTTGTTAGTGGTTATCGGGTAAAGACGCCGGATCGGGAAAGTTAACATATTTCACCGGACGATCATCCAGCTTGGGGTTTGCTCAGACTTCTAATTAAACTTATTCTCTGATAAAAGCTGAAGGACAAGCTGCTGTATGAGGGAAGTCAACAAAAAGATATTACAGCTTAGTACAGCTGTTCTATATAACGAGAGTCACGGCGTATAAATAATACTCCAGAGCTGCACTCACTATTCTGCTGGTGAGGTCACTGTGTACATACATTACATTACTGATCCTGAGTTACATCCTGTATTATATCCCAGAGCTGCGCTCAATATTCTGCTGGTGGGGTCACTGTGTACATACATTACATTTCTGATCCTGAGTTACATCCTGTATTATACCCCAGAGCTGCGCTCAATATTCTGCTGGTGGGGTCACTGTGTACATACATTACTGATCCTGGGTTACATCCTGTATAATACCCCAGAGCTGCATTTACTATTCTTATGGTGGGGTCACTGTGTACATAGATTACATTACTGATCCTGAGTTACATCCTGTAATATCCACCACAGCTGCATTCACTATTCTGATCATGCAGTCACTGTGGACATATACAACAGAGCTCCAATAATACAATCCATCTAACATGAAGTGACTGTACAATGTTTAGTGTAAACATGAAACTTCCTAGACTGCTTATTATCAGAGCAGGTCTGTGCAGACACTGAACAAGCAGGAATGTATGGGTGGAGGCTTCACATTATAGGTAATTCACTAAAAATAAATAGATAAGTGGAGTTAAAAATTCTGAAAAAGGAGCAGATGTCCATCCCCTGGGGTTTGTAAGACTACTATTTCAGTTCTCAACAAAACTAAAGCTTTGGGTTATAATTTTTATATTTTTACAGAACATATAAATTTCTGAAACTCTGTAATAGATCTTATTAGGTAAAGTGACATCTGGCTCATGTTCCAGCAGTCGATGGGCACGCTTTGTTCAGAAACCTTCAAAGTCACCAATAAAACATTAAAAGTAATACAACAAATATTAAATGGTGAAAGGGGAGGAGGGCATGCAGCTATTGTAGGGTCAGATGGCCATACCGAGCACCAGTTACATCTAAGTCAATAGTTTTGTTTTTTTGTTTTTCCAAACTTTTACTTTCCATAAGTTATCATAGTAGAGTTTTCGCTCAGATAATAAAATGACAAATCTTTAGAAATGTCAAGGCATTCTCCCCTCAGTGTTCCTTTACACCCTTGGACTCCGGCACGCTGTGACATTTCTTAGGTCCTCGAGGGGCCCAAGTGTAATTGAACGGGTGAGTCACCCTCTTTCATTTAATTTTCCTTTGTTCCTACTGGGATAAACATGGATGCTCGGCTGAAGAGTCTATGGCTGACCTCAAGGCTATGGCCGACCTAAAACAAATAGGATGATTTTATGATTTTCCTAATTCTTGATAAGAACAGTTTACAAAATCTTGAAATAAGAGTAAGAGTGGGGAAGAGTGTGTGACGTAAGTACATACCAGTGGGGAACAGCCAGGAACATTTGTGGAGTAAGAACAAGATATAAGTTACATATATTGAGTATCCGAAAAAACAAGAGCAGATTGCGTGACTATTGTGTGAATTGATGCGTCTTATATAGAACCAGGTGATGGAGGGAGAGCAGTTTTCACAAACCCCATTTCAGTGTGTGGATTCTGTTCCCGGAGTTAGGTGTTTACCCTATCCAATGTTACAACCTCTGGTCTCGTATGCTAAGAAGGAGCTGTAATAGCAATAAGTGACAGATTATACAGAACTAAATCTTTTCCTACAAAACCAGATGTCAATGTGCTCAGCTCCTCCTGATCTGTAACATAATGTGCACAGAAAGCAGAGTGTCTGCTGCCCTAGCCTTATCCTCTTCAGTCATGGTCATTCTCCTCCTTTCCAGCACCGTACCACTTGCTCTGCGGTGTCTGCTATGCTTGCATAACATTTTTGTTTTTTAAAGGCTCCGTAGTGCCAATCCATGGGTGCTCTGATTTCCTGGAATTTATTAAGTTTTCTCCATCACTTTGGGCAAAGCATTATGGTCCCTTCGGTATGTACCTTGGCTAGGGTGTGCTGTTTTCTCTTGTCTCCATTTACTGACAACCCTTTACCAGTCTCTGGTTTATGAAAAGAACTCCACAAGGCCTGAACAACTACGCTTTCCACCATCCGATAGGGTACTGCTTTCTAATATCTTCTATCCTTCTATGTGTAATGCAAGGCACCTACTAAAAGGACTAAGTAGCTGATATCCAACATGAATGATCCTTCTCTTCCATGACATCTGCCATCATGAGAGAGCAATCTGTAGTCCTTCCGCAGTTGCAAAAACAGGATTCCCATGATGCTTTGAAAGCAAAAGGGCGTGAGATGGTTGGCCAGCCCAAATGGAACTGGCAGGTTCAGCTGACAACTCCATCCCCTGGTTTAGCCAGAGACTTAACTTAGAAGGTCCACAATCAGCATCTGTTACTAAATGGGTATGTCGTGCCTTTGGTTCACATTTTACTTTATCTATTAAACAAAACTTTGCAAGACTATTGCTGGAATACGAGGTAGCATCCTCCCAACTTTTAATGTTACAATCCCCCATGCATCAGTCAATGTATACGGCCATTGTGCTCTAGTTGTACAATATTCAACCTGAGTCTCGCGGCACAAGCAGAGTCCTCACCTAACAATGTACTTCAGAAAGTACCAGCATGCAGACTCGCTATCCCAGGGATGTTATATTTATTTGCATAATACACAAGTTACAGGGCGGCTGACAGGTGGCTGCTACTTGTGAAATAATAAGCTCTGTTATAAGGTCTCCTCCACAAGCAGAGTTTCACTTTAACTCCTGCGCTGCCAGAGCTGGATCTGGGCGATCAGAGAAAGACGACTTCGGCTTGTTGACTGTGTGTTTATTTCGCTGGTCTTCGACATCACAAACAAATAACAGCAGATGTGTATAATTTCCCCGCTCTCTAAACTCAGTCAGAGCATTGGAAATCTCATTTGGGTTTAAAAGCTGCGTGCTCGTGAGTCAGACGAGGCTTGATGTATGAAACATACACAGAATGTTTTGACAAATATTTTGAAGGCATGGTAATCCCAGCAAAACAAATTAAATTATGGAAATTCAATATAGAAAGGATGATCTACGGAAAATCAGTTCTGGAGGGCCCATCGAATCTCTACTTAGGACAGACTGTGAGAGGTAGGAAACACACCTGACAATAAAATCTGTTGGTGTATACGGATATCCTCTGGGGCTCGGCCCAGGATGCCTCCAGTATGTACATGGGTGAGTGACCGGGTTCTCTCAGGGCAGGGACAAGAAACCTTTCCATAAAACTACAGCTTTGGCTGTCCAGGCATGTTGTGAATTAAAGTTTTGCAACAGCTGAAGGACTCCCCATCCCTGTCTTAGGGCATGTTCACATAGGTTGGACCTGCTGCAGGAAAGTTCCACAGCAATTTTGACCACATGGAAATTGGCACAACAAATCAGCACCAATTCACGCAAATTTACCTGCAGAAAACAGACCAGCGCTAAACTAAAAACTAAGCAAATCACTATACACACCTCTGGTGGCAATGTCTTCTCTCCACCAATCTCTGTGAGATGTGGTGTTGACATACAGTGGGGAAAAAAAGTATTTAGTCAGTAACCAAAAGTGCAAGTTCTCCCACTTAAAAAGATGAGAGGCGTCTGTAATTTACATCATAGGTAGACCTCAACTATGAGAGACAAAATGAGAAAACAAATCCCGAAAATCACAATATCTGATTTTGTAAGAATTTATTTGCAAATTATGGTGGAAAATAAGTATTTGGTCACCTACAAACAATCAAGATTTCTGGCTCTCACAGACCTTTAACTTCTTTTTTAAGAGTCTCATCTTGCCTCCACTCATTACCTGTAGTAATGGCACCTGTTTAAACTTGTTATCAGTATAAAAAGACACCTGTGCACACCCTCAAACAGTCAGAATCAAAACTCCACTATGGTGAAGACCAAAGAGCTGTCAAAGGACACCAGAAACAAAATTGTAGCCCTGCACCAGGCTGGGAAGACTGAATCTGCAATAGGCAACCAGCTTGGAGTGAAGAAATAAACTGTGGGAGCAATAATTAGAAAATGGAAGAGACATACAAGGCCACTGATAATCTTCCTCAATCTGGCGCTCCATGCAAAATCTCACCCCGTGGGGTAAAAATGATCACAAGAACAGTGAGCAAAAATCCCAGAACCATGCGGGGGGACCTAGTGAATGAACTGCAGAGAGCTGGGACCAATGTAACAAAGCCTACCATCAGTAACACACTACGCCGCCAGGGACTCAGATCCTGCAGTGCCAAACATGTCCCACTGCTTAAGCCAGTACATGTCCGGGCCCGTCTGAAGTTTGCTAGAGAGCATTTGGATGATCCAGAAGAGTATTGGGAGAATGTCCTATGGTCTAATTCCATCAGCAAGGGCATTGAAGATGAAACGTGGCTGGGTCTTTCAACATGACAATGATCCAAAGCACACAGCCAGGGCAATAAAGGAGTGGCTTCGTAAGAAGCATGTCAAGGTCCTGGAGTGGCCTAGCCAGTCTCCAGATCTCAACCCTACAGAAAACCTTTGGAGGGAGTTGAAAGTCCGTGTTGCCAAGCGACAGCCCCAAAACATCACTGCTCTAGAGGAGATCTGCATGGAGGAATGGGCCAACATACCAACAACAGTGTGTGCCAACCTTGTGAAAACTTACAGAAAACGTTTGACCTCTGTCATTGCCAACAAAGGAGATAGAACAAAGTATTGAGATGAAATTTAGTTACTGACCAAATACTTATTTTCCACCATAATTTGCAAATAAATTCTTACAAAATCAGACAGACAATGTGATTTTCGGGATTTGTTTTCTCATTTTGTCTCCAATAGTTGAGGTCTACCTATGATGTAAATTACACACGCCTCTCATCTTTATAAGTGGTGGAACTTGCACTATTGGTGACTGACTAAATACCTTTTTTCCCCACTGTATCTGAATACTACAATCTGTAATTGGCTTAGAAAGACCTGATGGGGGACCATGAAGGCTTTTATTTCAGTAGCTAAAAACTTCATGAGTTGACGTCACATGACTAATGCAGAAATGTCATGTGGTCATGTGAACCCTGACAGTTCATGTTCTTATACAGTGTTTGAGTAATAACGGGACGTGAGAATGCCCCCTTAGTGGTGGTTCACCTTAACCCCTTAATGTACTATAACACAACCATGCATCATGGATTTTCTTATACAACAGCATCAAAAGATATAGTTACATCATTGTGGTCTCTTAAAAACAGACGCTATCCACAACAGGGATTCTGCTATAATGAGAAGGATCACAGAGATCTACAAACCCTTAGATGCCACAGGCAAAATTGTATGCAGCATCTATAGAGCTTGGCAGAAGGTAGTTAATACATTTGACTATCAGTGACCCCCCATGTGATTAAGGTTTCTAAAGGGTTATCATTGCAACCAGGGTAGCAATAAAAGCTTCCAGGTTTGCCAGAGGCATCTGCCTATTAGGTCATGCCAGAAGCAGTGTAACACTGACAGGCAAAAGGGATGTGGAATACTAAGTATTCCAAAGCATTATGTAAGCAATCAAGCGTTTGCAGCTTCTAATCCTCTAATTATTCAATAAAATGAAAGGTGCTAAAAAATGGTACCAATAAAAACTACAACATGTCCAGGAGAAAACAAACAAACAAAAAAAATGTAACACCCCCCCCCCCCAAAAAAAAACAAACACATCAAAATAACAAACAAAAAAAAAACCACATGGCCTTTAAAGCTGTGCATAAACCATCAATAGCCATCGGCTGAACGTTCATTCGTCCAACGGCTATCTTTTTTTGATTCCTACATAAACATGAACTTGGCTCAGCTAATTGTTCATGTAATCGAAAAGAAGGGATGGTTGTAGCCCACTTCCAGACACCTCTGATGGTGGCTTTACCAAGAAGAACAGGAAGCTCCACATGACCCTGTTTCTTCTAGGCATCTATAAGGCTACTATAAAACTTTAGATAGTTGGCTGGTTCACACAACTTTCCCCTAATGCATATGGAGGCCTTAAGGTACAAAATACTGTAGGTCACACCTTAAAGGAAACCTATGACTTTAGTAATCCTACCCATACTAACATAATGAGACAGGCTGCTCATTGATATCCTGGACCCCTTATCCAGCAGTGCTCCCTACTTAAGCATAGTTCTCAAAAACCACTATGTGTATCCTAATAAGTGACAGAACGCTAGGAACAGCTTCTCTGTCACTATGTCACGCAGCCCTTCAAAAGAGCTACAAAACGTATGTGACAGGTTCCCTTTAAGGGGTTACGTACCACGGGATGCTTTGGCTGTTTGTGTGTGGTCACGTTGACCAGCATAGATCAGCTGTTTTTTAATTGCTTTCTAAAGTACGCATTACAGCAAGCCCCATGAACATAGGCAATAACAGACAAGAGCTGTCCAATCAACATGAATGAGAAAGGTTACTCCACATACTCCTTGTAAAAGTCATTCCACAGCGAGGGGAAGCCTAAGCTGTGAGTGTCATTTATTCCCTTTTCTATCTACTGGTGTGATCTTCCTGTTATCATCACAGACAGAACAGGAAGTTTAAGGCCTATCAGTAAAAATAAAAACTGCAAGATTAAGGATGATTTTAACTTATAGATCATGGCATCAGGCATGCCAAACTCTGGCCCACGCTGCCAGGAATTTTGCACTGCTGAGGAAATTGATAGATTTCCGTAAAACTGGCCCGCAGGGAATCGCAGTGAATCATAATATGAGTGGTCCAGACGGCCACCCAGACCACCCATATTATAATATACTAGGCCGCAGGCAGTTTCAAGCCTGCAGCCTAGAATTTAGAGAGTCGCATTTCAGCACAGGCAGTATGGTGACATCATCATAAACGTCCTACTTGTGGAGCAGTATGGTGGTACTATTGGGTGAGTTAACAACTTGTAGGGCAGTGTAGTGGCACTACTGGGGGGGATAACTACTTGTGAGGCAGTATGGTGGTACTATTGGGGGAGGTAACTACTTGTAGGACAGTATGGTGGTACTATTGGGGGAGATAACTACTTGTAGGGCAGTGTGGTAGCACTATTGGGGGAGATAACTACTTGTGAGGCAGTATGGTGGTAGTATTGGGGGCGTTAACTACTTTTAGGGCCCTGTAGTGGCACTATTGGGGGAGTTAACTACTTCTTGGGCAGTATGGTGGCACTACTGGGGGGGGGGGATTTACCTATTTCTGGGGCACTATTAGGGGGTACTACTGGGGGCATTTTCCCGGGGCCTACAGTAATACAGTTAACCAACCACTGGAGTCCACATCACAACTTTTGTATCGCCCATGATGTTGGATGCTTTCTGCCATAGAGAAGCCAGCATATTAGGCCGCAACCCTGCCATCCCTATAAAAGAGACAAATCACTGATCTCAGGGAGACCAGCCAAACGATAACCCAGCCGGCTGCCAGTTAACCCCTTAAGGACGGAGCCACGTTTTGTTTTTGCGTTTTAGTTTTTTCCTCCTTGTGTTTAAAAGGCCATAGCACTTGCATTTTTCCACCTAGAAACCCACATGAGCCCTTATTTTTTGCGTCACTAATTGTACTTTGCAATGACAGGCTGAATTTTTGCATAAAGTACACTGCGAAACCAGGAAAAAATTCAAAGTGTGGTAAAATTTAACAAAAAAACGCATTTCTTTTATTTGGGGGGTATTTGTTTGTACGCCATTCACCCTGGGGTAAAACCGATATGCTATGCATGTTCCTCAAGTCGTTACGATTACAACGATATATAACATGTATAACTTTTCTTTTATCTGATGGCCTGTAAAAATTCAAACCATTGTTAACAAATATATGTTCCTTAAAATCGCTCCATTCCCAGGCTTATAGCGCTTTTATCCTTTGGTCTATGGGTCTGTGTGAGGTGTCATTTTTTGCGCCATGACATGTACTTTCTATCGGTACCTTGATTGCGCATATACGACTTTTTGATCACTTTTTATTACATTTTTTCTGGATTTGATGCGACCAAAAATGCGCAATTTTGCACTTTGGGATTTTTTTGTGCTTACGGCGTTTACCGTGCGAGATCAGGAATGTGATTAATTAATAGTTCGGGCGATTAAGCACGCGGCGATAGCAAACATGTTTATTTATTTATTTACTTTTATTAAAAACATGGGAAAAGGGGGGTGATTCTGACTTTTATTAGGGGAGGGGGCTTTTTACTTATAATAACATTTTTTTTTATTTTTTTTTACACTTATACTAGAAGCCCCCCTGGGGTTAGGGTTATTCCCCCTGGGGTTAGGGTTATTCCCCCTCGGGGACTTCTAGTATAAGTGCATTGATCTTTCATTGAGATCTTTGCTGTATAGTAATACAGCAAAGATTAATGAGATCGGCACTCCGATGCTTTTGGCTGCTGCAGCCGAAAGCATCCGAGTACCGAGCCGGGATCAGCGCCATTTTGGCAAAGACCCCGGCCGGCACAAGTAACGGAGATCGCTCCTCCGGGACAACGTCCCGGAGGAGCGATCTCCGCCACTAGACACCAGGGATAAGCTGCGTCCGGTAATCGTATGCAGCTGTCATCTTTGACAGCTGCATCTGATTATTGTATTAGCGGGCACAGCGATCGGACCGTGCCCGCTAATACCCACGGGCCCCGCTCTGAACACCTCTTCCGGGCATATAACGTACGGGTATATGTACAAATATGTATACGTACATATGACGTACCCCTTGGCTGGGTCCTTCCCAGAGGTATATCTGGCTAGTCCTGTGTTTTGAGACTCTTGAATGAGGCTTTAAGGGCTCTCCTTTTGCATCCCTATAAGATGGCAGTACGTGCACTAGTAATGTGGTGATAGGCTTATTTCTCCCTAAAACAGCACCACACTTGTTCATGGCTTGACTGCAATACCAGACACAATCCATGGACAAGTGGGGGCGCTGTCTTTTAAGACACATTTTTTTTTTTTTTTTTTTTTTTATGAAAGAAAGCAGAGTCAAACCAGCCTGGAAGGGGGCATGTAAGGACAAACTATAGTCAATCTGGAAAATTGAGCATGATCAGTCCTTTTACTGTAATGGATATGATCCAGTAGAAAATGATAGTTCATACAAGAAGTATACAAAAAGGTACTTGTGGTAGGAATGTAGGGCATGCTTACAGTGTTACTGTGCTCTTAAAACACTAGATGCTATTTTCATCATCTGCCATGTAGCATTTCAGATTGTTCGTGTCCTTCCAGAAGCAAGCTGACATGTGGCCATGGAGGGCAGAGGCAAGAAAAGAGGTATTCCTGGTGATAGAAATCGTCCTTCACTTCCCGCCTGGCAGTCCTTTATTACACTGACGTAATTATATTCACCATCCGCACAGAACCTTTAAATGACTATTTTTTTCACAATAGAGAAGTGGTGAATCATTACATCCTATGCAGATCGGAGGCTAAACAATCCTTTGTCTCTGTTGCTTTTAAAACAATCATCTTGACTGTTTAAGGGAGGACTCCATTATAAGAACAGGCTCGCGAGCCGAGCGGCAATTGACAGGGAAGCGTCAGAAACAATATATGTGAGATCTCCACATGCTTCTGAAGTGAAGTGCTTTGCTGTATGAACGTAAGGCACTTAAAAGGTTACATGAGGACTCTAAAACGCTGACCTGAATTACCAGAGGAAATACATACATTAACAAAGATTCACTTATCTGAGAGGATTTTCTGAAGCACACACACACACGTCAAAAGACTTTAACCCTTCTGCTGCCAGCCAGAGGCAACGTTTCACAGTATTACAGGTTTGCATGGTTCTCTGATCGTCATGTTTAGTGACTGGGTGTCCCATCGGAGGTTAAATGTCAGCTAAGTAAATGCATTACTTAAAGATTAACAGAGGTTTGGTGTTCGATGTCCTGAAATATTAACCAGGCTTCTCCTCGGAAAGTAAACTGTAATTCAGATTTAATGCAGTATTTTTTACCTAGTGTCGGGCCCGGGTACTACGAAATAATCTGCATGCTGACAGGAACATTTTTACTCTTCTCGGATAAATCTTTCCAAGCTGAAGTAATGCCTGGTGTAATGTGTTGATTCAATTCCCGTTTTAGGATCTGTCCACTTTTTTTTCTTTTCCTTGTAGAGGCGCTGCAGGCCGTAAATTATCCTGACCTAAGCCCCATCCCAAAATAGACTTCAAAATAACCTCAAAGTGTAAAGAAATTAAAAGATTTTTTTTTATATTGTAACCAAATATGTGTAGTTTCTTCTTACGATACAGTGGTAGCTAAGGTTTTAGGCAACGGAACCGGCATTCACTTTGGTCCAAGGGACTGTATAACTCCTTATGCTGACACCCCCTATTAATGGTTGAAGAGTTCGGCAAGAGAGATTGTGATCAAGGCTTTTGCCAAAATATGTAAACCTGTTGTGTTTTTTGTCCTCTGCAAATATGTTCTGATCTCAATATTAAGAAAAAGTTTTACTTGTATTCTGGGAGATGGACATTTTTACAGTTTGGCAAGGGTTGCACAATGGCACATTTCAGATGTCTGTCGGCTACAGCCATCTCTCCCAATCACCATGTACACATGTATGCTTAATTTGGCCGAACCTGCATCTCTTCTAATTGGGGAGAGGTGAAGAAAGTCACTGCCAATAAACCCCTGAGGGTGGCTTATCTTTCAAAGAACAAAAAACAGCTTTCATCTATGCAGAGCTGAGAGGCCCCTATACATATGTATATGGTCAAATTTACATCAACAGGCATCCAATGTAAATATATCAATGCTAGTGGTCCTTCAAGATTCAATACTAGCAAGAGCACATGAACCAGGCCGCAAACCCAACGGATGAGACAGGTTTAATATGGACATCAACAGAAATACCAAAGGTTAGGCTCAAGTGAAGTGCTGCACATCGACACATTTCAGATATCTGCCGGGCACAGTTTTCTCTATCGATCCGCACACGCACATGTATGCTTGCTATGGCCAAGCATGCACATAGTTTGAATCAGAAGATTTGGAGAAAGCTACTGCTAGAGACCTCATTTGGTGGCTTATCTCCCTGAGAACAAAAAAACAGCTGTCATCTGGAGAAAGTCAGGAGGCGCCTATAGCCATTAAATGGCTGGAAGTCTTAGGGCCATATTACACTGAAAGATTATCGAGCGAAAAGATCATTATAAAATTTGAATTTAAGCGATAATCTTTCCGTGTGTATGCAGGCAACGATCAAAGGACTAACGATAATTTGTTCATATGTTGAAAACATCTTTTGAGCTGACCATTAAATTGTTGCAAATCGTTCCCAAACGTTTCAGTACATGTACACAACGTTTGTTTGCTGTTATGATTGTTTGTATACTAGAGTATATGAACAATTGTAATTGCGAACGTAACTAACGACAATCCTTCCGTGTATTATGCTGAATGATTTCAGGCTGTGCATGAAGGCGCTCGTTTGCAATTGTTTATCGTAAAAAATGAAAAACGCTTAATAGAACCCATTGGCTACTGTGTATGGTAAGCATTACATTAGTAGGTATCCATGTAAATGTATGCTAATGTTTTGCTAGTGCAAAATTAAAAAAGGTGGGACATATGTAATTTAGGCAACAAAACAACAACATGCACAATTGGGATAACCGTCTGACCATAAGTGGGGGATGCTGGACCCCCTACAAACTTGAGAACAGGACTCCCAAATAGGACAATATGGGTAATATGGGTGCTTAGCTGTTCTCTGCCCTTCCACAGACAATGAACACAGTGAGGTCTGCGCATTGCAGCTCCGTTATCAGGGGTGGTCCTAGTGTTCCGACACTTTGGGGCTGTTCCTGGCAGCAAATTGTCAGGGTTTTGTCCATATTTCCTGCCGGTTTAGTGTTCAGACATATTTACATATTTGTGTCTCTTAAAATCCGCCACAACCAACAGATTCATTAAGCAAACCGTAAGTTTTCATCAAAAATGTGTCAGGATGGTCAAGTTTTAGTTTTGTCTTGTGAAAAACCCGCCAGATTTACTAAGGAAATGTGCCACACTAATGAATTTGACTTAAAAACTGACACACTGTTAGTAAATGTGTCCCTTTGTCCCTATTCCCAATCCTGTGGATAGGGGATAAGGGCCCTATTACACCAAATGATCATGGGCCATACTTGACCGATTACCAGCCAATAATCGTTTGGTGTAATTGGGCCTGTTAAAAGGCATGCACGATGTTGGCTGATCGTGGTCTTTCAACAGGTTAAAAATCAGGACAGCCACAGTCTGCTGCACATATAACAGGAGCGGCGAAGGAACAAGAAGGAAGTAAGCACTGGCCTGACAGGTCAGTGTTTGCTTCCTCCTCGTAATCGTGCCGTGTGACACTTTGACTATAATACAATATTCTATAAATCTTCTAGTAATTTTAAGCAATGAAGTTATGTATTATAATAAAAAGGTAGAGAACCCTATGTAATGTCACCATTCTTATTGCATTAATTTAACCTATTCAGGTGCATCTCTATTCCGCTCCCCCACCCCCACAAAGAAAAATAGAAGATACGTTATTATTCACCTTCAAATCTCAAATTTCTAAACTTATTGGGAATTATAAACACCCACTTTCAGGGAGGTCTCAGAGAACCCCATCTATTAAGGTATTTTAAAGCTGCTCAAATTGCTCAGCTGGCGGTGGTCAGCTCTCCGACTCAGGCCCCATTATGGGTCCAGATTGAAAATGACCTTCTATCACCCAATTCCTTTGCAGCTCTTGTATGGAACACTGTACCCCTCCCATCAAGCCTAAAATTACTCTTACCTATCAGCCATCATTTGCTTATCCTCTGGAGAAGTGTTAGATTTAAATATGAATTACAGGGAAATCCATCTCCCATGACTCGTATTGTTAGAACTCCGCCAGGCCTCTCCCCGAGTCTTTTCACCTGGTGGATTGGACAAAATTTAGTTACTCTAGGTAATTTTGTCCCCTTTTCTAAGCTAATGCAACAAGACCAATTCCAGGAAAAATGTAATCCCCCACCCACAGAGAACTTTTGCAAAGCTCAAATTTTCCATTTTCTTTCCTCTTTAATCCCGTACGGGGAAGAAGTCCCTAGCTGCACCTCTTCTAAACTAATACGCCTTAACTTTCTTTTTCAGTCTGGGACTGTATCCTCCATCTGTTCTATATTTACTGTCCACTGACAACAAACTTTAATTCATGCTAGATTAACAACGCTGTACTACGACATCTAATGGCAACCATCAAGTATACAGAAATTATCGTCCGTGCAGCTTTGGGCTGATCAGACCATTCTGACATGCTGGAAAATCATCAGCTATCGTCCGCACATCTACCTATGTAACAGAAAGGAAGGCTCTATAAACTAATGGCAGTCATCAAGAATGCTAATTGCCATCTAATAAGCCCTTTAGGCCACATTCACACATTCCTTGTTCCGCTCCGAAACTGTATGCATATGTGACTTCATGACAGGCATTCCACGTCCGTGTTCCGCGTGGAACATGGAACATGTATGCGGCCTTACTCTTGCAGAGACTTTTGTGAAGGTCCTACACCATCTTAGCCAGTCCTATCAGATTCATCACATTGATCCATCTCCCTGGGCACTTTGTGCAAACAGATGGTGCAAGTCTTTCCATTTAAAGTGTTTCTCTGTGTTGGTTCTATTTCTGGTTTTGGTAAAATTGCTGACAAAAATATGGAACAAAATAAGGCTCAAACAACTAATCGTGAACAAAAAAATCCTCTCCTTTAGCCGCACTCCTGGGAGACAGACTTCCTAAGCCTAAAGAATCAACAGCATAAAAACTTTTCCAGTACATACTGTAGCCGCAGTGACTAGGAAATCCTAATATTAAAAAGTACTGAGTACTAATAAGACGATCATTTATGGGAAACGCTGCCTTCAACCTGATACTATGAATCGTTTACTGATCACCTAGCAGTTTTGGATAGGCCAAACGAGTTCTCAGGTCCAAACGACACACATTTTCTGTCAAATCTGTATGCCTTAAAATTTCTGTGCCTTGCAAACACATGATCTATGGAGGTCATACTCTGATCATCTATGGATTGTTTCATAGGTTGTTTTTCATTATACCTCTTTGGTCTTCAAAGTTTTCTCTTAATATTATCACAATTACTGCAGTGCAATGGCTGCCTGTGGTAACCTAGGCTTCTGAAGGTGCAGAGGAGGAAAGCTCTGGCCAGAATCACCAGGAGTTCAGCCGAAAAGAGGAATTAAAAAACACTTGTGGCTGGAGCTGGGGCGGCTTGGATGACCATGCTGCAGGAGATAGGCAATGGGAGTCTTGTACCCGGTAATCTGGAATACTGAGAACCAGCTGTGACACTGTTAAGAGTGCTAAGGCCTCTGCCATGGTGCCATCATCTGCATATTAGGCCAATGAGATGGGTCTACAATGTATTGCTATCAAGCATGGCTGGTGTGCAGAGTAGATCCCTTATAAGTAAATCCAAAAATATCTGTAGAAACTGTAAGTCCCTAAGGCTTCTTCTGCTTGTGGCTGTCATCACAGCTCAGACTGCAGCATAATATATATTATGTGCTGTAGACATTGTGAAATGCCCACTTCCTGTACGCTTTGACAGTAGCATTGACCTTTTGCCCATTTATAAATGACTCTCCTAAAGTTGTTCTTTGGTAAAGTTTTTTTTTGTTGAGTCTTTATGCAAAATGCTGACTTTGTCCTTCACTTCCTTTGTGTTTCCAAGGATTCATCCCTCCATGTTCCTGTGTCCACATCTATGTGGTAAAACCTTACTGAAGCAAAATTTCTAGAGACTCAACAGGGGGAAAAAAAGCAGCTAGATGGTTTTAGGACTTAACTAAATACCTAGGACCTAAGTGTTTGTATTGCAACAGACTAAAAACAAGTTGTCATATACTTATTATTGAAAATGTACCAGGATTCTAGAGCAATATGTACAAAAACACCACACCACATGATTAGCATCACATTTATTAGGTTGGTAGCCACTTTTAGGCTCTGCCAGACATCGGGTGTGGTTTAGGTATAGCGGGTATTTAAATGCAGCAATTATTTGCAACTTAAAAAAAAAAAAAAAGTGGACCACCACAAGGCATAAAAAAAAAGAGAATTGAAAAGTCAACCAAGCCGATTATACTTGGCAAGACAATATGACAAATTTGGCAGTTTTGATGTTGGCCCAAAGGAAAAAGTACATGCTTAGGCTGGGTTCACACTACGTATATTTCAGCCAGTATTGTGGTCCTCATATTGCAACCAAAACAAGGAGTGGAATAAAAACACAGAAAGGCTCTGTCCACACAATGTTGAAATTGAGTGGATGGCCGTCATTTAATGGCAAATATTTGCTGTTATTTTAAAACAACGGCTGTTAAATTGAAATAATGGCCGTTATTTACTGTTATATGGCGACCATCCACTCAATTTCAACATTGTGTGAACAGATCCTTTCTGTGTTTTCAATCCACTCCTGGTTTTGGTTGCAATATGAGGACCACAATACTGACTGAAATATACGTAGTGTAAACCCAGCCTTAAAAAGTGAAGTGCAAAAAGATGCAAATGATAGATCCCCACCACCTCCAAGTCTGTGTTGTGTCATCTCTTGTCAGAGCTGTTTGGGGGCAAAGGTTTAGTTTCTATTGATATAATTTTCGGATACATGTCACTTGCTTTGTTTTTTTTTTCAGTTTGGGGATGAGGATTATCACAATACAGTACTTCATAGTTCATATATATTTTTACAGCATTTAGCATACTTAATAATGATATACTTTCATAGCTTTGTTCATTAAAGCCAAAGCCATGCCAAATTAGTATTTTTTATTTATTTATTTATTTAAGGTTTTAAGAATTTACTTTGTTGGAGGAAAATTATATAACATGGGTCTCATGGTGGAGGTGATAGTGGGAAATGCAGTGGGGAGAAGAGACACTCAGAAAGCTATTCCGTCGCCACATTCAATATGACTAATTGATTTAGAAAAAGGACGACCCTGCAGCAAAATGGGTCATTTTGAATGATAGTGGAGATACACTTTATTATGTCCAAGTATAGGTGGCCAATGACCGTATCATTAGACCATAGACTTGGTGTAAATCCCTTATGTGATAGATAAGGACACATGTTTTTTTTGAGACCTAACTTCTTCCCAGTTGGGTAAGAAGAAGCCTCATCGCTGAACACCAGCTTGGCAGTACATTGCTTTGTTGTGGGCATCTACACCAGTTGTCCTTTAATTTTAGGTCACTGATCATATACCACTGATGTTACTATACCTACAGGCCTACTCTTCTTCACCATCCTTAAAGAAAATGTGTAACCTAAATTTTCTTATGCTAAAAGTTGCTCTTTTATTCTAATCTATTTCTATTTTTTGACTGTATATTTTTTAATTTTTGTACGGTTACGAGGGCTGCTATCTTGCCTGAGTTGTTTTTAACAGCATGTAGTGACCCGCTTTACAGCAAGACTCATGGACATAGACGACAATAGGCCAACTTTGTCCCCTTGAGATGAATGTGAAACATTACTGAGCGTGCTCTGTGACCTGCGAGGAGGTCATTCCACAGGGAGCCACAATTGTCTCCTCAATCTACTGGTGTCACATGATGCTGCAGCTTCCTATTATCACAGAAATAACAGGAAGTCTCAGCTTAGTTTTTGCTCCAGTGGTGAGAATGAAAAATGCAAGATTTCAAGATTTTATAGTAAGATGTAAAAATGGAAAATTAGAAAAAAATTCACCAAAAATTATAAAAACTATGTTGATCATAAAAACATTATTTATATAAAAAGTCATTTTCTGATTACATATTCCCTATAATGAATCACCTTGTAACACAGCATTGAGGCCAAACCTACCAGAAGACTACCCCTAGATCCTGAAGAGCTATCCTCAAGAATTCTGCACCGATCATGTCAAGCAGAGAGCCAGCAGGATGCAAAAATTCCTTTTATTCACTGTGTCATGCAAAAACATATTACAAGGCTGCCTCAATGCTATCGCTGGTGGATGAAACCTTTCTGGTGTATTCAGGCACATGAAATGTGCTCCAATATTACACCTTACCATTTAGGAAGTGAAAACTGGAGAGCTCTATTGTTTCTGTGGTAGAAAACAGACATGTCTGCCCTTTAAATGTATACTACCGTTCAAAAGTTTGGGGTCACCCAAACAATTTTGTGTTTTCCATGAAAAGTCACACTTATTCACCACCATACGTTGTGAAATGAATAGAAAATAGAGTCAAGACATTGACAAGGTTAGAAA
Organism: Dendropsophus ebraccatus; assembly: GCF_027789765.1. Taxonomy (NCBI): domain Eukaryota; kingdom Metazoa; phylum Chordata; class Amphibia; order Anura; family Hylidae; genus Dendropsophus; species Dendropsophus ebraccatus. Next base: position 91,100,721 of record NC_091464.1, read on the forward strand.
TAATGATTTGTATGTGAAATAACATTGTTCTTACATCACACTTTGCTTTCATCAAAGAATCCTCCTTTTGCAGCAATTCCAGCATTGCACACCTTTGGCATTCTAGCTATTAATCTGTTGAGGTAAGCTGGAGAAATTGCCCCCCACACTTCTAGAAGCAGCTCCCACAAGTTGGATTGGTTGGATGGGCACTTCTGGCGTACCATACGGTCAAGCTGCTCCCACAACAGCTCAATGGGGTGGTGATCTGGTGACTGCGCTGGCCACTCCATTCCCTATGATAGAATACCAGCTGCTGCTTCTGCTGTATATAGTTCTTGCACAATTTGGAGGTGTGTTTAGGGTCATTGTCCTGTTGTAGGATGAAATTGGCTCCAACCAAGCGCTGCCCACTGGGTATGGCATGGCGTTGCAGAGTGATAGCCTTCCTTATTCAGAATCCCTTTTACCCTGTACAAATCTCCCACCTTACCAGCACCAACTCCAGACCATCACATTACCTCCACCATGTATAACAGATGGCGTCAGGCATTCTTCCAGCATCTTTTCATTTCTTCTGCGTCTCACAAACCTTCTTCTTTGTGATCCAAACACCTCAAACTTGGATTCATCCGTCCACAACACTTTTTTCCAGTCTTTCTCTGTCCAATGTCTGTGTTCTTTTGCCCATCTTAATCTTTTTCTTTTATTGGCCAGTCTCAGATATGGCTTTTTCTTTGCCACTCTGCCCTGAAGCCCAAAATCATACATATTTTTATTGGTTTCAAGAAGATAGGACATGTACATACCAATGATCAGAAGGCCGTGCGCAGACTGCCTTTTTGTATATAGAATGTAGCAAAGTCGCTCTATGAATGAGCTAACCACATAAGTAAGTACAGTCAGGTAATAGAAAATAAAATAACTTAACTCACTAGAACTCTCTTCCCTCCCCCCCCCTTTCCCCCCACCCCCCCAGACTCGCGGCTATAAGACTCCATTACAATGTCTCCTCATCAGTAGGTCAACTCAGACATGGATATCAGGGATGCGTAGTGCCCCTAGTGTACCAGCTACATCCTTTCTCAGGTACCAGGTCGTGTCCTTAAAAGGCCAAACAATCTCTTGTGGTGCCAGGAAGACAGTAATAAATCTTTTCCACTTTTTGAAAACCGGTTTGACCCTTTTTTCCCTAGCTGGTTCCGCATCCAGTTGGTTCAGAAGTAAATATTTTTTGACCTGCTGGAGTACCTGCTCAACCGCTGGCATATCCGGCACCAGCCAGCGTGATAGAAGGCAACGTTTTGCTACCAAAAGAAAGATGTGTAATAGATGGGTAATCTGGACGTTGGCCGGAGGGATATGGAGTATTAGCAGATGAGGGTCTACTGGTGTGTTTATCTGCAATTTCCCATTCAAAAATGAAATTAGGCCCTGCCAGAAGCGAGCCACCCGCGGACAAGTCTAAAGACCATGGTATAAATCTGTACCATGTTCTGAACAGTTGGGACAAGCTTCTATCCTGTCCGGGTGTAGCTCCGTCCTGGGAAAGCGAAATCCATAGGTAGCGTGGTGCATAATGCGAAACTGAGTTTCCCTCCATTGTTCATCAATGATTGCTTTTCTTACTGACCCCCACCCTTTTAGTATAAGGTCCTTCAAGTCAGGGAGTGGTAGATTGTCCTCCCAATACTTAAACAGTGTATGTGATGTACCCGATGTGAGAGCTGTTCTCATAGTAATGGAGAGGAAAGAGAGAGTGTGTATGGGATTAGACGTTATTATATATGTTGCTATGGGATTGGAGGTGAATTCTCTACGTAGATCTTGGAGTCTAGAGGACAGGAACCGGTATATTTGATTATAGGCCAAGAAGTGTCCCTGTCCAAATTTAGCTTGCACTTCTGGGAATGTCATGTATCTGAGAGGAGGGCTGTATCAAATCTGCCGCTGTCCTCACACCGTTCTCCCTCCATTGGGAAAACAGGGCATTTTGACGCTCTTGTGGGAACTCAGGGTGGTGCCATGGATCCATATGCTGACTAACCAAACTGACACTGGTGTTTTGCGGGTACTATTTAATGAAGATGCCAGTTGGGGACCTGTGAGGTGTCTGTTTCTCAAACTAGAGACTCTAATGTGCTTATCTTCTTGCTTAGTTGTGCAACGCGGCCTCCCACTTCTTTTTCTACTCTGGTTAGAGCCTGTTTGTGCTGTCCTCTGAAGGGAGTAGTACACACCGTTGTAGGAAATCTTCAATTTCTTAGCAATTTCTCACATGGAATAGCCTTCATTTCTAAGAACAAGAATAGACTGTCGAGTTTCAGATGAAAGTTCTCTTTTTCTGGCCATTTTGAGCGTTTAATTGACCCCACAAATGTGATGCTCCAGAAACACAATCTGCTTAAAGGAAGGTCAGTTTTGTAGCTTCTGTAACGAGCTAGACTGTTTTCAGATGTGTGAACATGATTGCACAATGGTTTTCTAATCATCAATTAGCCTTCTGAGCCAATGAGCAAACACATTGTACCATTAGAACACTGGAGTGATAGTTGCTGGAAATGGGCCTCTATACACCTAAGTAGATATTGCACCAAACACCAGACATTTGCAGCTAGAATAGTTATTAACCACATTAGCAATGTATAGAGTGCATTTGTTTAAAGTTAGGACTAGTTTAAAGTTATCTTCATTGAAAAGTACAGTGCTTTTCCTTCAAAAATAAGGACATTTCAATGTGACCCCAAACTTTTGAACGGTAGTGTACAGTAAAAAAAAAAAAAAAAAATTGCCATTCTGGCGCTGCGCCCCACGCACATCATTGCCCCATCATACAGGACTCACTTATCAGTTGACAGTACTGCTGGTAGTTAATAACAATAGTAATTATAGAACGCTTAATATAATTATAAAAGTAGATTCACATTAACTAACTCATAACAAAAGTGCGAATGTGTACAAATCATTATAAAAATACCTGCAAAAAAAACCCCAAATTTCATATTAGATAAATTAACAGGCTGCCAACAAAAATATATTCTAAAAACTGCTATTACTAATAAGTATACTAAATTATCTCAAATCATCTCAGAGTCTGCACATTCATGACGAAAATCCCAAAAATTAGCACTTGGATTAAAACTTAAAAGTGACACTGTCTCCCCCTTTTTGCATTTTGACTGCTCTCCACAGGTGTAAAGGGTAAATGTTACAGCTTTCATTTTATATCACACCTTTTTTTTTTTATATCACACCTCACGGTGCTTGTTCTGGTAAAAAGTCGTTTTTTATCACCTGTGGATTAGTATATGTGGGTGGGGCCTCGCAGCCTTTGTGCCACATCGCTCCGCCCCAAGCTGCACTTAGCCCGGCCCCATCTGTGACGTCATCATTGCAAAGGCCCGCCCCCTTTTTACCCTCAAAGAGTCAGAAAACAGGAAGTCCTGTGTTTCCCGGGCCATCTGAGCGTTCAAGAGAAGGCAATCTAATAAACAACCTATACTTACCAGTCCCCGTGTCCTTGCAGCGCCACATCATGGAGCTTCTATGCCCTGCTGAATGTCTCATTTTCTCTCTATTTCTTAGTACCCCACAACCCGGTGGGAAAGGGTGAGCGTAAGTGGTGTGCCACCCCAGGCACTGACTGGCTGAGCGGGCATCAGTCAGCCGAGTCGTTGCGTAGCGCGGGGGGGGGGGAGGGGGGGACATGGAGAATCCTAGCGAGGGTCCAGGAGTATGACACGGCACTGCAAAGGCACAAGGACCCATAAGTATAGGTTGTTTATTATATCCCCCCGACCCCTGCCCATTCTGATTATTATTATAATTTTTTGCCCGGACTTCTTTATCTCTTCTGGTGTGATTGTATGAATGTATGTATGTATGTATGTATGTATGTGCACGGGGACTGTTCCAGCAGAATAGCGAGTGCAGCTCTGGAGTATAATATATGATGTAACTTAACATTGGTACAGGATAAGTAAATGTTAAATATTTTTTAAATAACTGTAAATGAAAAGGTTCCATGTACGTTTTATCAGTATCACCAACAACATTGAGTCTGCATAGATTCAAAGCAGGTGATCTATTGACATAATGTACATGAAAACTTGAGTCAATTCAACAGAGGATACTCTCTCTATAAAACAGACTATAACCTTGGCAAAAGAATAAGAAGTAATGCAGCTTCCAGATACGACATATTAAAAAAGCAGGAGAATGTGCCGGAACAAGAATGGTGGTAACTTACAGAGTTGTCAGAAAGGTGTTGGGTCTCCTGAGGTCTATAGGATTTATATTCTTCTACTTGGTAAAGAAATAATAGCATGCTAAGCACTGCATTTATCTAGACCAGTAATATATTCAGCATTTTTTGGCAATTTCATTCCTGGGTCTATGAGAGGTCTCCATAGTTTCCTCTGTAATGCGGCACCTTCCATCCTCAACATATAGAAGTATGAGGCAACCAGAACCTCATAGATCCTCCAAACCCTCAAACATTATGAAATAAATGCAAAACCAGTGTAAGAATAAAAGAGATTTATTGATTTACTTATATGCAAGCACATTCAGCCAGGACAGACATCGCTTAAAACAAGATGTATTTTGGAGGTAACTTCAAGGAATGTGCAAGTGTAAGCTCAATGGTCCAAACTGGAAACCCCATATACAGCATCTTGTGTAGACCATGTTGGTAAAGTCAACCTAAGTTTTTAAAACAAATTGACAAAAAGGCCCGATCTTACTTGGTTAATGTGTCTGTGCCCTTGCAGCTATAGATTGACACTGGCATGTTGTTTTTCCCCAGCTGTTTCCCCCAGTTCAGAGACCCAGTCATTGGGTGTGTGATCCTCTCTGCCAGCACTGCTCTGTGCTGTACTTCCTCACTTCCCATCACTATACAGCAGTGTAAGTGTGTCACTGGCTTTTAACTTGCTGAAATGGCCCATGTGTTTTCTGGATAGAGTGAAGTTTTTAATGCCTCAGTGTCATATTATAATGCCTCTGTATGGACAAGATGGAGAGGAATTGTCCTTAAAACGCTTTGTCTGTTTTTAATAAAGTGCTTATTTGGTACTACGCCTCCCATCATTGCGGTGCCATATTGTTTTATCCTGCTGATCAGTACCTGAACGCCTCCATCTTTCTGCATTAGGAATTACTCCTTGTCTTGACTTCCAGGCGTCAGATGATCATTGTAATATACATGCAACTGGCGGTGCTGTGCTTAGAGCACGACAGCTTAAAGTGAATGTACCATCAGGCCCGGGCTGAAGCACTGGAGGCAGCCCAACCCTCCCCCAGTGGGAGGAACCCCCCGCCCCTCTATGATGCGGCTCCATTAGAATCAATAAAGCCGTATCATAGAGGGGCGGGGGTTTCCTCCCACTGAGGGTGGGTTGGCCCGCCTCCAGTGCTTCAGCCCAGGCCTGATAGTGCATTCACTTTGCATTCACATACAATTCACGGACTGCAGCACCTTGCTATGTGCGCCCGCCACACACTGCTTTTTTGTATTTTATAGTATCATCTCTGCCAGCACTGCTCTGTGCTGTATTTCCTGCCCCCACTTCCCATCACTATACGTCATACAAAAGTGTATGTGTTTTGCTGGCTTTTCACTTGCTGAAATGGATCAGGTGTATTCTGATAAACTGCAACAAGAAGGCAAACTGCATTCTATATTTTTTAGTATTATGATCAGGATGGAAAACTGCATTCTAAGCAGAAGAAAAAAATTTGTGTAGATTAATGTAATTCACTATCCAAGAAGCTGTTTGATCTTAAAGGGAATCAGTCAGCTCCCGGGCACTACCTGAGGTGCTGACAGTGTGCTGTAGCTGGCAGCCCCCTAGGGAGCATGGTGCCTTTTTGGTAAATTTCGTGTAGCGGATTTCTACAATCTTAGGTCTCCTACTGTCACAGAGCTGTTGTTCGTGCCACACTTGTCATGCATCCTCCTCCCTCGTCATGCATCCTCCTCCCTCTTCATGAATAATCAATGCTGCCTGACCTCCTGCTCGCTCAGCTGTCAGATTGCAGATCAGTCCTCTGTAGGCACTTTTATGTCTGATAGAATCTCTTCTCTTCTTATGTGTTGGAGCTGTGGTCTAGGGGTAACTCACCTGTCTAGAGACCTGCCAGCAGTTCACTCTCTGGTTCGAATACCCTGATGGAAATTAAATAGATGTCTTTTGTTTCTCATTAATCTTTTTAAGGCTATGTTCACACACAGTATTTTTGCTCAGTATTTTGCAACCAAAACCAGAAGTGGATTGAAAACACTGGAAGGCTATGTTCACACACTGTTGAAATTGAGTGGATGGCTGTTATTTAATGGCAAATAATTACAGTTTGAGAACAAAGCCTTTCTGTGTTCTCAATCCACTCCTGGTTTTGGTTGCAAAATACTGACCAAAACACTGAGCAAAAATACTGTGTGTGAACATGGCCTTAAAATGATACAATAATGAGTAAAAAACACATCTTTTTATTTTCCATCAGGGGATTCGAACCAGAGAATTAACTGCTGGCAGGTCTCTAGTCAGGTGAGTTACCCCTAGACCACAGCTCCAACAAATTAGGGAGAAGAGATTCTTTCAGACATAATCTGCCTACAGAGGACTGATCTGCAATCTGACAGCTGAGCGAGCAGGAGGCCAGGCAACATTGATTATTCATGAAGATCGAGGAGGATGCATGACAAGCAGTGGCGGATTATAATATGGGCGGTATGGGTGGCCGCCCGGGGCCCGAGGCTCCAGGGGGCCCATGCCGCCCACATTATTACTATGCATGAGGTTACACAGCAGCACATCACTTTCGGGGCCCAGTGGGCCCCTGAGTGATGTGCTGCTGTGGCGCGCTGTCCCTGGAGTCCCCCCCACTGTCCTGCATGAGCTGCTCCAGGTGGGGGGACGCAGCGCAGCGGTCAGAGGAAGCTGGTGATGCAGGAAGTGAGGCTGAGCTGACCGAGTCTGTTTCCTCCCCTATCTGCTCTCCTCTGCTGTCGGGGGAGGAGGGGAGGAAAAACCCGGTGTCCACCTGGAGGAAGATAGAGGCAAAACTGCAGTGAGCCTGCAGTCTGGGGTCCTGCATGGGAGGAGGGGGAGGGACGGAAGAACCCGATGCCGGGACCAGGAGGAAGATGGAGGAGGGAGGCAAGAGGCTGCTGTCTGCTGACAACCAGGAGTTTCTTTGTAATAAGTAAGTGTGTGTGTGTGTGTGTGTGTGTGTGTGTGTGGTGTTACACTGGGTCAGGCTGTATACTGTGTGTGTGGTGTTACACTGGGTCAGGCTGTATACTGTGTGTGTGGTGTTACACTGGGTCAGGCTGTATACTGTGTGTGTGTGGTGTTACACTGGGTCAGGCTGTATACTGTGTGTGTGTGGTGTTACACTGGGTCAGGCTGTATACTGTGTGTGTGTGGTGTTACACTGGGTCAGGCTGTATACTGTGTGTGTGTGGTGTTACACTGGGTCAGGCTGTATACTGTGTGTGGTGTTACACTGGGTCAGGCTGTATACTGTGTGTGTGTGGTGTTACACTGGGTCAGGCTGTATACTGTGTGTGGTGTTACACTGGGTCAGGCTGTATACTGTGTGTGTGGTGTTACACTGGGTCAGGCTGTATACTGTGTGTGTGGTGTTACACTGGGTCAGGCTGTATACTGTGTGTGTGTGGTGTTACACTGGGTCAGGCTGTATACTGTGTGTGTGTGGTGTTACACTGGGTCAGGCTGTATACTGTGTGTGTGTGGTGTTACACTGGGTCAGGCTGTATACTGTGTGTGTGTGGTGTTACACTGGGTCAGGCTGTATACTGTGTGTGTGGTGTTACACTGGGTCAGGCTGTATACTGTGTGTGTGTGGTGTTACACTGGGTCAGGCTGTATACTGTGTGTGTGTGGTGTTACACTGGGTCAGGCTGTATACTGTGTGTGGTGTTACACTGGGTCAGGCTGTATACTGTGTGTGTGTGGTGTTACACTGGGTCAGGCTGTATACTGTGTGTGGTGTTACACTGGGTCAGGCTGTATACTGTGTGTGTTGTTACACTAGGTCAGGCTGTATACTGTGTGTGGTGTCTGTTACACTGGGTCAGGCTGTATACTGTGTGTGTGGTGTTACACTGGGTCAGGCTGTATACTGTGTGTGGTGTTACACTGGGTCAGGGTGTATACTGTGTGTGTGGTGTTACACTGGGTCAGGCTGTATACTGTGTGTGTGGTGTTACACTGGGTCAGGCTGTATACTGTGTGTGGTGTTACACTGGGTCAGGCTGTATACTGTGTGTGTGGTGTTACACTGGGTCAGGCTGTATACTGTGTGTGTGGTGTTACACTGGGTCAGGCTGTATACTGTGCGTGTGGTGTTACACTGGGTCAGGCTGTATACTGTGTGTGTGGTGTTACACTGGGTCAGGCTGTATACTGTGTGTGGTGTTACACTGGGTCAGGCTGTATACTGTGTGTGTGGTGTCTGTTACACTGGGTCAGGCTGTATACTGTGTGTGGTGTTACACTGGGTCAGGCTGTATACTGTGTGTGTGGTGTCTGTGTCCCCCAGTGCATACAGATGTACATTAGTAATAACATCCATGTATGCCCCCCAGTGCATACGACGCGGCTGTAGAGAACATCTATTCCTCTAAGTTCGGTCTTTGACATCTCAGACGTTGTTCATAGAGGACCACAGTAAAGAGATATGGAGACAGCATCCAAAAATCGTGAAAGTGTAGCTTTATTCACCAAGTCATGCAATGTTTCGGCTGTATATCAGCCTTTCTCAAGCATGAGAAAGCATGGAAGGAGGGGAGGGGGGGCCCAGGTAGGGCAGACAGCCCGGGGCCCAGGGTACATTTAATCCGCCACTGATGACAAGTGTGGCACGAACAACAGCTCTGTGACAGTAGGAGACATAAGATTGTACATAATCTGCTGCACTGAAAATTACCAAAAAGGCACAGCACACTGTCAACACCTTAGGTAGTGCCCGGGAGCTGACGGATTCCCTTTAAGAATTGTAAAGAACTCAAAGCAAGCTCATAGACTAATGCCCCTATTCCACAGGTCGTTTAGAGGAGCAAACAAGCGCTCTCAGCGCTCGTTTGCTCCTCGTTCCCTGCTCGCTGCCGCCGCTATTCAACGCGGCTGCAGCGAGCGGGTGAGTGCAGGAGGGGCGACGGGGAGCTGCGGGGGGGCTGCCCGGGGGATCGCTGATCATCCGGGCAGCCCATAGGATATAGCAGCGTCTGCTGCCGATGCTCCTATTCAACGGAGCGACGGCAGCAGATCGCTGCTATATCAGTCGCTTGTTTTTCAACATGTTGAAAAACAAGCGACTGCAACGATCAGCCGACATGAACGATGTCGGCTGATCGTTGCACTCTATTCCACCGGACGATTATCGTCCGTAGCTGCCGATATCAGCCGAATACGAACGATAATCGTTCCGTGGAACAGGGCCTTAAGCAGGAGCTGGAGAGACTCTACGGCTTGGAGCTGAAGCACTGGCTGTATGAGCAGACAGGAGCAACCTGTAATATGCATTGCTTCACCCTCACTTCCTGTGTTCTGTCTTGGTGTCTCTATTATTAGAGCTCGACTGAGTCTAACAACAGAGGTTGAGCAGCAAATTTTATGGGAGACCGCTAGTGACTGAAACCACTTTTTCAAGAGCAAGAAAGTAAACTTTTTGGATAACATACACTAGGGATTTCCTTGTGAGCATTATCTTGTGAGCTAAAGGTCCCAACAGTAGGAACATAAAAGATACAGCTGGAAACAACAGATAGCTAAGTGAACATAAATTTTACCTTGTTGTACAGATTTTGTACAAGTGTAGGATTGTGTTCAATATAAAATACGAGTTACTTCCATTACAGACATGTCTTAGTTAGGTAATTTCGCCTGTACATACAAGGTAGTCTACTAATATTGATGTAAAGGAGAACTCCAACAAAAAGTAAAGAGGCAAGTACCGCTAGACCAAAAGGTACACTTGTACTTTACGTTCATGCACCCTGGCATGCTTCCACTGCTGTCCCATATGCATTCCAGAGGTGTTGGCATCATTTATTGGGCACTTGGTGACCTCCTAGTGGTCGAATCTTGATTTCCAAGTCCCAAGGATTTTTCTCCCATAGACTATAATGGGATTCGATATTCGATCGAATAGTCGAATATCGGGAGCTATTCAAATCGAATCCAATCGAATCAAATATTTCACTATTCGCTCATCTCTAGTAGTAACATAATAAAGAAGTTATACTTACCCATCCCCATCCCCATGCAGCGCCACCACTCGTTGTCAGCCTCCAGTCTCTCCCGGCCTCCTGCATCATCACGCTCTGGCAGGAAACACCCACTTAGCCAGTCACTGACTAGCTGAAAGGGCATTTCAGAGAGGGGTTGTGACATCGCAGGATCAGGAGCTGCAGGAGACGGCAGGGGTCTGTGAGTGGTTGCTGCGGGGGCACAGGGACAGGTATAGCTTCTTTTTTATGTTCCCACCACCCTCTGCCTACCCTGGATGTTTATATTATGCCAAAAGTTCTTCTTAAAAGGGATAGTCTCATTTCACAACGTTATATCCTATCCACAGAGTGGGGGATAACTAAAAAATTGTGGAAAAAATGTTTGAAAGCCAGCAAAGTTCCAGCAGTCGGACCCCCACCAATTTGCTAGCTATTCCCTTTCCTAAGGAATAGAGTATTACTTTGTGAACTAGGACAACCCCACTATTATAGCTATGCAGTACTTCCACACACTCCACTATAATAGTTAATGCTACGTCAGCAAAATGTATAGTTATATTTGATTATAAAACATACTTTAGCTTGTAAGCCCTCGCGGGCAGGGTCCTCTATCCCTATGTACCAGTCTGCCTTTTACCTTATTCATGCAACGTGTTTTGATTCTGTTAGTTCGGTTTGTCACCCTGTGTCGCTTATATAACGCTCTGAAATGAAGGGCATTTTAAAAATAAATAATAATAAAATTATAGATATTAATTATCGCAACACATTATATTTAACTTTTAGGTGTGGAGGATCAAACATGGAAGCATGGATCATTTGAAAATTTGCAACACTTTGTGATTCAGAACGTGGTGGAAAAAATCTGCATGTAAACTACAGCATTGGGTGGACTTCCTAATCTGCGACATGCAAAAAAAAAAAAAAAAAAAAAAAACTACAGACTTTTTCATAAATGTTTCCTTTTAAATCAGGGATGGGAAACCTTCAGCCTTCCATCTATTGCAAAACTACAATTCCCATCATGCCTGCAACAGCCGGAGGGACAAAGGTTCCCCATCCCTGCTTTAAATGTCAAATAAAAAGTAGAAACAGCATGATAAGCAACAAGTGAACAACAAATCATGAAGACATCATAAAGCTGGAGGGCCCAAAGAGGAAACGGGACATTTTGGAAAAACAATATTTGCAGAGGCACTATGATGGGAATAAAAGTAGAAATCAAGTAACAATGACTTTCCAATATCTCAGATCTTTGCAAGAGGGTTTCGTCAAAGAAGTCTATTATCATGGGTATACATGGGGACTCAATGGGCAGTTCTAGAGTGTCCTGTAGATCACCTACCATGCTGGTGGACGTCACCAATGAGATACTGTCACTACGATTAGAAGATCATTTCTACTGAATTTCTACAAAACAATCGTATGCAACATCGTACATTTGAGATGATGGAAAACTGAATGGAATAAATAGAAAAAAAAAATCACTGGTACCTGAAATCTAAAGAGCGATCAGCAGGAGATCAGTCACTGATCCACACGGACACAACGGCTTCAACTTGATAAAATAATGCAAGGTGATTTTTTAGAATGAGGATGGATGATGCATATAATCCAAGCCTGGGAGATGCTTTCTTACAAGCCATGGAGGGTGGATCTAGTTCAGGCTTAATAAAAGAGAGACCATTATTGGAGAAGGCACGTAGAATTACTGAGGAAAAACATTTCTAAACATCTACTGATCAAATGTAGTTGCAAATAAACATATTGGACAAAAACAGAGAAAATAACACTATTTTACCCATGAGGCAATGTTCCCACTTCGGTAACATATCGGGGGAAGGCAGCTGTCTCTTTATATAGACGGACAGTAATAACGTTAATGATTATTATTAGCGGCCATCTATGTAACAAGACGGCCGCCTTCCACCGATATGTTCCCGAAGTAGGAACATAGCCGGTGGCTGGATCAGCCATTTACTCTCAGTCCATTCTACACATTTAAGGACCAGAGATATGATTTAGAAATTAGCAATGTACAGTAGTTCCCTGTAATTTTATTTTACATAAATTGCTGCATGCCAGATGGGGTAGGATGAGCTCCTGGCTGAGCAATTTATGGGGTAAATGTAGCTTTGGAACATAAAACACAGGTATGATTGTAACAATAATCCACATATAGACACCTTTAACCTCTGAAACCTTTGCTGTTCCAGGCCAGGGACGGCTATGGTCATGTGCCTGGTGCTGCACCTTTAGGTGCCTTATTGTGCTGCACCCCTGTAGTCTCCATGTGCTGCAGTATGAATCAGATGAAGTGCAGCCTGCAGATTTTGGGACTCGCTCCTCCTCACTGCTGCACATTGTATTCTCTCCATGCCTCCCATTGTAATATCAGGTGTCACCTTCCTTCTTTTTTTTCAGTGACAAAGAGGAGACAGTGCAGCTGTAGGGAGCGCCTGTTGTTTTCTTTCTAGGTATATAGCTGCATACCGACCCCACAGTAAATAAAAGGACATTCATTTTGCAGAATTTAGCTTAGTGAACAAGCTCCGCAAAGTCCTGTAATAGCTCCTGCAGCTGCATCCCCCTCCTCCTCAACTATTTACTACATTGCTCTATGTTGATTTTTTTGGTGACTCAGGAGGTTAGTAAACTCTTAGGCTAGGTGAACATTTACAAACAGTCCCAAAACAACCTATTTATGTTTTTTTTAAATAATTTAATACAACAGAAAAAAAAAAAAAAACAGACTTTTCAGCACTGCTGAAGATAGCTAATCTCAGTATTCAACCATCTTGAACTGTTTAAACTAAGCACTTGAAGCCCCTTGTTCACATGACTGGTGAAGGTTCCAGAAGGTCCTATCATTCGATTATAAGTTATCACTGTGGCCAGTGATTGCACGGAGCGGGGCGGTGGCAATAGATTTGGAGTAACCAGAGGGGTTACTGTATTACTGTAATCTTTTTTTGTTTGTATTTTTGCAACACTTACAAATGTCTTGACTAGTATAGAATTCCCCTTTACAGAATTGTTGTAATAGTTCAAAGGAAAAGATCCCTTCGAAGAGGATACATTGGGCATCATACAGCACCCACCGTCTGCTCTCTTCCACCATCACTTGCAAACTTCAGGGACACTAATGGAGGGATATACTTCATTACATAGAAACATTGCTTTGTGGAGGAATTAATGGTATCAGCAGGACATGGCGGCACTATGGTGCTTGTGCCTGCACACCTTCTCTATGGAGGGTGGTGACGGGGGACACGGTATATATCACTAATATGTCTCTCCAATGTTTATGTAACATGCAGCTAGTCATAGTCAAAGCATTTCGAAATGTTATAGCTACAAATAAAAAAAAAATTACAATGTAAAGATATAAAATTGTCAGTTGTAAAAAAATGTAATATAATATAATATGTGACATCAGCTTCCGGGGCCCGGGTTGTGTGTTTAGGTGGATAAGGACTGAATGGTGTGAATGGTGCCGGGGAGGGTGAAGGCTGATAAAGCGCACCACATACTAAAGCGGAAAAAAAAAATAGCCAAAAGACAACATGTGATCCCTTTTCTATCTGATCCTCCCAAATCTCTGCAGACACTCACATGCGGGGAGCTGTGAACAGCTTGCATTGTGCAACCTCCTCACATCTCTCCGGCTCTGCCAAAATGGCTCTAGTGTGTTCACAGATCCGGGCCGGCTACAATGGGCGGCAAAAGCCAGGCTCGGCATTCAGGCATCTAAATATACTAATAATGGATGTGGTGACTGTATGTATATGGGCACTTCTGTAGGGGCACATTGTAAAACAAACTGATAGTAAATTGCCTGTACAATCTGAAATCTCACACCGCATCCAGTGGGTGACATAATAACACTATAAAATAATAGAAGAATCACTAAAACACAATAACAGTAATCCTTTTGGAATTAGGAAGGGTTCACGCTGCATTTTTGGAATCTGTTTTTTTAATCCATTTTATGAAAAAAAAAACAAAAAAAAAAAAACAGAAGAAAAAACGGATGCGTGCATCTGTTTTGATCCGTTTCTCCATTGACTTCAATTATTAAAAATCGGACCAAAAAGTATCTTTTTATTTAATAAATATTATAAGCAAAAAATAATCATAATATTGTTAAAAAAAAATACAAATTGAATTAGAAAATGGCTTTTCGTTTCTATAAACTTTATGGCTGAGATCATTACAGCTATTGCTTAAATCTGTTATATAAAGGCTCAAGACAAATCTCCACATCTAGCGTATACGTGCAGCCTCATGTCTTTCCCATCCAGCGTATACGCGCAGCCTCATGGCTTTCCCATCCAGTATATACGCGCAGCTTCAGTTTTTTTCCATCCAGCGTATACACGCACCCTTATTTCTTTCCCATCCAGCGTATACACGCACCCTTATTTCTCTCCCATCCAGCGTATACGCGCAGCCTCTAGAGATGAGTGAACCTGGAGAATGCTCGAGTCCATCCGAACCTGAACTTTCGGCATTTGATTAGCGGTGGCTGCTGAAGTTGGATAAAGCCCTAAGGCTATGTGGAAAACATGGATATAGTCATTGGCTGTATCCATGTTTTCCAGACAACCTCAGAGCTTTATCCAAGTTCAGCAGCCCCCACTTATCAAATGCCGATTGTTCGGGTTCGGATGGACTTGAACCCGGTTCGCTCATCTCTAGCAGCCACATGTCTTTCCCATCCAGCGTATACGCACAACCTCATGTCTTTCCCATCCAGCGTATACGCACAACCTTATGTCTTTCCCATCCAGCGTATACGTGCAGCCTCGTGTCTTTCCCATTTAGCCTGATGTCTTTCCCATTGAGCCCCAGGTCTTTCCCATCCAGCGTATACACACAGCCCCAGGTCTTTCCCATCCAGCGTATACACACAGCCCCAGGTCTTTGCCATCCAGTGTATACGTGCAGCCTCATGTCTTTCGAATGGATGTTTTCCTTTGTGCATTGCCGACGAGAAAACTGGTTTTGGAAACTCATTTTCTGCATCTGGTTCCATTTCCAGATCCCAAAGATAAAGTTGTATGGATCGTATTAAAAAAAATAAAAGCCTGGACTGATACAAAAATATGTATTTCTGGAATAAACAGAATACCTCTATTCTGTATAAAATATGTTACTGCTGAGGCTGGCGGTGGAAGCGGGGAATGACTGGCACGGTAGGGACAGGAGATGGGAGAGTATATAGTGTTAATGATTATCATTCCTGCAGATATTGCTGTGGGTGATCTGTAACACTAGGATGTATTTGTGGGTTTTCACTTCGCCCTTAAAGTCAATGAAGAAAATCCACAAAAAATCCCAAATCTGCAATGCAAATCAGTTTATTCTAAAAGTTGTTATAATCCCACCTATATGTATTGTAGTATAATCCACTGTACGTATACCTACCCCAACAAATCGGATGGGGAACCCCAGAGAGTACGACACAAACTGCAGTGAAAACTGGTAATAAAGAGCGATGTTAACGGGATGAAGTGTTAACGCAGGAGCGTTCCCTCCTGATATAAATATAGCTGATGTATAGTGTGAGCCGACCAGAAGAGGCTTATAACCACGATAATTATCATTCATTAATGTGCCACTTCTCGCCATTATCCTACTCTGTGAATGTACAACGCTCGACTCCATCAATACACATGATGTGAGGAGAGGTTAATAGTAAGTGTAACGGAGAACGGAAGATATAGTATACGGGAATGAAAGGCTCAGGCTACGCATTGACTTGTACGGTGAATGTACGGCGCTCGACTCCATCAATACACACGTGAGGAGAGGTTAATAGTAACAGAGAGCGCAAGATACGGTATGCGGGAATTAAAGGCTCCGGCTACACATCGACTACTCCAGGCAAATTGCAGAACTGTGAGCGAAGCAGATGGAGCCAAATATATGCCATAATGATCGATCCAGCTACCTAGTGTCTAAAGGGAAAGTCATAAATATGTTATAGAAGTTCTGATGCAGATATGCAGATTTCTACGTAAAAAAAAAACCCCTAAAAGAATGAAAGGTTATCCCAACAATAAAAGGTTACTTCTTGGGCAAAACCTTTAATACCTCTCAGCCAACAGTTATCTCTCCCGTCCTTCCTATACACCGGAGTGTTCCTGTGTTTTCTATGGAGAGAAGAGGGTTAAGCCACCTAAGATTAAGAAATCTCCTACTGCTTATCTCTCCAAGAACAAAGGGTTTGGGTGGTAATTTTCCCATCAGGCCCTACCACTAGCTCCACCATCGGCAAGCCCCATACACCTTATACGGACGGCCGAACCAATCACGAGAATAAAGCGTATGGGAACCTTTAATCGGTAGCTGATCAGTGGGACCGCTAAGACCACCGCCAATCACAAGCGTGGAGGTAAACAGAGCGATTGTGTGCATGCTTGGCTACTGCTCCATTTATTCACAGGCTTTTGTACATTACCAAGCACAAACAGAGCCCCTTCATAAGCGAGCGAATGGGAGGCCAGCAGGATTTTACTTAAGACCGCTGTCTGAAACAACAATTTCAGCCAATTTCCCCCATAGTGTTCATAGCAAACAAGTGTTTTCTTCCCCACTACATGTGCAGCAATGAGACAGGGAGCACAAAACAGCAGATGATATACAGTGCTGGGATGAGTCCTTGACTCTTAACACAATGGTAATCGTCACATAAATGATAATAATAATAGTGATAACTTGTCCAGATATTAAGGACGCGTTCACATGTAGTAGATTTGCAGGCAGAAAATCTGCAGCAGAACAAAACAGCAGTGATGTGGTTATGATCTGGACTAATCTCCTCCACACGTTGTGCTATATTTCGGAGGGGATATGGACCTGTGTTGGGCTTCTTTAACCCCTTAAGGTCAATGCCAATTTTCGTTTTTGCGCTTTTGCTTTTTCCACTTTATGTTTAAAAGGCCATAGCACTTGCATTTTGCCACCTAGAAACCCACATGAGCCCTTATTTTTTGCGCCACTAATTGTACTTTGCAATGACAGACTGAATTTTTGCATAAAGTACACTGCGAAACCAGAAAACAATGTGTGGTGAAATTGAAAAAACAAACAAAACGCATTTCTTTTATTTGGAGGGTATTTGTTTCTACGCCGTAAACCCTGAGGTAAAACTGACTTGTTATGCATGTTTCTCAAGTCGTTACGATTACAATGATATAAAACATGTATAACTTTTCTTTTATCTGATGGCCTGTAAAAAATTCAAACCATTGTTAACAAATATATGTTCCTTAAAATCGCTCCATTCCCAGGCTTATAGCGCTTTTATCCTTTGGTCTATGGGGCTGTGTCAGGTGTCATTTTTTGCGCCATGATGTGTTCTTTCTATCGGTACCTTGATTGCGCATATGCGACTTTTTGATCACTTTTAATTACATTTTTTCTGGATTTGATGCGACCAAAAATGCGCAATTTTGCAGTTTGGAATTTTTTTGCGCTTACGGCGTTTATTGTGCGAGATCAGGAATGTGATAATTTAATAGTTCAAGCGATAAGGCGCGTGGCGATAGCAAACATGTTTATTTATTTGTTTATTTATTTATATTTATAAAATGGGAAAAGGGGGGTGATTTGGACTTTTAATAGGGGAGGGGGCTTTTTACTAATAAAAACACTTTTTTACTTTTATTTTTACTGTAACTTGACCTCATAAGTGTCCTGAAGAGCCTCTAGTTATAAGAACAGTGATGAAGATGATGATGATGGCCGCCTCTGCAGCAGGATCATCTGGGTCACAGAGAAGGATACTTGTCCCTGTAAGTGATGTGAGTAAGGTGCCCCGAAGCAGCGCTCATCATCCTGATATCATCATTATGCCATCCGGTGTACATTATAATTACTATTATCACCGGGCGCTAGTGTTATCGCTGTAATGATCACAGAGTCTGATTAATGCATTAATAATAAACAATAATAGCAGGCTGCGGGGGCAGTGACCGTATAACACCGCGCTGTATGGAGAGGATGATGTACACAGGACACCTGCAGACTTATGACAACCGGGCTCATCTATTACCGTAATAACATGCCTGGGGATATCAGACAACGACACAGCACCGTATCTGTATACACTAAACACTGACAGGGCCCAGCGGACCCCGCTGACTTAAAAAAGGGGTCAGGCAGGTTGTATGGGTGGTAACAATGGGTGTTGTATCCGACCCCGACTCCCCGCAATAAGGAACAAGGTTCCTGTGTGAGTGTGGACATAGGCGGATATCAGAATACCGGGGGGCACAGGAATAATGGGAATATAATAAATAATATTGGCAGCACTGTAATAATAATAATCATATATGTGATATAATGGGTCATATTATTGTGCGCTGGAATCCTATTAATAATTATGGGAAATCAGAAATAATAATCATAGTCCGCACCAAACATGACAAGACTACAGCTAATAACAGTAACAGTCTAATATGAGAACCATCAAGTTATACTATATAATAAGTATAATAGCAGTAATAATGTATGTGCCCTGGAGACTATAATAATGTATTGTAATAACAATGTGCAATGGAGATTGTATTGATAATAACAATTATAATAATTAATTCTTTATATAACCGTAGTTTAACAACAACGTGCACTAGTAGTAATAGGCCCTGGATATGATAATAGTGTAATAACAAGCACTGGTATAAATAATAACAGTGGTTATAATGCTAATATAGTGCAGACTGTAATAACAATGCACCTTGGAGATTATAGTAATACTGGAATGTAATAACGTGCACAGAGGATAGTAATTATGCTATAAATGTGCAGTGTAGATTATAATGAGAGTGTAATAACAAACTGCACTGCTAATAATAATAATAATAATAATAATAGGAATGGTAATGGTATTAGTGTTTAGTAAACACTAATAAAATCACCTTTCCTATTATTATAGGCAGTGGAGCTTTTTATCACGCTATCATGATAAACTACACTGCATATCTAACACTGAGGGGTGTACATTATAGCCCTGTAGTATAATAACACTGAGGGATATACATTATAGCCCTGTAGTATAATAACACTGAGGGGTGTACATTATAGCACTGTAGTATAATAGCACTGAGGGATATACATTATAGCCCTGTAGTTTAATAACACTGAGGGATGTACATTATAGCCCTGTAGTATAATAGCACTGAGGGGTGTACATTATAGCCCTGTAGTTTAATAACACTGAGGGATGTACATTATAGCCCTGTAGTATAATAGCACTGATGGATATACATTATAGCCCTGTAGTTTAACAACACTGAGGGGTGTACATTATAGCCCTGTAGTATAATAACACTGAGGGGTGTACATTATAGCCCTGTAGTATAATAACACTGAGGGGTGTACATTATAGCACTGTAGTATAATAACACTGAGGGGTGTACATTATAATAACACTGCGGGATGTACATTATAGCCCTGTAGTATAATAACACTGAGGGATGTACATTATAGCACTGTAGTATAATAACACTGCGGGGTGTAAATTATAGCACTGTAGTATAATAACACTGAGGGGTGTACATTATAGCACTGTAGTATAATAACACTGAGGGGTGTACATTATAGCCCTGTAGTATAACAACACTGAGGGGTGTACATTATAGCACTGTAGTATAATAGCACTGAGGGGTGTACATTATAGCACTGTAGTATAATAACACTGAGCGGTGTACATTATAGCACTGTAGTATAATAGCACTGAGGGGTGTACATTATAGCCCTGTAGTATAATAACACTGAGGGGTGTACATTATAATAGCACTGAGCGGTGTACATTATAGCCCTGTAGTATAATAGCACTGAGGGGTGTACATTATAGCCCTGTAGTATAATAACACTGAGCGGTGTACATTATAGCCCTGTAGTATAATAGCACTGAGGGGTGTACATTATAGCACTGTAGTATAATAGCACTGAGGGGTGTACATTATAGCCCTGTAGTATAATAGCACTGAGGGATGTACATTATAGCCCTGTAGTATAATAACACTGAGGGGTGTACATTATAGCCCTGTAGTATAATAACACTGAGGGGTGTACATTATAGCCCTGTAGTATAATAACACTGAGGGGTGTACATTATAGCCCTGTAGTATAATAACACTGAGCGGTGTACATTATAGCACTGTAGTATAATAGCACTGAGCGGTGTACATTATAGCCCTGTAGTATAATAGCACTGAGGGGTGTACATTATAGCACTGTAGTATAATAACACTGAGCGGTGTACATTATAGCCCTGTAGTATAATAGCACTGAGGGGTGTACATTATAGCCCTGTAGTATAATAACACTGAGGGGTGTACATTATAGCCCTGTAGTATAATAACACTGAGCGGTGTACATTATAGCACTGTAGTATAATAACACTGAGCGGTGTACATTATAGCACTGTAGTATAATAACACTGAGCGGTGTACATTATAATAGCACTGAGCGGTGTACATTATAGCCCTGTAGTATAATAACACTGAGCGGTGTACATTATAATAGAACTGAGTGGTGTACATTATAGCCCTGTAGTATAATAACACTGAGCGGTGTACATTATAGCCCTGTAGTATAATAGCACTGAGGGGTGTACATTATAGCACTGTAGTATAATAGCACTGAGCGGTGTACATTATAGCCCTGTAGTATAATAACACTGAGCGGTGTACATTATAGCCCTGTAGTATAATAGCACTGAGGGGTGTACATTATAGCACTGTAGTATAATAGCACTGAGGGGTGTACATTATAGCACTGTAGTATAATAACACTGAGCGGTGTACATTATAGCCCTGTAGTATAATAACACTGAGGGGTGTACATTATAGCACTGTAGTATAACACTGAGGGGTGTACATTATAGCCCTGTAGTATAATAGCACTGATGGATATACATTATAGCCCTGTAGTTTAACAACACTGAGGGGTGTACATTATAGCCCTGTAGTATAATAACACTGAGGGGTGTACATTATAGCCCTGTAGTATAATAACACTGAGGGGTGTACATTATAGCACTGTAGTATAATAACACTGAGGGGTGTACATTATAATAACACTGCGGGATGTACATTATAGCCCTGTAGTATAATAACACTGAGGGATGTACATTATAGCACTGTAGTATAATAACACTGCGGGGTGTAAATTATAGCACTGTAGTATAATAACACTGAGGGGTGTACATTATAGCACTGTAGTATAATAACACTGAGGGGTGTACATTATAGCCCTGTAGTATAACAACACTGAGGGGTGTACATTATAGCACTGTAGTATAATAGCACTGAGGGGTGTACATTATAGCACTGTAGTATAATAACACTGAGCGGTGTACATTATAGCACTGTAGTATAATAGCACTGAGGGGTGTACATTATAGCCCTGTAGTATAATAACACTGAGGGGTGTACATTATAATAGCACTGAGCGGTGTACATTATAGCCCTGTAGTATAATAGCACTGAGGGGTGTACATTATAGCCCTGTAGTATAATAACACTGAGCGGTGTACATTATAGCCCTGTAGTATAATAGCACTGAGGGGTGTACATTATAGCACTGTAGTATAATAGCACTGAGGGGTGTACATTATAGCCCTGTAGTATAATAGCACTGAGGGATGTACATTATAGCCCTGTAGTATAATAACACTGAGGGGTGTACATTATAGCCCTGTAGTATAATAACACTGAGGGGTGTACATTATAGCCCTGTAGTATAATAACACTGAGGGGTGTACATTATAGCCCTGTAGTATAATAACACTGAGCGGTGTACATTATAGCACTGTAGTATAATAGCACTGAGCGGTGTACATTATAGCCCTGTAGTATAATAGCACTGAGGGGTGTACATTATAGCACTGTAGTATAATAACACTGAGCGGTGTACATTATAGCCCTGTAGTATAATAGCACTGAGGGGTGTACATTATAGCCCTGTAGTATAATAACACTGAGGGGTGTACATTATAGCCCTGTAGTATAATAACACTGAGCGGTGTACATTATAGCACTGTAGTATAATAACACTGAGCGGTGTACATTATAGCACTGTAGTATAATAACACTGAGCGGTGTACATTATAATAGCACTGAGCGGTGTACATTATAGCCCTGTAGTATAATAACACTGAGCGGTGTACATTATAATAGCACTGAGTGGTGTACATTATAGCCCTGTAGTATAATAACACTGAGCGGTGTACATTATAGCCCTGTAGTATAATAGCACTGAGGGGTGTACATTATAGCACTGTAGTATAATAGCACTGAGCGGTGTACATTATAGCCCTGTAGTATAATAACACTGAGCGGTGTACATTATAGCCCTGTAGTATAATAGCACTGAGGGGTGTACATTATAGCACTGTAGTATAATAGCACTGAGGGGTGTACATTATAGCACTGTAGTATAATAACACTGAGCGGTGTACATTATAGCCCTGTAGTATAATAACACTGAGGGGTGTACATTATAGCACTGTAGTATAACACTGAGGGGTGTACATTATAGCCCTGTAGTATAATAGCACTGAGGGGTGTACATTATAGCCCTGTAGTATAATAACACTGCGGGGTGTAAATTATAGCCCTGTAGTATAATAACACTGAGGGGTGTACATTATAGCCCTGTAGTATAATAACACTGAGCGGTGTACATTATAGCACTGTAGTATAATAACACTGAGCGGTGTACATTATAGCCCTGTAGTATAATAGCACTGAGGGGTGTACATTATAGCCCTGTAGTATAATAACACTGAGGGGTGTACATTATAGCCCTGTAGTATAATAGCACTGAGGGGTGTACATTATAGCCCTGTAGTATAATAACACTGAGGGGTGTACATTATAGCCCTGTAGTATAATAACACTGAGGGGTGTACATTATAGCACTGTAGTATAATAGCCAGTAGCAGCTGACATGGCGCAGCCCCCGCCGCTGTGGCCGCCGTGCCGGGGCAGTGACAGGCTGAGGGCAGTGGAGTCATGTGGGGACACGGGGGAGGGGGCTCGCTGAGGGGGGAGGACGGGAGGAGGGGTCTCGGGCTCCACACCCCTCTCTCAGGCGCCGCTCTCCCCTCACCCTCCCTGCCCCCCGGCGGTCGCCATGCCCCGGCCCCGGTGATTACCTGCGCTCGGCTCCCGCACTGTCCTCCTCCTCGGCCCCGCTCACCAATTCCTCCATTCCTCTGACAACTGTCACCCGAAATCCCCTCCGCTGATCCCGCCCCCTCCAGCCCGCCGCCGCTCCCCACTGGCCAGTCACCCGCTACCTCACGCTGTGATTGGCCGAAGGGCTTGGCAATCAGGGAGTGGCGCCGAGCGGCACGCGCGTCCAGGCTACGCCCAAAAACAAATCGAGTACTTCTCATCGGGGCCACGCCTCCCTTAGTAAAACTCCCCTCTCTCATTGGTTCCCTGTCAGCAGGTTTGTGTTTAGCGGGGCTGTGATTGGCTGTTTAGGACGCAGCTTGGTCTTGAAGAGGCGGGAATAGATACTCGTGTCTGGGATTGGTTGGCAGTGACACTTTTTTTTGGATTGTGTGACAGTGGTTGCCCGCTAATGGCTCATTTACATACAGCGACATCACGTGTCCAGACCCGTGTCTCCGAGTGCGTCACTAGCCGGCTTTGAAGCTGCTAACACGTTTCGGGTAACTGATTGGTTCAGTGTCATGTCAATCATAGCCAACTCCGCCCTCCTACGTAGCCAGCAAGTTAGTGCGTACCAGCCCGCTCCCGTGTTTTTTTTTTATTATTCTCTACGCATTTCTAATTTTCGGCGACTTATTTATTTATTTCCTGCCCGTAAACTTAAATGACCCCTGGGGGTGATTGACGGCTGACTGGACCAATGAGAGCCCAGTATTGGAGTGACGTACTTAGGCGATTTGGCCAATAGGCGGGGGCGGCTGTCAGGACCAGCGGGGGGTGGGAGAGGTAGTCTGGCGCCGGGAGCCGCGGCAGGTGGATGAGGTCAGGAGATCCAGAGAGGAGCGAGACTGAGAGCAGGGCGCCCTCTGCCGCCCGACACCCCGCTGTCTCCGCACACTGACTGACTGACTTCCCGCGCTTTTATTATAGCGGGATTACTCATCTCTTCCTGCTCTGATAGAGGAGAATGGCCGCGGGAAGTGCTGGGAAAGTGTCACCACACCAGCCCACACGTGACCTGCCAGCTGCTGGCGAACTACAGCTCCCAGCATGCCCTGACAGCCTGTGTATAACTGCTACCCCCAGCATGCCCTGACAGCCTGTGTATAACTACTACCCCCAGCATGCCCTGACAGCCTGTGTATAACTACTACTCCCAGCATGTGTATAACTACTACCCCCAGCATGCCCTGACAGCCTGTGTATAACTACTACTCCCAGCATGTGTATAACTACTACCCCCAGCATGCCCTGACAGCCTGTTTAGAACTACTACTCCCAGCAGGTCCTGACAGCCTTTGTATAACTACTACTCCCAGCATGCCCTGACAGCCTGTGTATAACTACTACTCCCAGCATGCCTGACAGCCTGTGTATAACTACTACCCCCAGCATGCCCTGACAGCCTGTGTATAACTACTACTCCCAGCATGCCCTGACAGCCTGTGTATAACTACTACTCCCAGCATGCCCTGACAGCCTGTGTATAATACCCCCAGCATGCCCTGACAGCCTGTGTATAACTGCTACTCCCAGCATGCCCTGATAGCCTGTGTAGAACTACTACTACCAGCATGCCCTGACAGCCTGTGTATAACTACTACCCCCAGCATTCCCTGACAGCCTGTGTAGAACTACTACTCCCAGCATGCCCTGACAGCCTGTGTAGAACTACTACCCCCAGCATGCCCTGACAGCCTGTGTAGAACTACTACTCCCAGCATGCCCTGATAGCCTGTGTAGAACTACTACTACCAGCATGCCCTGACAGCCTGTGTATAACTACTACTCCCAGCATGCCCTGACAGCCTGTGTAGAACTACTACTCCCAGCATGCCCTGACAGCCTGTGTATAACTACTACTCCCAGCATGCCCTGGCAGTCTGTGTATAACTAGAGCTCCCAGCATGCCCTGACAGCCTTTGTATAACTACTACTCCCAGCATGCCCTGACAGCCTGTGTATAACTACTACTCCCAGCATGCCCTGGCAGTCTGTGTATAACTACAGCTCCCAGCATGCCCTGACAGCCTTTGTATAACTACTACTCCCAGCATGCCCTGACAGCCTGTGTATAACTACTACTCCCAGCCTGTGTATAACTACTACTCCCAGCATGCCCTGACAGCCTGTTTATCACTACTACTCCCAGCATGCCCTGACAGCCTGTGTAGAACTACTACTCCCAGCATGCCCTGACAGCCTGTGTAGAACTACTACTCCCAGCAGGCCCTGACAGCCTGTTTAGAACTACTACTCCCAGCATGCCCTGACAGCCTGTGTAGAACTACTACTCCCAGCATGCCCTGACAGCCTGTGTATAACTATTACTCCCAGCATGTATGTGTATAACTACCACTTTATTAGGTACACCATGCCAGTAACGGGTTGGACCCCCTTTTGCCTTCAGAACTGCCTCAATTCTTGGTGGCATAGATACAACAAGGTGCTGGAAGCTTCCTCAGAGATTTTGGTCCATAGTGACATGATGGCATCACACAGTTGCCGCAGATTTGTCGGCTGCACATCCATGATGCCAATCTCCCGTTCCACCACATCCCAAAGATGCTCTATTGGATTGAGATCTGGTGACTGTGGAGGCCATTGGAGTACAGTGACCTCATTGTCCTGTTCAAGACACCAGTCTGAGATGATTCTAGCTTTATGACATGGCGCATTATCCTGCTGAAAGTAGCCATCAGATGTTGGGTCCATTGTGGTCATAAAGGGATGGACACGGTCAGCAACAATACTCAGGTAGGCTGTGGCGTTGCAACAATGCTCAATTGGTACCAAGGGGCCCAAAGAGTGCCAAGAAAATATTCCCCACACCATGACACCACCACCAGCCTGAACCGCTGATACAAGGCAGGATGGATCCATGCTTTCATGTTGTTGACGCCAAATTCTGACCCTACCATCCGAATGTCGCAGCAGAAATCGAGACTCAGAGATGCTCTTCTGCCTACCTTGGTTGTAACGGTTGGCTATTTGAGTCACTGTTGCCTTTCTATCAGCTCGAACCAGTCTGCCCATTCTCCTCTGACCTCTGGCATCAACAAGGCATTTCCGCCCACAGAACTGCCGCTCACTAGATGTTTTTTCTTTTTCGGACCATTCTCTGTAAACCCCAGAGATGGTTGTTGCGTGAAAATCCCAGTAGATCAGCAGTTTCTGAAATACTCAGACCAGCCCTTCTGGCACCAACAACCATGCCACGTTCAAAGGCCCTCAAATCACCTTTCTTCCCCATACTGATGCTCGGTTTGAACTGCAGGAGATTGTCTTGACCATGTCTACATGCCTAAATGCACTGAGTTGCCGCCATGTGATTGGCTGATTAGAAATTAAGTGGTAACGTGCAGTTGGACAGGTGTACCTAATAAAGTGGCCGGTGAGTGTATAACTACTACTCCCAGCCTGTGTATAACTACTACTCCCAGCATGTATATATATAACTACTACTTCCAGCATGTCCTGACAGCTTGTATATGTATAACTACTACCCCAGCCTATATGTGTATAACTATTACTCCCAGCATGTCCTGACAGCCTGTATGTGTATAACTACTACCCACAGCCTGTATGTGTATTACTACTACTCCCAGCATGTATGTATCAGGGCTCCAGATGGCGACCAAAATGGTCGCCAATGCGACTGACATTTTGCAAATGGCGCCCAGATTTATTAATCTGGGCGCCATTTGCGACTGGCCCCGGCGGAGGCGCGCTGTCTCTTTAAGATGCGCGGCTGATGCGCGGCTGCCAGGGGTGTCCCGTCCTATCCCCGGCAGCGCGGCGCATCAGTGAGCTGCCTGGAGCCCTGACTTCCGGCACAGGAAGCGCACGTCAGAGACGCTTCCTGTGTCAGAAGTCACAGCCCCGGCGTACAGGGAGCTCACTGACGCGCCGCGCTGCCGGGGATAGGACGGGACACCCCCGGCAGCCGCGCATCAGCCGGGGACATCGCCCGAAGAAGAAGAAGATCGCCGGGGGAGCGGGTTGTCAGGTGAGTTTGTGTGTTTGTTTTTTTTAAATATTGCTTAGCATAGAGGAAAGGGGGGGGGGGGCTTTATAATGGGGGGAAGAGAAGGGGGGCATCTATAATGGGGGGAGAAGAGGGGCCATCTTCAAGGGGGGGAGAGGGGGCCATCTATAAGGGGAGGGGGTATCTATAAGGGGGGGAGAAGAGGGGGCATCTATAATGGGGGGGAGAGGGGGCATCTATAAGGGGAGGGAGGAGGGGGCATCTATAAGGGGAGGGAGGAGGGGGCATCTATAAGGGGAGGGAGGAGGGGGCATCTATAATGGGGAGGAGGAGGGGGCATCTATAATGGGGGGGGAGAGGGGGCATCTATAATGGGGGTAGAGGGGGTCATCCATAAGGGGAGGGGGTATCTATAAGGGGGGGAGAAGAGGGGGCATCTATAATGGGGGGGGAGAGGGGGCATCTATAATGGGGGGGAGGAGGGGGCATCTATAATGGGGGTAGAGGGGGTCATCTATAAGGGGAGGGGGCATCTATAATGGGGGGAGAGGGGGCATCTATAATGGGGGGGGGCATCTATAATGGGGGGGAGGAGGGGGTATCTATAATGGGGGGGAGGGGGTCATCTATAAGTGTAGGGCAAACTGGCTGCAGACACTGGGAGATAGATATATGCACAATTATTATTATCAGGGCCCCTCAGGTGTCTGTATTGTAGGGGGTCACTTGCATTAGTCACTAGGTGAGAGATATATCTATCTATATACACATCTTGTGGGGGGTCACTATGGCTGCAGTCATAAGTCTAGCTCAGTATGTATAGACTGTTGCAATCTTTTAAAGGGAACCTGTCTCCCCCGGTGCCAGGGTGACAGGCTCCCAACCCCCGTTAGAACCCCCTATACTCACCTCATCGCGCCGGGTCCCGCTTCTGAAGATGGCCGGGTCACGGAGATCTCAGCCGCTGCAGCCTGACGCGCACACTGAGAGATGAGTCCAACGCTCATAGAGAATGACGGAGCGCTGGACTCTCCCGTCATTCTCTATGAGCGTTGGACTCATCTCTCAGCGCACGCCGGGCTGCAGCGGCTGAGATCTCCGTGACCCGACCATCTTCAGAAGCGGGGTGAAGATGAGGTGAGTATAGGGGGTTCTAACGGGGGGTTGGGAGCCTGTCACCCCGGTACGGGGGTCGACAGGTTCCCTTTAAGTTCAAGTTCAGAAGAGTAAGCCTCATTAAAAGGCTAGCCAAGTGAAGCTGAAGTACTGAGTCAGACTGTATATGGTTGTCAAGTTGCAAGTTTCCATGTTGAACGTTTTCAAACTAAGAAAAGAAAGGATCTAAAGGAGGAGGAGGCTGCCGTGGCCTCTGCACACAGTAAGTCCCATGTAACATAACATTAATTTTACATGGTTTAAAATGTTGGCGACCAAATATTCTATTTGGCGCCTAAATTTTTCAGGTTAGGAGCCAATGGCTCCCAGGTAAATTTTTTAGTCTGGAGCCCTGTGTATATTACTACTACTCCCTGCATGTATGTATATTACTACTACTCCCTGCATGCCCTGACAGCCTGTATGTGTATAACTACTACCCCCAGCCTGTATGTGTATAACTACTACTCCCAGCCTGTATGTGTATTACTATTACTCCCTGCATGCCCTGACAGCCTGTATGTGTATAACTACTACCCCCAGCCTGTATATGTATTACTACTACTCCCAGCCTGTATGTGTATAACTACTACTCCCAGCCTGTATGTGTATTACTATTACTCCCTGCATGCCCTGACAGCCTGTATGTGTATAACTACTACCCCCAGCCTGTATGTGTATTACTACTACTCCCAGCCTGTATGTGTATAACTACTACTCCCAGCCTGTATGTGTATTACTATTACTCCCTGCATGCCCTGACAGCCTGTATGTGTATAACTACTACCCCCAGCCTGTATGTGTATTACTACTACTCCCAGCATGTATTTGTATAACTACTACTCCCAGCATGTCCTGACAGCCTCTATGTGTATAACTACTACCCCCAGCCTTTATGTGTATAACTATTACTCCCAGCATGCCCTGCTGTATGTGTATAACTACTATTCCCAGCATGCCTTGGCATCCAGCATGCCTCCACTGTCCCAGCATGCACCTGTCAGGGCATGCTGGGAGTTGTAGTTTTGCCATATCTGGAGATCACTGGTTTTGGGCCATGTTCACACACTGCAGATTATTATCTGACACATTACAGTAGCAGCGATATGGATAAGACTTCTACCGACTATGGGATCCTTAGTGTGTGTTTGGTGGACGCAACATGACTTTTATTAAAGAAAGTCTGCATCATTTTTACTTTTACATTAAAGGAGAACTCCGGCAAAATGCAAAATGCCTCTCCCCGTGCCCCCGCAGCGTCACGTCACAGGCTCCCGGACCCCGATGGGCGTCATTCTCCCTTGAGCTCCGATGTTGTTTTATACAGTTGTATGAAAGGATTTAGAGATGGTTCTCCAGGTACCTGAAGTAAACTATTAGTGTATATAAGATGCTATGAAGTATCCATCAAAAGTACATTTATTCATAGAAAATGAAAGGATCACATGTCATACATAAAAGGTATATACTTAAAAAAAATCACTGTGGAGCAGATAGTCCTGACAATCAAACAATATAAACAAAATAAATAATAGAAAAAGATACTGTCCCAAAATGACTTCTCGCCACCGGTGAGATCCCATTCTGGGACAGTGTATCTCTTTCTATGTATATATATATATATATATATATATATATATATATATATATATATATATATATATATACTCTGTCTCCTGTACCATTAACAACATAGCGCTTCAAAACCATTTCATCTTGTTTGATTGTCTTTATCATCTACCTAGCAGTGCTATTTTGTCTCATAAAGTGTCAAGGCAACCTGTTTAACTTTTTTATTTATATAGATTCTATCATTGTTATTTTATGAAGTATATACCTTTTATGTATGACTACACATGTGATCCCTTCATTTTATATGTAAATGTACTTTTGATCGACACTTCATAGCTCCTATATACACTTATGGTTTGTTTCAGGCACCATGAGAACCATCCCTAAATCCTTTTATATATCTGTTTATTTTTGTGGGACAGGGACAGGATCTCAATACAGAAAATTAGCTTTTATACACAATCTTCTATGTTTGCAACACAGTGTAGAAAAAAATAGGGGCCTAGAAAAATGTGCATTTTTTTGTGAAAGAAACATGGGGGGGGGGAATGTATCTTTTGTGTTTGTTACAAGTGTGACAAGCGTATTTTTATGTTTTTAGGTCAACTTCTTGGGGACACATTTTGCATTGCAATTTAAGCTAGGGCCACACTGCGTTTTTGCATCTTTTTACCGTGTCCATTTCATTTTAATGCACGGAAAAACTTGGTCAACCGTGTCCTTGTGTACTTTTTTTTTTTTTTTTTTATCTTGTAATACTTTAATCATTGGTATCGTTATAGATCATATTCTACTGTTACAGCTTTGTCAGCTTAAAAAGATTAAGGCGAGAGTCAAGGCAGGTGGCCCCTGAGGCATATCGGATCTCCTTCAGCATTCCACTCCGTTTCTTGGTGTCATCTTCAAACTTCCATATATCTGTGACCTCTGAAGGTGCAAATTCCTTTGATTCCAGCTGAATCATTGCAAATCCTCCAATGGTGTACAAAGACCCCTATGAAGTGACCAAGTTGATGGAGCTTCTTTCTTGTGGGAATTCTGTTATTGTTTCCCATTTGTTTGTAGCAATATCATAGGCTTCCACTGATGCTGTCAGTCCTTCCTCTGTGACACCTCCGGCGACAAAGATCTTGCCATTATGGACAGCAACACCAAACATTGAGCGAGCTATTCTCATTGGAGGAAGGTCTTTCCAGTCCCCTTTCTTGGGATTGAAAACGAACAATCTGCCAGTGCATTTCTTGTCATCAGTTTTGCCTCCGATACAATAGATGAGTCCATTATGTGACACTACAGAATGTCCATAAAGCTTTATGGGAAGTTTCTTTGCCTCTTTCCAAGTCACTGATTTAACATCATAAGAAAACACTGTATCAAGTGACTCTTCAGACTGCAGGTCTTTGCCAGCGATGGCATAGATACAGTTGTCGGCCTCACCCAGGCCAAAAAGACACCTTGCTGATGGTAGTGGTGGCAGTCCGATCCATTCCCCACCAATGCTGTCCAGCTGGAAGAAGTAAGACTGTAAAGGATTATCCTTATTTTCCTCGTCCACATACAGCCCACCGACCACATACACTTGTTTAGATTTGGTGGCTAAACTGGAATGATTTATTGGGATCTGCTCAGACAGAGCTACCAAGTAGCATTCATTTTCTACGGCGTCATAAGCCACTGTGGCCGTGTCGCTGACCATTACGATAAGATCTTTGACGAACATGCCATGCCTAGGAATGTCATTCAGATATCCAGGGAGTAAGTCTTTGTCCCCAACATCACCATCCACTGCCTTATCTTTGGGCGGCTCCGGCATTTTGCCACCAAAGGCGTCTTTAATAACTTTAATTTTCTTCTGGATTTCGGGATCTCCTTTGAACAGCTCGGACTTCACATGATCCTTGAAATATTTTTCGGTCATAAGACGGAATCGAATGCAGTCGAAGACGTCCCCAAGGCTCTTCACTTTGTTCTCCTTATCTATCTTTGCCCATTTCATCACGGACTCAAAGACGGTTTCTTCTTTTTTAACGTTTAAAGCGTCACTTGAGATGACGGCTATCGGTTCATGTGGGGCGAGCTGCAGGAAGTCCTCTTCGCTACATATCTGACCGAACCGATCACATACATAGTCCCGGGCAGTGACCGCAAGACGTGGACAGTCCAGAAGAAGGCCTAACCTGAAGATGTCCTTGTGTACTTTAAATTAAAAAAAAAATGGATGACTTTTCATAATTTATTTTTTTTAAACAATGCAAATCGTTGGACAACTAATGCTGCAGGATAGCATACAACTACATCCACAGAATCATATTGGGAAAGTTCCCACAAACTTCCTTAACCGTGGGGAGGCAGGAGCATGTTGCAGGTGGCGCAGGCACACACAATGTCCAATAGCTGCCCAATGTCGCCGCGACACCAGTAGCATCGGACAGCTATAGGTTATTGCCCTCAATATGCCCCCAACCCCTCTTATCTGTTGAAGTTATTGGCACAGACGGGCAAAAGGAAGAAGTGGAGAGCAGGAGAGACTTTTTCTGCTTTCCAGATAACCTCTTTAGGTGCAACTTTTTGTGGATGTGCACAAATATATCACAGTGTGTGTGGGTAAGGCTGGTGGTACATACACAGCAAATGGTAAATTCCACCCTTAGTGTACATATTCTGGTAAAAAATGCTAAATGCATATGTATGAGCTAAACCATACATTAATATCCTCCTCACTTTCTGTCTTGTGGTTGTAAAAACATGCAGCTATATTCTAGTAAAATAAATGGCAATTTGTTGTACGGCAATATTACTTTTCTTTGGACTGGTTCCAGATTGTTCCTCCTTCATTAGAAGCGTATTCAGATTTGTATTCTTTGGTGTTGCTTTGTGCAGTTTTTTTCAAAAAGGACCTTTAAACTTTTAAGCAGTTCATTTAGCCAGCCTGAGTCTTCATCTGGAAGGTTCCTGGGATTTCTATCAGAAGATAATCATACATTTGAGAGATAATTGTATGTCAGAAAGAAAGAGAAGGGATGTTCTTTGAGCCTCGGTAAGGATATTGGTCTAATTGGTGTTCTTCAGATGAAAAAGGGTTTCTCAGGTCCCACTCATAACGTCTGGCTCTGAGTTAAAGAAAGTGCAGTTCACTAAAAAAGAAAAAAAAATTGACAATGTGTCCATATTCTGAGATCCTGGTGCTATGGATTGCATAGAGGTGGAGCTCGGCTATGTTCGGAAGTCACATAGTGGATGGAGCAATGGCCAAATTTTGTTCTGCAAATTCATTTACTCCATTCTTGTGATTGGTGGGGGTCCTAGTGGCTGGACCACCATCAAATACCTAGTTATCCCCTATGCTCTATACTTTGGATATCCCCTTTAACCCCATGGAGATGCCTTGGCCTGACCTAAAGAGGTCGCTCTACACACGCCATCACAAAATATTGAATATAACATTTGCAGGAAGGAATTGTTCAAAATTCACCCTTAACATTGCACAAATTGCTTTTTATATCTAAAGGTTTACTTGGGTTTTCTCCCTACACTGTAGAAGTTTACTAGTGGCCTAGATTTAAAAAAGAAACAAAACTTTCTTTTTACAGTGCAAATTTAGACAGACACAATAGTCTTGTGGCAGATTTACAGCAGCGTTTATTTGGCGTGACTCACACTAGAATTAATTTGTTGAACCTGGTGAAAAGTATTTAAAAAAAATATTCTGGTGTTGTTTTTTTTTTAAGTTAATTGTTTTTTAAAGTGCCCGTGATTTCAGAGTGCAATACAAGTGATAGGGGTTAACAAACAGAACATTACTAGATCAAAACACATTACATGATGGCAGACTAGTACATTAGGTAAGGGGAGGGGAACAGAAGGTAAAGTGCAACTGGTCAAAGTGTGGCGCAGAATTGTTGTATGTTGTAGCCTAGTTTGAAGAGATGGGTTTTCAGGTTACTTTTGAAAGTCTTCATGGTGGATGAGAGCCGGATGTGTCGTGGTAGAAAGTTCCAGAGTATGGAGGAGGTTTGGGAAAAATCTTTGAGTTGTGTGAGGGTATGTGTATACTGAGGAATAGGTGAGGAATTTAAAGCGACTTTGTACCCACAATCTGTCCCCCCCAAACCACTTGTACCCTCGGATAGCTGCTTTTAATCCAAGATCTGTCCTGGGGTCCGTTGGGCAGGGGATGCCGTTATTGTCATAAAAACAACTTTTAATCCTGCAGCGCTGTGTCTAATGTCTGGGGCTTACATTTGTATATGCATTAGGCTGGCACCACCTCTCTGTCCTTCCTCCCCACCCTCATCATTAGGAATGATCCAGGAACATTTACTGCTGTTTGAGCTTGGTGTATTAACGATCCAGCCCATGTTCATTATACACACAGGTGGGGAATAGGAAGCAATCTGCTTGTAGCATTCCTAATGATGAGTAGAGTGCAGAGGAAGGACGGAGAGGTGGTGCCAGCCTAATGCATATACAAATGTAAGCCCCGGCCGTTAGACACAGCGATGCAGGATTAAAAGTTGTTTTTATGACAATAACTGCATCCCCTGCCAAACGGACCCCAGGACAGATCTTGGATTAAAAGCAGCTATCCGAAGGTACAAGTGGTTTGGGGGGTCAGATTGTGGGTACAGAGTTGCTTTAAAGTGGAATCTGCATTTAATTTCTGCTTGAAATTACTTCCATAAGATATGAACAAAGCAATGTTCCATTGTGTTCAATGGGATTGTTCACACAGCGGAATTTTCGAGAAAAATTCTGCTGCGGATTCGCTTTCAAACCAAAAAAAAGACATGTAAATTCTTTGGGCTGATTCCGCTAGAGGAATCCTATAGAAGTCAATGGGGCTTGGATTGTGCTTTTTTATTTTAAATAGTTTTTATTACAAAATATCATATATTTCCAAATACATAAAAATACACAGCATCAACCGAAATGTCACCACGCCTAGGATATGACATACATATACAGAAAGCAGGCTCCAGCCTAATAGGCCGCAACCTCCTCCTATCCTATACATCAAATCTCTATGCTAAAAGCACATTCATATACCCTATGTCTACTATCCAGCATACTCGAGCATGGATGGTGCCCAAGAGGAATTTTCTCTATACGGTATATTATATGGTTTCAACCTAGGCATAATGAATAGAGATGAGCGAACCAGGTTCGGGTACAAGTCCATCTGAACCCGAACGTTCGGTATTTGATTAGCGGGGGCTGCTGAACTTGGATAAAGCTTTAAGGTTGTCTGGAAAACATGGATACAGCCAATGACTATATCCATGTTTTCCACATAGCCTTAGGGCTTTATCCAACTTCAGCAGCCCCAGCTAATCAAATGCCGATCGTTTGGGTTCGGATGGACTCGAACCCAAACCCGGTTCGCTCATCTCTAATAATGAACAATAATACTCCAAACCCTCCCTCCCCAGATTTTTTCGTATTGGCAGATTTTGCTTACCCTATTACGCCATTCAAGTAATGTTGGAGCACCCGGGGCGAACCAATGGCACAAAACCGACAATCACGCGTAAAATAAACATCTACTTAGCAAATTAACATTATCCTGAAGTCCTGTGGTGTCCCCCAAGATCGCCACTACCGAAGAGTAAGGGATCTCCATTCTGGTTTTCGCTTCTAGTTCTCTCCATGCTCCTTGCCAGAACGGCTGTATAGAGCCACAGGACCAAAACATGTACCATATCTTCTCCTGGCTGCATACACCTAGGACAGTCAGATGTTCTCCGCCTTCCCATCCTCTGAAGAATCTGCGGGGAGGAGTAGGTCATCTGAGTGATCCTATACTGGATCAGCCTGTGTGCCTCACTCAAAGAGACTAGGGAGATGTTCTTCCCAACAACTTCCCAGCTGTCCTCTGGAAGAAGGCTGATTTTACTAACCCATCTGTGATATATTTTACCTGGTCCCTTACTAAGGTTCTTACTGGTAACAATACTTCTATAGATCATGGAGAGGCCCTTTTTAACTTTACCCATTCCTAAAACTAATTGTAAAACTGTGCTGACCTTTAGTGAACAATTCTTTATTTAAAGTGTGCTCGTACACATGCTTTACCTGTATATAATAATATATGTGTCTACTATCCAACCCATATTTTCCACAAAGGTCCTGGAAATCAATAATAGTCCCCCCATCAAAAATCTGTCGTACTTTAGTGATCCCATACGTAATCCAAATTTGGTTATTAGTAATTTTTTGAAATTCCTTTAATTCCACATTCTCCCACAAGGGTGTGCAAGTGAGATTGCCCTTTACTTTACAAGTGAGACTTGCCAATTGAGGAAGTGAGCTCTGATGATCTTCCTGGACAATCCCTTTAAGTCACAGGAAACGACAGCATGCCCTCTTTTGGAAAGTTCATGTAAAAAGTGTAAACAAGTTAGAAATCTGCTGCCAAAATGACACAGAATAGTTTGTGCCACAAAAAACAACCAGAAATGAGCCAAAAATGTGGTGCAGACCCATAAGTAAATTTGGACCACTGTACTAGTGATTAGTGCAGAAATTTGTGTCATTTCAAAGATTCACTTACTTTTACTAAATGATTTCTGAATTATCAATGCATTTTCACTGGCTTTAGTGATCATCTCTTTGGCTATTACAATGGCTATTACAATGCATTACAGTCTATGGCTTATGAGTTAGGTAGATGAGACCCTAAGCACTTTTGCTCTAGGTACTGGGGGAGCAGCCTCACCAATAACTATCTAAGACGTGTCTTTAATATAAGAAGTTTTTGGAAACCGTATTCACCCTCAAGCCAGTGGTGGGTGGCTACAACACAGCAGCAGAGTGTGTGCTCACAGCTTTGTCTCATTTGTGCAGTAAGATCATAGATCATATTCACTTTCCTGACAACAGATGATTAAGTTATCAGTGAGTAACCTGTGCCCCTCTTTATTGATGTGGGCATCTTCAGCACTGATGCTAGACTGAACAGTATGTAAATAGGATCTGCCATGTATGTTCTGTTGGTAGGAGTCCAAGTGGTGGAGCCCTCACATAGAGTCAAGAGCAGCACTTATAATGGGGTAATTAATCCACTTACCTGGATGTGTTTGAAAACTGGTCTGTGCAGGAAACTCACAGAATGACATTGAGAACATAAGAACTACATATTGGGTCCAACCCATGGTTGCTGAACCATTCTTCATAAGAGCTAAAGTTGAGCGATTCTTTAGTATGTTTAAATCACACAGAGGGCATCACTACAGTAAAGCTTCTCCCCATCAGCATGAAACCAGGAGGTGACCAAACATGTCTAAAACAGCAGTCCAGTGAGCCCTACTGTGTGTGGAACTGCAAAGCATAGATGTGCGTAGGTGTGCTAGTGTGACTTCACTTTTCACAGCACTATTGGAAGTGGACCTCCACTGAAGGGTTGCCTTCTGCATTGAGTCACATTTTCTACTTGAATGAACGAGCTTTGGCATATCAAACAAGAAACCAAAGAACAAACACCCTTCAGCCATTGCTGGAAAAATACAAGCTTGTGGTGGCAGCATTATGGTCTGGGGGGATGTTCTTGGCGCATTCTGTGGGTCACTCAACCATGTGGAGGCACTCTCAGCCAATTTGGTTATTAAGGCAACCTTGAAGATCATGTACATCCATTCCTGCTGGTTGTCTTCTCTGGGGTGGAAGGGATCTTCCAGCAAGACAATGCAACATGTCACATAACTATAAATGTCAGACATTTTCAAGTACTTGCCCCCTAATTACCCAGACTTGAACCCAACTAGGCACTCATGGGACCACCTTGATAGTTGATAGTGATGTTGGCTCTTTGGATCCTCCAGCAGCTGTGGGATGCAGTCAGCATGGCTCCAGATACCTTTGACACCTACCAGAATATTATTGACCTGTCTAGCTGCTGTCCGTGTTGCTTGTCCAGAATATGATAAATTATAGCTGCTGGTCATAATAATGGGATTTGACTGTGTACTTTTTCCAGATGAAACAAGTTAATGGCTACCCTGCCTATTGGGCACGCTGTATATACTGTATCCAAGATATACCATCACTTTATCATTAATGGGGCCCAACATCTGGGACCCTTTCCCTTTCTGAGAATGAAAAGCCATTGGCACTCTGTTTAGCACAGTGGCGCTCCGAGCCACTCGACTACAACTCATTTCCCTTAAGTAGTGCCATGCTGCAGTTCTCGAGGTGCTGCTGTGTAGGGAAAAACAATGAGGGGGATGCCTCACTATTTCCACAATGTCCCTTCATGCTCAAGATCATTTTTAAAAATTATACTATTTTGCTTTAATATTTTCCTAGTTTTAATTAAAAACACAACTTTTAACAGTACAGTGAAATGCTTTTTTTTCCAGTGCACAATACATAAACACCAAAATCTAGGTCCAGATGCAGCAGAAATGCCTAACCACTATAAGCAAAGCCAGAAATGGGCTTCAACATCAAAGGGCAACAACAAAAGAGGCTTGTATTAAATAAAACAAACAAATATGTTTATTGGAACAAGGACCTGACACAAAACATGGCTTACAACTATGGGAACTGTTAGTGGTTGCGTTTTAAGTGGTCTGTATAAAGCATCGCCATATAGCTTACATGTCACGTATGTGTAATGCTTCAAAGTGGAAAGGATAAAATTTTGCACATGTCTCGGGCCAGGCTCAGGAATTGGCAGAAGAGTCGGTTATCTCCAGAATACAGCACTGTTCTCTCTCCTACGTTGATGAAATCAAAACAACAATGCAGGACTTGGAAATGTAATGATGTGTCTCTAAGAACAAAGATTACAATTGTCCAGACTATGGTATGCGACATCCAGACAATAATGAAGGACGCGTCTTTGAACTTTAGTGCTGGCAAAGACGTTTAAGATCCTTCGAAAATTGAATCAAATCTGCACAAGTGGATCCTTGACCAAATCAATCCCATCCTTCAACTTCAAGCAAAAATATCCATTGAATATCCAAAGACGACATCAGTCAAGGAGTTTGCATGTCTCACAGACCAGAGTGGTTCCTTAGGGAGAGCATTGACTCAAGATCTAGATTGTTTTCAATGAGTCATGTAGATAC
This sequence comes from Dendropsophus ebraccatus, assembly GCF_027789765.1. Taxonomy (NCBI): domain Eukaryota; kingdom Metazoa; phylum Chordata; class Amphibia; order Anura; family Hylidae; genus Dendropsophus; species Dendropsophus ebraccatus. Next base: position 91,139,943 of record NC_091464.1, read on the forward strand.
TTCACCTCTGACAGTCTACCCATCTTTGATGCATTCTCCCCTAACCACTGAAATGAACTTTGGATATTGTGGACATCATTGACTATGAAATCACATCACACTAACTACGAATGTCTAATGGATTCCAGTAGAAGGAAGCCTATATTGAGTTAATCTCTGCCAGCAAGCAACCCTACAATAGAAGCCATGGATCCATGTCTTGTGCACATGTTACGACAACTCACCTCTCTTTATGCCCCATTGATTTCACTTTATGGGACTTTGCCATTGGAATACATTGGGATACTGTTGAAAAGGTATTTCAAAACAGTTATTCATAGATTCCATTAGGCGATTAAATCATTCTATCGGAACATCGGCCCCTGTCCACTGGATCACCACACATTAGATGAAGGTTCTGATATGCCCATTTTACCTTGTCCCAGAGATCTCAATAGGATTAAGATCTGTATATAATAATCAGGCTCTCAGTCCATGCTCTGTAGGGTTCCAGCATTAAACCTTTGTGCCGTAGTGAGGGATGCTGCTATGTTAAACCATCGATGTAACGCCTGGAGTAGTGGATCCACTGGACCGGCACCAGCGATGGCACTAACCTCACCAGGGAGCGGAGTCTAAGGGGCCGCTGGTTTTCACCAGAGCCCGCCGCAAGGCGGGATGGACTTGCTGCGGCAGGCGACCCCCAGGTCGCTACCCCTGGCTTGGTTGCTGGTGACGGCAGGCGAGGCGTGGCAGGAGCAGTAGGCGTGTCCGCAGGTGACAGGCTGAACTCAGGAGCCACGGTGACACAGGGGAACAGGAACCAGGAACACAGACTAGGGACCAGGTAACGGAATAGGAGCCAGGAACAAGGACTTGGGACCAGGTGGCAGATAGGAAACAGGAACAACAGGGGCTGGGCCAACGCTATGGGAAGCATGTAGAGGCTCCAACACAAGGGACAGGGCATGCTGGGATTTATAGGGGAGTGATTGGGTGCAACTACCAATTAGGAGCGCACTGCCCCTTTAAATCTGAGACAGCCGGCGCGCGCGCGCCCTAGGAGGCGGGGACGCGCGCGCCGGCCGGCACAGCGAGAGACAGGAGCGGGGAGAGGTGAGGCGCCCCCCGGGGCCGAAGTAATAGCAGCGCCGGGTCCCTGACTATGGACACCGGCTGCTGCATGGGGCAGGAGGCGGTCGCGGCGGCGGCCCGGAACGCGGGACGCCGCTGCGGCCGTGACAATCGATACTGTAAATCGATCAGTGCAGATAGAATGTGAACAGAAGCAATGTGTCCACCCCTATATAATTATATACAATATGGCAGTAGATGGGATACAGCGTAGTCCACAGTACTTTATACACTTGACTAACATGTCATTCCGCGGTGGAACGATTGTTCTGTTCTGCAGAGTGGTAGTCCATTCCTAGGGTAAGTATTCTCTGTATTCCAGATACTTGATTGTAATAGTTGTTCCGCTTCTTCCGGCCGGCAGCCACTTGCTATGTAAGTCCAAACAATTGGTAAAGTGTGATGTCACAACACTACTATGGCTTCTGTGGAGGGACAAGCTACCTCAACATGTTTCAGAAGTCCTCAGCTTCCCTTCTCAAGAGTGCATGTCTCATTACTGATGTTACTTATATTGACTATCCAGTTGTTTTGGTACTTACAAAAACGCTAAAAGTTCTTTTTTAGCGTACTGTGAACTACCAAAGATTAAGACCTGGGAAAGCAAAGACCATTCAGTGTTATGTTCCCATGATTATATGACCCTTGTGGCATGGTACATTGTCCTGCCAAAAGTTTCAATCTGCATAAGTGTACTAGGGTATGTTCACCCTAGTGAAGAAAGTAGGGTTAAGACTGGTGAAGACCGTGTGGCTAATCCTTGTGTGGAGTTCTGATGCTTCACCACAGCCCTTCCTGGACCTCTGATATAGTCAGAGAGAGGGGAGCTCAGGAGACTGGAGTTCATTGAGATCTTCCATATACCAATCACGTCCTTCTTCTGAATTAGGAGCCAGGTTGAAGTAATGAATTTCACATGGTCACTGCTCATGAGGATTCGGGAGCAGTGGGAAGTTTTCATTTTTGGACAAAGCAATGCATTTCTTAATCTGTTTCCTGTTTCTAATACAGTACCAAGATATTCTGCGGCAGACTACATAGATTGCATTCCCTCACATCAGTCCTGGTCCCCAGCGGGGGGTCACAGCTCAATTTCATCTCATATAAACAATACGGCCAATTTCATTTATGTTTTGGGATGTAAGAGGAAGCCGGAAGAATGATACAATCAAGGGGTGAACCTATAGTCCATACAAATGTCGCCCTGAACCCATGAATTATACGAGAAAACAAGACTCTGTCATTGTCAGTACTCAATATCCCCCAATACACGGTCGCCATAATGCAAGGACCAACTCAGCAGTAGATTGTATCCCAGATGGGGACCAATACTTAGAAAACCCAAAGAGCAGTCTCTATATCTTTCCATCACACGTCCTAATCACCGCAGTCTCTAACGAAAACCGTCCAAGCCATTGCTCTCTGCCAAAAATAAAATCACAGAATTGTTGTCCTATGCAGATTTCCGTCTCTCACAAATCTTTTTAGATCTTGCTCTCGTGAACCCTGCAGGGCAGAAGAAAGTGGCCTCCATTTGTTATCTTGACTATTGTAAATTTATCTTGTGCAGAGAGGATCCTGGGTCGTTTTTCTCTGCTTCTGAAGTGTGTGCAAAAACCGGGACAGACTTGGATTAAGGAGGGCCATTACACCGGCCAAGTACACCCTTATTAATCTGTGCCTTAACGTAATAAAACATGATATATTATTGATGCATAAGTGTAATTTAGTAACCACAATGCACATTGCTTATTGATGATCACATGCTTCAGGCAGCCTCCTGAGTGGAACATAAGGTCACCCAAAGCTTTATGGTTTATGCATAGAACAAGTAAAGGCTTACATGTATACAGTCCAAAAAGGATAGAGTATGTAACATTGTGGTTAGATGTAGTAGTTGTAGTAGTAGTCGTTGTAGTAGATGTAACAGTAGTTGTCCATGGACACTGCGATGTCTTGCCTATTTCTTTTATTTCAGGAGGGAATCTTTCTAAAAGTGTCACTGTCGTTTACATTTTTTTTTTCAGAAATAGTACAGGTGATTTTAAGAATCTTTGTAATTGAGTTTACTAGCTGAAAAATGCATTTTTATCATGAAAAAGCAGTTTGACGCTCTCCCCCTGTCTTCATGGTTCTCTTATGGGGAGGGGAAGGGTTGAGGGAGATGAGGCATCAAAATAGGACAACAAAGAGTTAATTTACAGCTACATCACCGGGCTATCTCCTCTGATTTCACACAGGTCCCGCTGTTTAATCCTTTGCTCTCTGCTGGTGACTAATCTCCACCCTCCCCTCTCCATAGGTTACACAGGGTTCGACTGATGTAAAAGAGTCGAGATTTCCTGGGGGGGGGGAGGGGACTTTCTGCAAAAAAAAAAATGACAGTAACATTTTAAGTTTGTTAAAGAGTAACATGAAAAATGACTTGTCATCATGTCATGCTGAGACCCGCTGTGATCAGGAGATATAGCAGGGGATAAAGTAGTAGGCCATAGAGTGGATTGCGCTAATTCCAACAATGCAGCCTCATAGACTTGATCTGTTACAGAGGTAGTGGGGAGTGGATCGCGCTCCTACCACACTCTCTACCTTGCTATATCTCCTGATCATAGTGGGTTGCAATAGTAAAACCAGCTGTTATCAGTAACTTTTGACCCCCTGATGACATGTCAAGAGATATTTTTCATGACAGTGACTTTTTAAATTACTAAACTTACAGAACATCATATCTTAATTACCCTGAGAGTGCAAGGACAATGTTAAAATGTAAATTGAAAAATTATGTTTGGAGATGTGTGTATACTTGGAGAGGTTTATAGCACTATTTATTTGATTGATTTCTTTATGGCTCCTTTTATTTTCATGACGTGGTTTCTGACCTGTCAGCACATGAAGCTGTAGGTTTAGAGCTCAGTGGGTGTTCTTTGTGAAGCAGGCTCTCTGCGCCCTTCTTTTTTCAATGCTCTAGTCTGTGGTCTACGTCTCTATACCCCCTTCCTTTCACACATTGACATTTCTGCTTGTAGAGCTGTAGGTTAAGAGTTCAGTGGGTGTTCTCTGTGAAGCATTCTCTCTGCCCCCTTTCTCTGTGCTGTAGCCTGTCCTCTGTCCCTCCACCCCTACACACTGACATGAATGCTTGGAGAGCTGCAGGTTCAGAGCTTAGTGGTTGTTCTCTTTGAAGTACATGCTTTGCTCCCTTCTCTCAACGGTCTAGCCTGATTCATTGTCTTCTCAGTAGGTGTCCAATATGAAGTATGCTTTCTGCACCTTGTCTCAGTGCCATAGCCTGCCCTCTGCTCTCACACACTAGCTTGTCTGCTTGTGGAGCTGCAGGCTCAGAGCTCAGTGGGTGTTACTTTTTGAAGCATGCTCTCTGGCTTCATTTTCAGTGCTCTAGCCTATCCTTTATGCTTCTGACAGGTTTTAAGCTAAGGGGTGTTCCCTGTAAAACATGGTCTCTTTTTTAAAATCAATGTAATTTTTATTAAGCTTTTTTCATATATAAAAGACAACAGCAGGGAAGGACGGAACATGGGTCCAGTCCCCGCAAAACAAAAACAAAACAAACAGTACAAAAACTGTATTGGCAATGTCCATCATGGTTCACGGTATATCCATCTGTATAGAACAAATGTGACATAAAGGGGTTATCCAGCGCTACAAAAACATGGCCACTTTCCCCCTACTGTTGTCTCCAGATTGGGTGGGGTTTTAAAGCTCAGTTCCATTGAAGTAAATGGAGCTTAATTGCAAACTGCACCTGAACTGGAGACAACAGTAGTGGGAAAAGTGGCCATTTTTTTGTAGCACTGGATAACACCTTTAATAAAATCTGTCGATCATAAACGAGTCTCTAAATCATTTGTGGCGATTAAAAAGGTGTGAATAATATAAAAAAACTTCCACGTCAGTATATTGTACACGAAATATAATCAGGAAACCTCAGAGGGAGTGGTCCTGCCCCTTGTAAGCGACAGTGGTGCCAGGCCCGGAGTGTCCAGCCAACGGGCCCATATTTTTTAAAACTTTTTCATAGCCTCCCTTTTCTCATAAGCATATTTATTGTTGGCAAGTGAAACATGGTCTCTTGCTTCTTCTATACTCTAGCCTTTTCTCAACACCTTTAGCTCAGTGGGTATTCCCTCTGAAGCTGCTGTCTGCCCCTTTCCACAGTGCCGTAGCCTGTCTTCAGTGCTCACTCACTTTCACTTACATGTGCGCTTGTAGAGCTGAAAGCTCTGAGCTCAGTGGGTGTTCCCTGTGAAGGTGCCTGTCTTCAGTGCCTATTCCCTTTCACTTATATGTGTGCTTGTAGGGGTCCAAGCTCTGAGCTCAGTGGGTGTTCCCTCTAAAAGCCTGTAGTGCCTATTCCCTTTCACTTACATATGTGCTTGTAGGACGTCAGGCTCTGAGCTTAGTGGGTGTTCCCTGTGAAGCCTGTCTTCTGTGCTTCCTCCCTCTCACATGTGTGCTTGTAGGGCTGCAAACTCTGATTTTAGTGGGTTTTCCCTGTAAAGTCTGTCTTCAGCATCTATTTCCTCTCACTTACGTGTGTGCCTATAGGGCTGCAAGCTCTGAGCTCAGTGGGTGTTTCCTGTGAAGTTGCCTGTCTTCAGTGCCTATTGCCTTTCACTTTAGTGTGTGCTTGTAGGGCTCCAAGCTGTGAGCTCAGTGAAGGGCTGCAAGCTCTGATTTCAGTGGGTGTTCCCTGTAAAGCCTGTCTTCATTGCCTATTTCCTCTCACTCACTTACATGTGTGCTTGTAGGGCTGTATGCTCTGAGCTTAGTAGGTGTTCCCTATGAAGCCTGTCTTCTGTCCCTTCTCCCTCTCACTCACTGACATGACCTTGCATGCTTGTAAAGAGGTGTTAATGGAACCAGATAGGGGTTGTTCTGGTGACACCAGTCTGAAGACGGACACTTTGCTGTTCTGTTGCTGTATTTTATGACTTTGCATTCTTTGGTTTCTGTGATAAAATGCTACTTATATAATCTGTTGTCTGTGAATAAGACCGACCTGCTCTGCCCACAGATACCTTTACAGTAGGAAGTTTGTGTAAAGCGGGGAATAATACAGTGCAGGATCACACCACAGGTTTATAGACACTGGATTTGGTGAAATGGTGGCAGAATCAGACATAGGGGGACATTAAGTCTAAAATATATGATTTTTCTAGAGTATTTGTCAGGTTTTTACCCAACCAAATAGGACTAACCTAACAATTGTTTTATAAATTTGTGAATACAATATTCTCAAAATATTCGCAAAAGATTGCGCAAACATATTCACCTGTTACTGACCAGACGTTGGCCAGCACCAGTCTGTGCCATTTTTTAAAAAGTCAAAAATAATGAAATTGCCGCTAATGTCGGATTATGCTAATTTTTTTGGGTGAATACTCAACACAGGCAGATTAAAAAAATAGAGCTTTGATCAAAAATTGGTGAAAAATTTAATTATTCACCTAAAAAGAGGCTCAAAACCCTTGATATATGTCCTCCGTAGGCTTTCATTTTATTATTTGTATAAAGGTGCGTTACAGAATCTCTGATACATGAGAATACTGGGGCAGATTGACGCTTGGGGTGGACAAGTTGTGGGTGGATTATAGCTGAACCATTGCTTCTTCTGAGGTTTTTATTATTCTCCAGTGGGAAAACTGTGTCTATTACTGACTGTACAATGCAATTACGCCTTCATCGGAGCCATGCTATTAATGTTACATTAACAAGAAATAAAAGTGGATGGCAGATACAATCTACAGGCTAATGAAGGCCAATCTGCTGTGTACGTATGCCAAAAACCTGACACCAACCCCACACAGGGAAGAACGATAAAACATGTTATAACGCAGCCTCATATGTGATCTAGTGCTAGGCCGAAGCAATCATAATAATGGGCATTATAATACAATTATATTTATCTCCTATCTATCTCCTATCTATCCATTATCTATCTATCTATCTATCTATCTATCTATGTAACAGAAAATCTAAGCAGCACTGCTCAAAAATATTTGGGTGCCAGCGGTCCTGGATCCTGACCACAGATCGTTCCCAAATAGCAATAGATAATCCACGGCACTCACGGGGTTAAACGGTGAAAAAGTAAGTGATTTATTGCAGCATTCCAAAACAAGACACGACGTTTCGGTAACCTCACGTTACCATCATTCATGGGGCATTCAGTGCCCCATATAGAGAAAACAGAAACCAAATTTTTTAAATTTTTGCAAATTTTAAAGAAAAAAACTGAAATCCCACATGGACATAAGTATTCAGTCCCTTTGCTATGACACGGGACATTTAGCTCCTTCCATTTCTCTTTACTATCTCTAAGATGTTTCCGCACTTAAAATTGTTTGAAATCACCGGTGATAAATTCACCTGAATGGACGGGATCTGGAGAGACTCTGCCTCTGTCTATATAATGTCTCACAGCTGATAATGCATCAGAGCCAACACTACAACATGAGGAGGGGAGGAAAGAGCTGCCTGTAGAGCTCAGAGACAGGACTGTGTGGAGGAGGAAAGAGCTGCCTGTAGAGCTCAGAGACAGGACTGTGTGGAGGAGGAAAGAGCTGCCTGTAGAGCTCAGAGACAGGACTGTGTGGAAGAGGAAAGAGCTGCCTGTAGAGCTCAGAGACAGGACTGTGTGGAGGAGGAAAGAGCTGCCTGTAGAGCTCAGAGACAGGACTGTGTGGAGGAGGAAAGAGCTGCCTGTAGAGCTCAGAGACAGGACTGTGTGGACGAGGAAAGAGCTGCCTGTAGAGCTCAGAGACAGGACTGTGTGGAGGAGGAAAGAGCTGCCTGTAGAGCTCAGAGACAGGACTGTGTGGAGGGGGGAAAGAGCTGCCTGTAGAGCTCAGAGACAGGACTGTGTGGAGGGGGAAAGAGCTGCCTGTAGAGCTCAGAGACAGGACTGTGTGGAGGAGGAAAGAGCTGCCTGTAGAGCTCAGAGACAGGACTGTGTGGAGGAGCAGATCTGGCAAAGGTGACAAACACATCTCTGCTGCACTGAAAGTTCCCAAGAGCTTAGCGGCCTCTATAATTCTTACATGAAAGAAGATGGAACAACCTCAACCTACAGCTTCTTAGAACTGCTGCCCCACTAAACTAAGCAATCAGAGGAGAAGGATCTTTGTAAGAGAGGTGAGCTGGGCTTTCTGGTGGAGTAGCCCGAAAGAATCCGCTCCTCAGTAACAGACACAGGCTTCAGGAGTTTATATAGGAGCAACTAAAGGAGTCTTAGACTGCGAGGAACAAGATTTTCTGCTCTAAGGAAACCAAGATGGAACTTCGAAGCCTCAATTCTCAACATCGTCTCTGGTGGAGACCAGGCACTGCCTATGACCTGCCCCATACCATCCCCACAGTGAAGCATGTTGGGGGGAAAAGGGCCGGGAAACAGGTCAGGGTGGAGAAAAGGTTGAATGGAGTAAAGTACAAAGATAACCTGATCCAGGGCACTGAGATAAACTTAGACTGAGATAAGGATCCATCTTCCAACTAGGTCATTTTCCTAAGCACAAAGTCAGGAGAATACAGGAACGGCACAACTGTGAATGTCCTGGATGGCCCAGCCAGAACCCTGATCCCAGTGGGACATCTCTGGAAAGACCTGACAATGACGTCCACCGCCGGCCCCCATCCAACCTGAGGGAGCAAAAAGGATCTGCAAAGAAGAATGACCAAACTTCTCCAAATCCAGGTGTAAGCCTTGTGGTCTCATAACCAAGAAGACTGGAGGCCGATTCTCTGCAAAAGGGGCTTCACCTCATACTGAGGAACCGTTTTGAATTCTTACAGCGATGTCAAAATTCTATATTTTTCTTTTCAGTAAAGTAGCAAAGATTTCTACCATCCTGTTCTCGCTTATGATTATACAGTATCGAGGGCAGAATGATGGTGAACATCAAGCAACGTAACAAGACGTGAGAAAACGATTGGGTCTGAAGACAAATGTACTTTTACCCTTTCTTTAGATACCCATGCTTCTTTGTATTTCATATCTGTAATGCTTGGTTCATGCTAGCTTCTTTTTTTTTTTTTACCCTTTTTTCCAAAATGCGGATGAAAAAACGAATGCATTTGTGTGCATCTGTTTTCATCCGTTTTTCCATTGACTTTCATTTAAAAAAAAGAAGATTAAAACACATTTGTTTTTTTAGCGTGCACAAAAATGTGATCGACCACGTAAATAAAAAAGCGTAAATAAAAAGGATGAAAAAAAACGTAGTGTTAACCCAGCCTTAATCTACTGTTTATGGCTATCTATCTCTAATCTTTAAATTATGAAATTCCTTTATTTTGCCGTCCGAGGATCCAGTTTTTTGTTTTTTTTTTTAAATCCGGGATTTGTTTTCTTGTTCTTGGCACAGACCAGAAACAGCACAAATACCTGTTATAATAATTTCATCTTTATGGCCGTCTAATAAGCCAGAACACCAGATAATCCTTTGCCCGTGTAGTCCCATTGACGTCAGGATGAAAGATTTTTACTGTAATATATATATATGTAATATATATAAAATATCTCTGCACTAAATGAACAAAGACTTGTGCTGTCGCCTAATGCTGGAAAATATGTTCCTTGCCAGTAAACTCTCGAGGCATACATTGCAGTAAATATATAGAACGCCCACGCACCCACAACCCCTTTACAGTTTACACTTAAGAGAGACGCTTTTACACACAACAAACAGATGTGCCGAATGAATCCGCCTACAGCCTTTTCACTGTCAGTAGGATATACGCGAGCTATGATATAGAGACTCGTCTGTGAGAAGAAAAAGGCTCTGTACGCCAGGTATAAATAAAAGAGCACAAACACTGATGATTGTGATATCATTGCACTCTGTCTGCATACATTTCACTAGTGTAGGAAAAAATTTAAAAGAAATTCAAAGCTGAAAAAAAAAGTAAAAACAAATAGTAAAATATTCAAAATGGTATGTAGAAGAGAAAATAATTAACTGCTCTACTTGTCGAGCTTGTGGTAACAAAGTAAGATCAGTGTTACATTTACATTAGGCATATAAGCTTCCTCTCGGGACTATACATACCAAGTCTTCTCCAGAAGGAAGAGTCACTCATCAGTAGACAGCTGTTTTAAGGTTTTTGTCATCAATAGAGTCTCTGTAGGAAGAAAGATGACTTTCACACAACTCATTGAAGAGACTTATTGAGGCAATGCTTGATGGGAAAAATGTATTCAAATTATCACTTATTAGACAAACTGGAGTTTCCTCTAAAAGGAAGTCACTCATATGTAGACACCTGCTTTGAGGTTCTCTCCTTTCACAAGTAGGCACCAGTAGCAAGAGAGATGACTTTCACGCAACTCATTGAAGAGACTTATTGAGGCAATGCTTCATGGGAAAAAAAGTATGCAAATTAGATCTCCTCCAGAAAGAAAAAAACTTGTCACTTACTAGACAAACCAGAGTTTTCTCCAAAAGGAAGAGTCACCCATCTGTAGTCAGATGTTTTGGGGTTCTTGTCTATCATCCGTATGGACTCTATAGCAAGAGAGATGCCTTTCATGCAACTCATTGAAGAGACTTATTAAGCCAATGCTTCTGGTAAAAAGGTATACAAATTAGTTCTCAAGAAAGAAGAAAACTTATCACTTACTAGACAAACCAGAGTTTCCACCAATAGGAAGAGTCACCCATCTGTATACAGCTGTTTTGGGGTTCTTGTCTCTCATCAATAGGGGCTTTGTAGCAAGAGAGATGACTTTCACGCAACTTGAAGAGACTTATTGAGGCAATGTTTCGTGGTAAAAAGGTATGCAAAATTCTCTTTCTGAAAGAATAAAAATTATCACTTACTAGACAAACCAGAATTTTCTCCAAAAGGAAGAGTCACCCATCTGTAGACAGCTGTTGTGAGGTTCTTGCCTCTCATCAGTAGGATCTCCATAGCTAGATGAGAGATGATTGTCAGTCAACTTAGGTAGGTACCGTTTCTCATTGAAGCGACTTATTGAGGCACTGCTTAGTGGGAAAAAAATATGTAAATTAGCTCTTCAGAAAGAAGAAAAAAATATCACATATTAGACAATCCAGAGTCTCCTCCAAAAGGAAGAATCACCCATCTGTAAACAGCTGTTGCAGAGTTCTTGTCTCTAAGCAGTAGGGAGCAGGGGGCACAGTAGTAAGAGAGATGGCTTTCATGCATCCTGGGGAGTTACTCAGTTGGTGTATAGAAACCAATTGGTGTATGGAGATATTTTTTCTGGCAGTGCTTGATGGGAATAAAGTATGTAAATGAGGATGAAAATGTGTGTTGTATGAGCCAAACTAGAGTCCGCTCTAAAAAGAAGGGTCACCCATCTGTAGACAGTTGTTTCAGGGGTTTGATAGTAGGCTCCTACTTAGTATGGCTAGAGATAAAGATGTCATGCAGTTCAGAAGGGGGCTCTGTTTCCTCACTCCAGGCCCACCTAATATATAGATTCCTATTTTCAGGAAATACTTCATGGAAATATCTCATACACATCAACCAAAAGTCTACTTTAAGAGGAAGTCTCCAATCTGTAGACAGCTGTTTTGCTGTTCTTTTCTTTCATCAAGGAGCAGGATACTAAGTGGCTTGAGAAAAGACTTTCCGGCAGCTCAGGAGTTTCTTACAGAAGAAACCCACTTGGTGTATAGAGAATTATTTTCAGACAATGCTTTATGGGAATACATTATGCAAATTTACACTAGTCTAAAAGGAAAGAAATACTAGCCAAATCGGAGTATTTTCTAAAAGTAAAAGTCACCCATCTGTTCTTGTCTCTCATCTGTAGGGGTCAGGGTACTCAGTAGCAAGAGAGATGGCTTTCATGCAAGCGTGTACTGTTTCTCATTGAAGAGACATATTGCTTCATGGGAAAACAGTATGCAAATTAGCTCTCCTCCAGAAGGAAGAGCACTCTTATACTAGCCAAACTGATGCCTAACTAAGAGATAGTATGCATACTGTATTCTAGAGTTGAGGGGAGAAAGCAAACTATTGAGGTTCGGCACTGTTCTCCGAACCCCAATGCTCAACATTTGACTTCTGGCGGCTGGAGAAGGGCTGCCAGGAAAACATAGATACAGCCAATGGCCTATGGCTGTATCCATGTTTTCCAGGACTCCCTAGGGCGGAATACAACTTCTCCAGCCACGAGAGTCAAATGCTGAGTGTTCCGGCTTGGAGAACAGTGCCGAACCCAAACAGTTCAGCATGTCCATTCAACAAATCTGTTTTGCCATAGAGCATTGCTTAAAAGGCCGATCTGGGTCTCCTCAATGAGAGAGGTACATTTCTGTTGATATGGATTAAGCAGTTGCTTCTGACTAAGCTGTGCCTTTTATATTCTCTTATTAATAGAAGTAACACGAGCGCCTGATGTCTCCTCCGCGTAGAGATAATCTAATCTGTAATGTACCATCATTATACTAGCATAGTAAAATGTTACACTACAAATAATATCTTTGCCGTCAGGAAATATCGCGGATGGCTGCGGCTAAACCTGACACAGTGGGGAAAATGTTAAGGTTTTTGTGAAATTATTATATGTTAAAGAATCTTGTACATAAAAAACGATGAACTTCTCAGAGCGCTAAAGATTTTAGTATATATTTTAAAGTGTAAAACTTTGATATAAGTCTTTTTGAGTGTGTTCCCTTGATCAGGTTTTTTTAATGCAGCTTTGGGCTGTTCACACAACGTATTTTTTTGTGACAAAAATGGCCGTTGTTTCAATTAAAACAATGGCCGTTCTTGTCAAAGAAAAGTGGGTTGCATTGAAGTCAACGCAAACAAAGGTCTTTGTTTACACAATGCATGAACTTTGGCCGTTGTTTGCTACAGCCGCGGAAATAATTGACACGTTGATTATTCCCGGGTGTTATGAATTGATTTTAATGCTATTTGTGGTGCAACCATGGCTGTTGGTTGACACTCACTATAACGTCTGTTGTTTTTGAGTGCCCAACCATGGCCATTACCCTGTGTGAACATAGCCTTAAACCAATCAGAAATGAAAGAAAAATATACAGAAAAAACTGAGACTTGTCAATTATTGACTTAAAAAAACTGCTTCAACCTCCTGAATGTAGGAACGCACTCTGTGGGCTTACCCCAAAAAAGTAGTTGGCTTTTTCCAAAAACAGCACTGCACCTGTCCTCAGATTGTGTGTGGTATTACAAGTTGCCTTCACTCACTTTTTTTAGAACTGAGCCGCAATACCAGACACAAACTGAGGACAGGAGAGGCGCTGCTTCTAGAAAAAAAATAGAATTGTTCTTTTAACAGGTACATCTATGGTCTCCAGTTTTAAGGCCCTATATAGGGGGGATAAAAGTTTGCTAAATCCAGTCGACTGTCTAATGCATGGGTCTCCAAACTGCAGCCCTCCAGCTGTTGCAATATTACATTTCCCATCATGCCTGGAGACCCAAATCCAAAGCTTTAGCTGCCCTGGCAAGATGGTAATTGTGGTTTTGCAACAGCTACAGGGAGAAGAAGCAATAATCTTAAGCATAAGCTTTTCATGGCACACAGTGAAATAGAAATCCACTAAGTAGCTTCTCCAATAGGCTGGAAGACATCTGCCACAAAACTAGCTGTTATGGTGTCTAAATAAATTGCACACACAGGAGAGGGGATCCTGCTTCACTATATATCTATAACACAGCCTTAGAACTAGGGTGGATGACATTACAGAGCAGTAATCAGCAGTGTTACTGTGACTCCACCACTGAGGCGATATAACACTTACTAGAAGCAGCTGCAGTCTATTTTATTGTCTCTGTGTGTGTCTCTCTCTGTGGTTCCTCCTCCCCTCCGTAGACTTTTATGGGAATCAGCCAGGATGGTGGTAATGGGGACTAGCTGCCATGTTGTCTCAATTCATTGCACACACTGAAGAGGGGATCCCGCTTCACTATACTGTATATAAAACTGCCTTAGAACCAGGGTGGATGACATTTTAGAGCAGTACTCAGCAGTGTTACTGTGACTCCACCACTTGGGGGGTATAACACTTACTAGAAGCAGCTGCAGTCTATTTTTTGTCTCTGTGTGTGTCTCTCTCTGTGGTCCCTCCTCTCCTCCATAGACTTGTATGGGCACGAGCCAGGAAGGTGGTAATGTGGACTAGCTGCTATGGTATCTCGATACATTGCAGACACAGAAGAGGGGATCCTGCTTTATTATATGCCTTAGAACCAGGGTGGATGACATTATAGAACAATACTCAGCAGTGTTACTGTAAATCCACCACTGGGGTGATATAACTGTTACTAGAAGCAACAGCAGTCTACTTTTTTTTCTTTGTTTGTCTCTCTCTGTGGTCCTTCCTACCCTCCATAGACTTGTTTGGGCACCAGCCGCAACATGATCTCTCAGCGAGTTCATAACAAGTCACGATCTCTGCCCTTGTGAAAACAGAGTTTGTCAGTGACTTGATCAATGCAGGAAAAGCATAGATGGGGCATTTTTCTCTAATAAGATATATTACACAATTTTCCATCAATGCTTGCATTATTAATTTATGGCATAAAAAGTAGAAAGGACTACTCTTTAAGCCTTGGAAGGCAGCCAGAGGTGATCGCTATGTGTTCCTGCATATAGAGGAGGAACGTGTTTTGTGTAGGATGTATTCTCACTAAGCAGCTTGCTAATGTTTACAAGAGAGATTTAACCTGAAAATGGTTTGAGGAGGAACGAAATTAACTCATGTTCATGAATACAAAGACGAAGATTTTATGGTCCCGCACACGCCCTGTTCCTCTGGCACTAATACTTGGGGTATTCATAAAGTATATAAAGAAGTAACATAAACATACTGATCGGGATTAGCTAAAGACGCTCTTAATTAACATCTAGATTTATGGCGTATTCCATTGGCAGGCCAGGCACTAATAACATGTTAATGCAGCCCTTTAAGGTGTGTATACACTTCGCATACAGTGTGTGTTCTGTTTGCATAGCATAATATTTATACAACAGCCGCACCAGGAAATCTTCATGCCAGTTATTGTTTAGCACCAACAAACCACCGACAAATCGGCTTTACCAGCCTCGTATCTCATGGTGCATTGAGTGCCACCATGAAAAAGAGTTAGTTACAATGGGGCAGATTTACTAATACTTAGACAGTGCAAACATAGTCTAGACTACAGGTGGTGCACAACTGCAATTCCCATCATGACTGGACAGTCAGGATAAGATTTCTGAATATTATACAACCTGTATATGTTTCGTCTTGCACTATAGGGTGAACCATAGCTGCTACAATACCTTAAAAACACTGTACACACAACAAACAATGCACCCCTATATCAGATTAGCATGTCCTCAGAAACAGCAGCAGTGTGGAATACATTAAAGAGCAGTACTGAGCAGTGTAAACTATTAATCCAGCGCTGGGGTGAAACTGCTTAGCCTCTTCATTTGTCTTCATTTTGCCTTCCCCTCCCTTCTCCATAGACTTCTTTGGGCAGCGGTAACCTGATACCTAACGTACCTGACCAGGGAAGGGGGGAGCATTATCAGTGGAAGAGGCATTTTTCTCTGATAAGATATATTACAAAGTTTCTTAAATTCACTGGTTCTATTCATTTATGCAAAGTTTGTTGAAAATGTTGTGGGCAGTAAGTCTCTGATCTCCTCCTAGCAATGGTAGCCAGAATGTTATCAAATATATATAGCCATACAGAGGATTTAGAATTCGGTTATAGATACTTCAGGGTTATAATAAGATATCAATTTGCAGAAAACATTGGATCTGTTTACAAAAAACTAAGTAGTGGGAAGTCACTATAAAACCTAAAAACTGAAAACATCATCCCTCTATAAGGTGTAACAACAACTGAGCCGGGTGTAACTGCCAGGGACTGTATGGGTGTTTGGGCTGGATTACACTACTGACCACAGTGGGGGTGCAGAGTGTGTCCCACGAGAGGGAGAGTGCTATTTGCAGCACCCCATTACATTTCGGTATTGGGGAGGATAGCTGCAATAGGTTGTCCACATATCTTTTGGCATTCAGACCCATTAGACTACAAGCTCCAGATAGTCAAGGCAATGAAATATTATATGCTTATTGTTTGTGAATTTATGTGACGTTAATTTATGGATGCTTGTGAAGTTGTGAAATGGGAAGTTGGGTGAACACAGGTGCGGATTTTAGAAGTCACAGACCAAGGGATCTAGTAAATGTGGCTCTGTTCCCACCTTGGGTAGTGATAGTGCTCCATCTACTGGTGAAATGAGGTAATGCAGCGTGCAAGGCTCAATGATAGTAAAAAAAATCTCCCCTTACAGCACTGCTACCAGGTCACAGCTCCTGGGGGTTACACACAGTGGCAGTAGAGCGTGAATGGCCTGGAAAACCTAATATGTCTTTATGACATTCGCCATGAGGAGAAACTTAATCTCTTTGGTACCCTGCACAGAAAATTTAGGGAGGGCCATAGTGTAAGACCAGATATCTACAGGAGATTCACACTGAGTATTTCAGCACCTATTTCTTGCCTATGAATAAAAAGTGTCAAAATATGATGAAAATAGGCTACCCTGCCATGTACTGCATAGTGTATATTCCCCTCTGCAGAATACATGGAAAACTTACATAGATAAATAGGTAGAAGCAGAGGATAGATAGATAGATAGATAGATAGATAGATAGATAGATAGATAGGAGATAGATAGATAGATAGATAGATAGATAGATAGGAGATAGATAATAGATAGATAGATAGATAGATAGATAATCGATAGGAGATAGATAGATAGGAGATAGATAATAGATAGATAGGAGAGAAGAAAGATGAATAGATAGGAGATAGATAGATGGATAGAGTACATGCAATATATAATTGTTATGCATTTTACTGCGGATAGATCTTCTATATGGCACTGTTATTAGAGCACTATGGTTGACACTGTTATTAGAGCACTATGGTTGACACTGTTATTGGTGCACTATGGTTTGCACTGCTATTAGTGCACTGTGGATATGTCTTTTATGGCGCACTGCAGATGGTACTGCTATCGGTGCACTGTAGATATCTCTTCTATATGGCTCTGTAGCTGGTACTGCTATTACTGCACTGTGGACAGGGGCGCCGCAATGATGAGGCGACCTGAGTCGTCTGCCTCAGGCGGCGCCACCAGCTATCTTAATGGGGGCGGCATTCAGGGCCGCTTTAACCAGAGGGCACATGGTGCACGTGCACCGGGCCCACTGGTTAAAGGGGCCCCCCCGAGCAGGCCGGCCGTTGCTATGTGCGACCAATGCGGTCGCACAGGGCTCCGGCCACCAGCCTGTCAGGGGGGAGCGCCATGGATGGGTAATCTACTTACCCCTCCATGGCGCCCCCTGCAGGGCCCCCCCCGGCGATCACCGCTGCCCCCGCCCGCTGCTGCTGCGGCTCTTCAGCGCTGCAGCAGCAGCGACACTGACAGAGAGAGAGCCATTGGCTCCCTCCCTGTCAGTCACTCACTCTTGTGGCCGCACTTCCTGCGGTCACAAGAGGCCGCACTCTCCCTCTAGCGGCCGACGTCACTGGAGCGTCGGCGCGAGGGTAAGGGGAGTGCAGCCTCTTGTGACCGGAGGAAGTGCGGCCACAGGAGGGAAGAGAAGAGGAACGCGTGGACCTAGGTGAGTAACAGTGTTTGTTTTTTTCAATGTTATATGGGAGGGGGAGCTATATACTACGGGGGGGGGGGGGGGCACAGGGGGCTATATACTATGGGGGGGACAGGGGGCTATATACTATGGGGGAGGACGGGGCTATATACTATAGGGGAGGACAGGGGGCTATATACTATGGGGGAGCACAGGGGAGCTATATACTGTGGGGGAGCACAGGAGCTATATACTATGGGGGAGCACTGGGGAGCTATATACTATGGGGGAGCACAGGGGGCTATATACTATGGGGGAGCACAGGGGAGCTATATACTATTGGGAAGCACAGGGGGCTATACACTATGGGGGAGCACAGGGGAGCTATATACTATGGGGGAGCACAGGGGAGCTATATACTATTGGGGAGCACAGGGGAGCTATATACTATTGGGAAGCACAGGGGGCTATATACTATTGGGGAGCACAGGGGAGCTATATACTATGGGGGAGCACAGGGGGCTATATACTATTGGGGGAGCACTGGGGAGCTATATACTATGGGGGAGCACAGGGGGCTATATACTATGGGGGAGCACAGGGGAGCTATATACTATGGGGGAGCACTGGGGAGCTATATACTATGGGGGAGCACAGGGGGCTATATACTATGGGGGAGCACAGGGGAGCTATATACTATGGGGGAGCACAGGGGACCTATATACTATGGGAGAGCACAGGGGACTATATACTACTGGGGAGCACAGGGGTCTATATACTATGGGGAGCACAGGGAATCTATATACTATGGGGGAGCACAGGGGGCTATATACTATGGGGGAGCACAGGGGGGCTATATACTATGGGGGAGCACAGGGGGCTATATACTATGGGGGAGCACAGGGGAGCTATATACTATGGGGGAGCACAGGGGAGCTATATACTACTGGGGAGCACAGGGGAGCTATATACTACTGGGGAGCACAGGGGAGCTATATACTACTGGGGAGCACAGGGGGCTATATACTACTGGGGAGCACAGGGGGCTATATACTACTGGGGAGCACAGAGGGGCTATATACTATGGGGGAGCACAGGGGAATATATACTATGGGGGAGCACTGGGGAGCTATATACTATTGGGGAGCACAGGGGACTATATACTATTGGGGAGCACAGGGGAGGTATATACTATTGGTGAGCACAGGGAGCTATATCATATTGAGGAGCACAGGGGTCTATATACTATGGGGGAGAGCACAGGGGGGCTATATATTATGGAGAGCACAGGGGGGCTATATACTATTGGGGAGAGCACAGGGGGCTATATACTATTGGGGGGAGCACAGGGGGGCTATATACTATTGGGGGAGAGCACAGGGGGGCTATATACTATTGTGGGAGAGCATAGGGGTCTATATACTATTGGAGAGCACAGGGGGACTATATACTATTGGGGGAGAGCACAGGGGGGCTATATACTATTGTGGGAGAGCACAGGGGGGCTATATACTATTGTGGGAGAGCACAGGGGGGCTATATACTACTGGGGAGAGTGCACAGGGGGGCTATATACTAATGGGGGAGCGCACAGGAGGGCTGTATATAACTGGAGGAGCACATGAGGGTCTATATACTACAGGGACACCTTAAAACTATGGAGGCACAGAGGGGTGTAACTATGTAGGAGTACAGAGGGGTGTAACTACTGTATAGGGGTACAAGGGACCTAACTACTGTATGTGTTGGAGCCTAAAATATTTGTCTGGCAGATTCTGGAGAGAAGATTCACAGCCAGGAGAAGACTTCAAGGTGGCCCAGGCTGGATGGAGAGAAAAAGAAAAGGTGACAGACTCTGATTGGAGAAAACGCCCCCGGTGAGTCACTGGATGTAACTGCACTCTGTTATAGGATTGTAGTGTTAGGGGTCATGATGTGGCGGTATTATGTAATGGTATCATTGGTGATATCTTTCTGTTTTGTTTAGTGCAGTTTTTATGTAATATGTAATCACTGTATTGTGGAAATAGTGTTATAAGGTAACTACTGTATGTATTGGGGCTCTTGATACAGTGTGGGGGCAAATTCAGTACATTATACAATGTGCGAAAGGGAAGGGGGGGCCCACTCTTGAGGGCTGTGCACTGGGCCCACCAATGTATTAAAACGGCTCTGGCGGCATTCAGTGGCAGATTATAATATGAGCGGTTCGGGCGGCCGCCCACATTATAATCCGCCACTGATTGTACCATATACTGGAGTCCCCCCGCGCCCGGGCAGTATCTGTAATGAGATGCTGTGAGCGGGGGAGACTGTATTCATAAGCGCCGCGCTGTACTAAATCAGCCGCGCCGTGCTTATACTACAGCGCGGCGCTTATAAATACAGTCTCCCCCGCTCCCAGCATCTCATTACAGATACTGCCCGGGCGCGGGGGGGGCTCCAGTACATGCATTCCACGTCCGTGATCCGTCAGGATCACGGAACGTGGGAATGCAGCCTTAGTCCCCCGGGTGATGTGCGGCTGCCGGGGGTGTCCCGTCCTGTCCCCAGCAGCGCACGCATCAGAGAGCTCCCTGTGCGCCGGAAGTCACAGGCGCACGGGGAGCTTTGTGATGCGCGCGCTGCCGGGGACAGGACGGGACACCCCGGGCAGCCGCACATCAGCCGGGACCAGACCAGAGAGGCTCGACGGGGGAACGGAGGGTAGGTGAGTTGTGTGCTGTTTTTTGTTTTTGTTTTATCTGCTGTGCAGGGGGGGGGGGGAGAGGGGGACCATCTATAAGGTAGGGTGGAAAGAGGGGGACGATCTATAAGGGAGGGGGGAAAGAGGGGGACGATCTATAAGGGAGGGGGGAAAGAGGGGGACGATCTATAAGGGGGGACCATCTATAAGGGGGGGGACCATCTATAAGGGAGGGGGAGAGGGAAGAGGGGGACTATCTATAGGGGGGGGAAGGGGACCATCTATAAGGGAGGGGGGAAAGAGGGGGACCATCTATAAGGTAGGGGGGAAGAGGGGGACCATCTATAGGGGGGAAAGAGGGGGACCATCTATAAGGTAGGGGGGGAAGGGGACCATCTATAAGGGAGGGGGGAAAGAGGGGGACCATCTATAAGGGAGGGGGGAAAGAGGGGGACGATCTATAAGGGAGGGGGGAAAGAGGGGACGATCTATAAGGGAGGGGGGAAAGAGGGGGACGATCTATAAGGGGGGGGGCCATCTATAAGGGAGGAAGAGAGGGAAGAGGGGGACCATCTATAGGGGGGGAAGGGGACCATCTATAAGGGAGGGGGGAAAGAGGGGGACCATCTATAAGGGGGGGAGAGGGAAGAGGGGGACCATCTATAAGGGGGGGGGGGAGAGGGGGACCATCTATAAGGGGGGGGAGAGGGGGACCATCTATAAGGGGGGGGGGAGAGAGGGAAGAGGGGGACCAACTATAAGGGGGGGGAAGAGGGGGACCATCTATAAGGGGGGAAGAGGGGGACCATCTATAAGGGAGGGGAAAGAGGGGGACCATCTATAAGGGAGGGGGGAGAGGGGGACCATCTATAAGGGAGGGGGGAGAGGGGGACCATCTATAAGGGAGAGGGGACCATCTATAAGGGGGGAAGAGGGGGACCATCTATAAGGGGGGAAGAGGGGGACCATCTCCTAAAAGATCAGCACCCTCCTCTCCTGACATCCTCTGTGCTGCTGGGACTTCTCCTATAGGATTAGCACCCTCCTCTCCTGACATCCTCTGTGCTGCTGGGACCTCTCCTATAGGATTAGCACCCTCATCTCCTGACATCCTCTGTGCTGCTAGGACCTCTCCTATAGGATTAGCCCCCTCCTCTCCTGACATCCTCTGTGCTGCTGGGACCTCTCCTATAAAGTCAGCCCCCTCCTCTCCTGACATCCTCTGTGCAGCAAGGGACCAAACATTATGTTTATTGGGGACAGCAGTGGGGGGGGGGGGGGCCGTAGTGGATTATAATGTGGGCGGATTGACCGGGGGGGGGGGGGGGGGGGGCGTCATTCTATAGTTCGCCTCGGGCAGCAGAGAGGCTAGAATCACCCCTGACTGTGGATATGTCTTCTAAGGGGCACTGTGGCTGGTACTGCTATTAGTGTACTATGGATCTTCTGTGGTCCATTCCAGCTGGTACTGTCTTGGAGCCATTGTCTCTGGCATTGTTATAATCATTACTGATGGTATTACAGGTATCTCTTTGCACCCACTTTTTACTTGCTGCTTTCCTTCCAGTTATCTTCTATATCACCTGGTTTGTGTTGTATGCTTTGTACTTATGTGCTTTGGAGGTCATCTATATGAGCCTCGTACCTGGAGCACATAGGTGAGAGCCTCTCCTGGCACGGTCTGTAATGATCGGTGATGGTCTACACACCCAGACCCCAACCCTTCAAAACTAGTGGCAGGATTCTGTAATATGTCAAAAGTTTTTCAAAAGTTTTTATTAAAGTTGCAGCCATTCAGCCTCTCTGTAGTTTGAGTCATCGCTGCATGTGTAACACTTACCCCAGGACACAGACACCGGGTAAACATGGCTATAGTATGTGGCAGCGATATAAACCACCTGTATCCTTCATATATCATTGTAGTGGTCATATATGAGATTATCAGGGATTAGATGAGAAGAATCCATTAATTACTGATAGAATCACACACATCGTCCCCGGCAGCGTATGCAGACCAGACAGCACTTCATTATTTGTTAGATTCCGTGTCTTCCCTCCTGCTGTGAATCTATTAATTAAAGCAAAGATGAGGAGAATATTGTTAATCACTAAGAACAAATGGATGTAATGCAGGAATAAGAGGGGGCTGAGACACAATGTCCTCTGCTGACGTCACAGCCATCAGAACAGTCCGTATCCTGCACCGCAGCAGGGATGTGTGGTCTGGAAATAGTGATAAGAGTGACACAGGCCATCTGTCATCTGTCACCTCATATCTATCTATCAATCTATCTATCTATCTATCTATCTATCTATCTCCTATCTATCTATCTATCTATCTACTGTATCTATCATCTATCTATCTATCTATTATCTATCTATCTATCTATTATCTATCTATCTATCTATCTATCTATCTATCTATCTATCTCCTATCTATCTATCTATCTACTGTATCTATCATCTATCTATCTATCTATCTATCTCCTATCTATCTATCTATCTATCTATCTATCTATCTATCTATCTCCTATCTATCTATCTCCTATCTATCTATCTATCTATCTATCTATCTATTATCTATCTATCTATCTATCTATCTCTCTCTCATATTTATCTGTCATCTATCTATCTATCATTTATCAATTATCTATCTTTCATATTTATCTGTCTCCTATCTATTTATCTTATATCTATCTATCATCTATAAATTATCTATCTATCATCTATCAATTATCTATCTATCTCTCAATATTTTATCTATCTATCTATCTCCTATCTATAATATCTATCATCAATCTATCTACAAATCTATTTATCTGGAGCTGGGAAGTGTATGGTATCTATCTATCTATCTCCTATCTATCTATGATATCTATCATCAATCTATCCACAAATCTATTTATCTATTCATCTGGAGCTGGGACGCGTAAGGCATCCAGGACGGTCGAAGAGATGGCGGTGCACATGGGCTCTGGCGTCCGCCACAGGAGGCAGGCTTAGGGACGTGTGTGGGTGTAACATTAGCTGCCCCTTGGCCTCTCCCTCCTTCTTGCCTGTAAGAAGTTTTTGATGAGGTTGTGAGCTAAGATGTTGGACTCCCAGGACCTCTCCTCGGCACCGAAACCCTTCCAGTCAACTAAAAAGTATCTTCAACCTCTAATTGTCTTGATAGCCAGAATGTTCTTAACAGCGAAGACATCTGATGTGAGTGTTGGTGGAGGAGGAGATATGGGCTTCCTCGAGAAACGGCTAGGGACCACCAGCTTTAGGATGGAGATGTGAAAGAGTTCGGGATCTGCATGGTGGGGGGTAAATTAATTTTATAGGTGACTAGGTTTATTTACCGAGGAACTGTGGGCCCAACTTGTACAGTAGCTTGGAATTTTTAATCGTACATACGTACATGTGGAATACCATACCTTGTCACCAGGGAAGAATGTTATAGTAGGTCGCCTTTCCTTATCAGCCTGGGTCTTCATTTTATTGGAGGCATACACCATGGATTAGCGAGTCTGTTCCCAAATGGATGCATAATCTTTGACAGTTCGTCCATAGCAGGTACCTCGGAAGATGTCGGCTGAGGCAATGGAGGACGAGGATGTTGCCAGTAGACAATGAAGAATGGAGTTTTGCCAGTAGAGCTTGAGTCCAGATGGTTGTAGGAGAACTCTGTCCAGGGAAGCAGACCAGACTAGTTGTCCTGGCGATCTGAAACAAAATGCCAGAGATAATTCCCCAGGACCTGGTTGACTCTCTCTAACTGTCCGTTGTTCTCAGGGTGATAGTCCAACGTCATCTGGAGCTGGGAACAGAGAACTTACCAAAACTTGGAAACAAATTGAGGTCTCCTGTCAGAAACAATATGTTGAGGCAGACCATTCAAATGGAAGACATGTTGGAGGAAAAAGCTGGCCAGACAAGAAGCAGAAGGTAAACCGCAAAGAGGCACGAAATGGGATATCTTTGAAAAACGATCGGTGACCACCCAGATGACAGTGTTACCTGCAGAAGTTGGGAGATCGGTAGCAAAGTCTATGGCAATGTGTGACCAGGGACAATCTGTAATGGACAGAGGCTGGAGAAGACCGTCTAATTTTGGGCACAGATGAAGCAACAAGTCACAAAGTCCCTGATATCCTGGAAAGGCTGGGCTACCAGTGGTGCAGAGAGATTAATTGTCTGGTCTTTTGGACTCCAGGATGTCCAGCGATCAAGGAGGAAAGACCCCATTTTAAAATTCTTCTCCAAAGTGCTGGACAATTCTGAAGGACAATGGTGGCTACTGTCATCAGACGTTCCGGTGGTATGATGTGGTAGGTAGCGTCTTACTAACCCAGGACATCAGATGCCCATGAGAGAGTGTCAGCCTTCACGTTCTTCTCCGCTGGACGGCAATTGATGACGAAGTGGAACAGGAAGAAGAAAAGCGACCACCTGTCATGCCTGGGATTAAGTTGCTGGGCTGACTGGAGGTATAGGAGGTTCTTGTGGTCCTTGATGATGTTTATTTGATGCTTCGCCCCCACCAGGAGATGAAGCCACTCATCCACGGCCAACTTAATTGCCAGTAGCTCATGATCTCCTATAGTGTAAATCCTCTCAGCCAGAGAAAAGGTCTTTGAGAAGAAACCACAGGTCTTGGTCCTCCTTGAAGAGTAAGGGCCTTATTCCACGGGCCGAGTAAGGCCTAATCAACGATGTAAACGAGTGCTCATTTACTGGGCCTATTCCACGGCACGATGATCGTGGAGCGAGGGCTGCAGGTACATTGTTACCGATGTCCTTGCAGCATACATTATCTTCAGGGCTTCTCCTCCACTCTGTCTTCCTCCCCGGGTCCCACGCACTCTGGCTTCAGAATGGCCTGTGATTAGCTGAGCGCCTGTGACAGGCCGGTCCCGGCCTCTGATTGGCTGAGCGCTCTGTCAGCTGACCGGCCATTCTGAAGCTAGAGCGTGCGGGACCCGGGGAGGAAGACAGAGCGGAGGAGAAGCCCTGCAGGTAATGTATGCTGCGCTTCTCAAATCGTCGGTCGCCCGCTGTGCACCACTATTCCACCGTAGCAATGCGCGGTGGGGGAACAATGATTTTAGGTCTGGCCCTAAATGAACGATCAGCCGATGACCACAATGGGCAAGACCAGGGCGGAGAAATGTGGAATTAACTGCCGATAATAGTTGGCAAACTCCAGAAACCATTGTTTCGCTATAAGTCCAACAGGGCATGGCCACTGAAGAACCACCAGAAGTTGTGCAGGATCCATCTGCAGACCACGGTCAGAGACAATGTAGCCAAGAAAATTAAGGCTGGATTGATGGAATACGCACTTCTTGGCATACAGGCTACTGGTTCCTAAATGTCACAGCACCTGGTGGACATGTCCGCCAGGTCCTCCAGATCTGGAGAGTCGGGAGCGTTGCATAACCCAAAGGGTATAACCAGGTATTCAAAGTGCTTTGAAGTGCCCACCACAAGGCGGAATGGACATGCTGCGGCAGGCGACCCCCTAGGTTGCTACCCCTGGCTTGGCTTGCTAGTGGCGGCAGGCAAGGTGCAGCTGGAAACAGGTAGGCAGGCTGGGACTCAGCAGGACTCACGGCTGGAACCGGGACAGCAGTCACAGGCTGGAACCAGGAACAGCAGGAACCAGAACAGCGGACGCGCGCGCCCTAGGAGGTGATGATGCACGCCCTCCGAGGGAGCAGGAGGCTGGAGCTGGAACATGTAAGCCGCTCATGAGGGGGGGCGAAGAGATGGCTGTGCTGGGTTCCTGTATGTGGGCTCCAGCGTCGGCCACAGAAGATAGGCTCAGGAAGTGAGTGCAGCGCAGCGGCGGTCCTGAGACGGGATGTCGCCACAGCTATCGATCTATCTTTCTATCTATCTGTGTGCCATCTATCTATCTCATTCACTAGGCCTCCAGTAATGTCACTTTCAGTCTATCATCTTCTGTCTCTTAGTTGTTTTTTCTTTTTTACTATTTCCCCGACTTTCCAAACATCGTCAAACACTCGCCTATCGGATATCTTTGCGCTCGATATTTGACAACATATACATTGAGGTCTTTAGCTATATATATACTATGTTGTAGCCACAGTATATGCAGATTTGCTCGCCTGTTATTGCGGCTGGTGCCATCTGCCGCCCGCCCTCTGTTTCTCTGACATATCTCTATACATGGACAGCTGTTTGTAAGCTGCAAGTGGTGGTGATACAGGAGCCCCCCGTAGCCTCATCACCTCTTCTCATCATGGAGGTCGCCGCCTATTATGTTATGACTAGGAGTAAAGCGATACGTATGCGAGGTGTTTATTACATATACGATACTTTCATGTTTAATTGATTTGGATTTACCGTTGCCAGTGCGATGCCACCATATGTTGAGCCAATAATGTACAGTGTCGTTCTTGGATGTGAAGAGATTTGTGACAGAAGGTAGAACACACAATCTGAGCTCCACTGCCAACCAACAAGCAACAATCCTGTAATACATACCGCGAGCTCCCATCCAGATAATTTAATTAGAGGACGTATGTTGTGCTTGTTTTCCAAGGCTTTTTGGGTTTTCGGATTAATGAGAAGTCTGATGGGAGGGGAGGCGGTGATGGAGACGTTCCGAGGGTCAGGACAGGCACGTTCCACGCACCTTGATACAAAGTGATACAGATCTGGATACAATGTCTATAAATGATAAGTATGGGGAAGGTGGCAGTCCCGGCCTGTATACCATATGCTCACTCCTCCTGTATAGATTATTGCGGGCAGGCTCGGTAATGATCACAAGATGCCAAGAGAAAGCTGAATGAGACAGTTCCTCCTCCAAGGTCTGCCAGCTAAAGGCAGATGACCCGGCAGACAAGAAGCCCAGAGCTGTAACAGAACAGAGACTGTGGAAAAAAGAGACAGCACAAATCTACGGTGTCACTGGGTGATGGGTCGTCCAAAATGGACACTGCAGGTCGTCTAAAATAGAGGAGTGTCACGGCCGCGGCGGCGTCCCATGCTCCGGGCCGCCGCCGCGACCTCCCCCCATCTCATGCAGCTGCCGGGGTCCCGGTGCAGGGACCCGGCGCTGCTACATGTTCGGCCCCGGGGGGCGCCTTACCTGGTCCCGCTCCTGCCTCCGTCTGTGCCGGCCGGCGCGCGCGTCCCCGCCTCCTAGGGCGCGCGCGCGCCGGCTGTCTCAGATTTAAAGGGCCAGTCCGCACCTAATTGGCCAGTTGCACCAATCACTCCCTATTTATTCCAGCCCTGCCCCACTACAGGTGTTGGAGCCTCTACATGCTTCCCATAGCGTTTGGCCCAGCTCCCTGTTGTTCCTGATTCCCGTCCGTTACCTGGTTCCTAGTCCCTGTTCCTGATTCCTATCCGCCACCTTGTCCCTAGTCCTTGTTCCTGGTTCCTGTTCCCCTGCATCACCGTTGCTCCTGTGTATAGCCTGTCACCTGCGGTCACGTCCACTGGCCTCTGCAGCACCATCTCCTGCCTACTGCTCCTGCCACGCCTCGCCTGCCGTCACCAGCAACCAAGCCAGGGGTAGCGACCTGGGGGTCGCCTGCCGCAGCAAGTCCATCCCGCCTTGCGGCGGGCTCTGGTGAATACCAGCGGCCCCTTAGACTCCGCTCCCTGGTGAGGTTAGTGCCATCGCTGGTGACGGTCCAGTGGATCCACTAGTCCAGGCGTTACAGTAGGCTCCAACCATCGATCCCGGCGAGGTGCCTGATATCCGCGAGGTAGCCCGAGTGGTCGCCCTACAGGCTCAACAGATTCAGCAACAGTCACAGCTTATTCAACAACTGACTGCAGCCGTTCAGCAGCATACCACAGCTCAGCAGTCATCATCTCCGGCAGCCTCTTCAAAACTACGACTGGCTCTCCCAAGTAAATATGGAGGTGACCCCAAGTTGTGCAGAGGATTCCTGACCCAATGCACTATGTACATCGAACTTTTAAGCAGTCAGTTTGCCACCGAGCGCTCTAAAGTGGCTTTCATTATCAGCCTATTGGAGGGAAGAGCTCTGGCCTGGGCCACGCCACTATGGGACCGTAATGATCCGGTTGCTGCCAATTTTCGAATCTTCCTGGACAAGTTCCGCTCTGTCTTTGAGGAACCTGCCCGTGCGTCTTCGGCTGAGACTGCTCTCCTCAATTTATCCCAAGGGACGTCCTCCGTTGGTGATTACGCCATCCAGTTCCGCACCCTGGCTGCGGAACTAGACTGGAATGAGGCCGCTCTGATTGCCACCTTTAAAAAGGGCCTGTCCAGCCAAGTGAAGGATGTGCTCGCTGCCCGGGATCTGCCTACCTCCTTGAACGATCTTATTCTACTGGCTACCAGAGTCTACACCAGGTTTTCCGAGAGAGAGGAGGAGGTCCGGCAAGGACGGCGTCTGAGTCTGCCCCGTCGCCATCCTCGGCTGGCACCGGTGTTCCAGCATCCCGTTGCTCCTATGTCCCAGTCGCTTCCAGAGGTTCCTATGCAGGTGGAACGTGTTCGCCTGACGACTGATGAGAGGAACCGTCGACTGGACCAGAATCTCTGCCTCTATTGCGGTGGCGCGGATCACTATCGACAGAGATGTCCCCAACGCCCTCAGCGTCCGGGAAACGCTCGCACCTAGGTCCGGTGGGAGAGGCCTCCCTAGGTGTGAATGCCACCTCTCCAAGGTTGACTATGCCCGTCTCCATCCAGACACCCTCTGGGCAAGTTTTCCAGACTACTGCCCTCATCGACTCTGGCTCTGCTGGCAGTTTCATCTCTGCTTCGTTGGTCCAAAGATGGCGGCTACCCGTGATCCAGCTAGCCCAACCCCGGTCTATCTCTTCGGTTACGGGGGAGGTTCTTACCGAAGCGGTGTACAGCCAGACGGCACCCCTAGTCCTCCAGGTGGGAGCCTTACATCAGGAGAAGATCTCCTTCTATGTATTGCGCCATTCCTCTTCCAACCTCCTGCTGGGTCTTCCTTGGCTGCAATTCCATACCCCTAGGCTGGACTGGAGAACTGGGGAGGTTCTCAGCTGGGGCCAGGACTGTCATAACCGGTGTCTGAGATCTCCTCAATCCAAGTACTCTACAAGGTCACCTGCTAATGTCAAGCCTCTATCCGGGCTACCAGAGGACTACCAAGACTTTGTCGATGTTTTCTCGGCCAAGGAGGCGGACTCACTACCACCTCATCGAGCCTATGATTGCCCTATAGACCTTCTTCCAGGGGCTTCTCCTCCACGTGGTCGAGTATACCCTCTCTCTGTGCCCGAGACTGAAGCCATGTCCTCCTACATCCAGGAGAACTTACAAAAGGGCTTCATCCGTAAATCCACGTCTCCAGCTGGCGCTGGATTTTTCTTTGTTCAGAAGAAGGACGGTTCCCTCCGCCCATGTATAGACTATCGGGGCCTGAATAAGGTGACCGTTAAGAACCGCTATCCTCTTCCGCTTATTCCTGAACTATTCGACCGTCTTCGTGGAGCTAAGATCTTCTCCAAGCTGGATCTCAGGGGAGCGTATAACTTGGTCCGTATTCGTAAAGGAGACGAATGGAAGACCGCTTTCAACACCAGAGATGGGCACTACGAATATCTGGTCATGCCATTCGGCCTATGCAATGCCCCAGCGGTCTTCCAGGAATTCGTGAACGATATCTTCCGAGACCTCCTCTATGTCTGCGTCATTGTCTATTTGGACGATATTTTGGTCTTCTCCCCGGACCAGCAGACTCATGTGGCACAAGTGCGTCAAGTCCTACGAAGACTACGGGCCAACCATCTATACGCCAAGCTAGAGAAGTGTGTTTTTCATCAGCGCAGTCTTCCATTTCTTGGCTATATCGTTTCCGACCAGGGTCTACAAATGGATCCAGCCAAGCTCGCAGCTGTCCTTCAATGGCCACGCCCTGTGGGACTTAGAGCCATCCAACGTTTCCTTGGCTTCGCCAACTATTATCGGCAATTCATCCCTCACTTCTCTACCCTGGTCGCACCCATAGTGGCTCTCACTAAAAAGAAGGCGGACCCCAGACGTTGGCCTCCAGAGGCCGAACAAGCCTTCAATAGCCTCAAGTCTGCCTTTGCCTCTGCTCCTGCTCTGGTCCGCCCGGATGTCTCCAGGCCGTTTTCTCTCGAGGTCGATGCTTCTTCTGTGGGCGCAGGAGCCGTTCTCTCGCAAAGGGACACATCAGGCAAGACCAGAACCTGTGGGTTCTTCTCTAAGACTTTCTCCCCTGCCGAGAGGAACTATACCATTGGGGACCGTGAACTCCTGGCCATTAAGTTGGCACTGGAGGAGTGGCGTCATCTATTAGAGGGGGCTAAACACCCGGTTAACATCTACACGGACCACAAGAACCTCCTCTACCTCCAATCGGCTCAACGCCTCAATCCCAGGCAGGCTCGGTGGTCCCTCTTCTTCTCTCGGTTCAACTATACCATCCACTTCCGTCCAGCCGAGAAGAATCTAAAGGCCGATGCATTATCTCGAGCATCCGATGTCATGGGGCAAGAGGAATCTCCTCGTCACATAATACCTCCCGACCGCCTAGTACCAGTTGCCACTTCTGCTCTGCAGAGACTGCCTCCCGGGAAGACTTATGTGCGCCCCGCACTCCGTAAACGCATCTTGAAGTGGGGGCATTCCTCTTTGGTAGCCGGGCATCCAGGAGCCCAAAAGACCGGGCAATTGATCTCCCGTCACTACTGGTGGCCCAATCTCCTCCAGGATGTCAAGGATTTTGTGGCTTCCTGTGCAGTCTGTGCCAGGAATAAATCTCCCCGTCTAAGACCTGCCGGCCTACTATTGCCCTTGCCAGTCCCGGATCATCCCTGGCACCACATTGGGATGGATTTCATCACAGACCTACCTCCATCTGCGGGCAATACAGTTATTTGGGTGGTGACGGACCGCTTCTCTAAAATGGCTCACTTCGTGGCCCTTCCTGGTCTGCCCTCTGCTCCTCGTCTGGCTCAGTTGTTCTTCCGACACATCTTTCGCCTGCATGGGCTTCCTCTTCACATTGTGTCCGACCGAGGCTCTCAATTTGTCTCTAAATTTT